>NC_140490.1:83797388-83962388 GCF_964271855.1 Acomys minous | reverse complement strand
GGGGGTTGTGTGAGCCACAGTATACATGCCAAAGGATGCTTGCTGCAGCCGTCAATGGGCTCTAAGGATTGAATTCAGGCTGTCAGGCTTGGCGACAAGCACCTTGACCCCCTGCGCCCTCTCAGAGGCCAGCAAGAGGAATGAACTCTGAAGGTTCACAGTGGAGAAATAGTTGCTGCTTTCTACCTGAAACCCACTAGTCCAGAGACAGAACTGCGGGGGCTCCTCGGGCAGCTTCATCCCAGGTGTGAGGGTGGACGTCACATGCCTGGCATTACAGCCCTGGAGAATTGGAGGCTGGAGGGTCAGGAGTTCAAGGTCACCCTCAGCCTCAGTGAGGTCAGGGCTTAGTGGTGACCCTGTCTTCAAAAAGCTAAGACACAAAAATGACAAAAACAGGTGGAGTTGGACACCCCGAAAGCTCAACTGAAGGAAATATCACAGGGTGCCTGGGGTGGATATTGGCTAGGGCATCCCCCAGCTCTTGGACATTTCCTCCCTCCCTCCCTCCCTCCCTCCCTCCCTCCCTCCCTCCCTCCCTCCCTCCCTTCCTCCCTCTCCTCCTCCTCCTCCTCCTCCTCCTCCTCCTCCTTCTTCTTCTTCTTCTTCTTCTTCTTCTCTTCTCCTCCTCCTCCTCCTCCTCCTCCTCCTCCTCCTCCTCCTCCTCCTCCTCCTCCTCCTTCGTCTCTTGGTGTCCCCTGGGTACCCCTGATCCAGGAGGTGTCCCTGGAGGACTCTGGCCCTTCCTGGGGACATATGCAACTCTCGGCCCTGAATACCTGCTAGGAGGCAGTTCAGGGGTATGGAGGAGAGAAAGCAGAAAAGAGGAGACACTTTTGGCAAGAAGGGACCAGGTGCAGCCACCATGGCCACCTCTCCAACTGCCAGCATCACCTTCAGGCCCCATGCTGATCAGGGCAGCCTCCCAGCACAGGTCAGCAGTCTCATACCCAGGCCGCTTGCTCCTGAGACCTCAGGTCACAGGGGACCAAGAGGACTTCACATCAGGAACATGGAGGCAGGTCTGGAGGAGAGCTGGAGCCTGGGCCCATCTCACTCAGAGCAGGGCCATGAGTCGCCTTGTTGGTGGCTGGGACCTCAGTGGCATCCAGCCAGATGCCACCAAGACAATTCCAAGACCAACAGAGGCCTGATTTCCCCTCAGCAGAACTTCACCAGCCAGCCCCCAGCCCCCCAGCCCTGTCCCGGTGACAAGGTGTGATAGGGCCACAGGTCCCCTGGACGGATGGACAGAGGGATAGGGCCACAGCTCCCTTGGACGGATGGACAGAGGGATGGGGAAAGAAGGGAAAGAGATTGCTTAAGGTCACAGTGAGTCAGGGTAGCCAGGAACCCAGCCCAGAAATGGCTCGCAGCCTCCCGCCCTTCCTAGCCTGCCCACTGGTTGCTAGGCAACCGAAGAGTTTTTCCTGTAAACAAAGGGCGCTTCCCCAGCAGATCCACCTGGCGCCAGTCCAGCCCCCGCCAGCACACTGCAGCCTGCCGCTGCCTTAGAGTCGCCTGGAGACAGCAGGAGAGGACTGGCCACTGCCATTTGCAGTCCAGCCATTCCACTTGGGCACTCTGTCAAGTTCAAGGTCAAATGCACTGGATGGATTTGAGGCTGGTCTTAGGGGACCTTCCCTTGGACCACTGACCGAGGGCATGTGGCAGAGCTGTGTCACCAGGGAGCCATGAGCCAGGCCCAGAGAGGCCGGATGGCAGGGTACACACGGCCCTTCTGACTACTGACTGCCCTCAGGCTCCTGAGACCCCCATTAGAGAAGAGTTTGAGTGAGGACAGGCAGAGCAAGCCAGGTCCTACAGGAGGAAAAAACAAAACAAACAAACAAACAAAAAAAACTAAAGAGAGTCAAAGAAAGACACAGAGATGCAGAAAGCGAGTGAGCAAGACTCCCGTGCCCACCACACTCAATGCACACCACACCATGGCTACCACTGTCCCCCAAACCCACACACAGCAGCACACACAAGTATGCACACACACATGCATGAACCCATGCAGCAAATACACACATACACTCACACATGCATGCACACACACATGCAAACACACCTGTGTAGCATATCAACCTCAGTGTGACATTTGTGTCCTTCCTTTGGTAAATGACAACTTTTAACTTTTCCACTTGAACTGTACACTTGACAGCCTCTCTCTGTCCTGCCTGAGGCAGCAGCATCATTCACCCCCCACCACACCCCCACCCCCCACCCCCCACCACACCCCCACCCCCTCACCCCACCCCACACCCCCCACCACACCCCCACCCCCTCACCCCACCCCACACCCCTTCAGGCTGACTGAGAAGGGGGGTGGGGCTCACGTGAAACCCAGCTCTGGGCTTCTTGGCAGTCAGTCCCACTGAGCTTTCCTTAAGGAAACCTCTCACTCTACAAGACAAAACCCGGTAGCCCAGGTGGGACTAGGGGGCCAGCTTGTTTCTGGGACACGGACTGACCACAACCCCTGCTGGCTTAGCTCTAGAGACCCGGCCACCCCAGCCCATCCTAGTGCTGGGACCACAGGCCTGACCACCACACCCACATGTCTCTGTGAGGTCCTGGCTGCCCTGGAACTCGCTCTGTAGCCTAGGCTGGCCTCCCCAGCCCCAGGATTAAAGGTGTGCACCACCACTGCCCAACGCTCTCTTTGCTTCTTAATATTTGCATCCATAGGGCCAGGCTCAGTGGATGGAGGGCTTGCTGTGTGAAGCCCCGTTTTCTGACCCCAACTCCATAAAAAGCAGGCACTCTGGCATATTCCTGCCATCCCAGCCCTAGGGAGGTGGAGGAAGGAGGACCAGGGATTGCCCGGCCTCCTCTACATAAGGATTTAGGTTTGGTTTTGCATTTGGTTTGTGAGGTTTTTTGTTTTGTTTTGTTTTGTTTGTTTTTGTTTTTGTTTTTTTGAGACAGGGTCTCACTATGTAGCTCTGGCTATCCTGGAGCTCAGTGTGTAAGCCAGGCTGGCCTTCGGCTTGCCCCTGCCTTAAAGATGATTGACACTGCCCAAGTCTCACATAAGGATTTGAGGCTGGCCTAGGCCACAGGAGACCCTGGCTCCCAACGAAAGTTCTCACAGGCTGCAGGTCTCATTCTCTTGAAGAACACTGGCGTTTTTGTTCTCTGCCAGAGTGTGTGCGGCTGCTGCCTGGGTGGACCTGCGCTCGGACGCTGTCGCCATGTCTCTCAGACGGACACCGCCAGAGCAGCTGGCGAGAGGGGTTTCAGGGCGCAGGCCCATCTGGAAAGCCGCGAGGGGTCCGTTGTTCAGACGGGGATGGAGGCTGTTACAGGTCATTTCAGACATTCTTCTGAGTATTTGGTGGCAGGTTTTATTCGTTTGACACGGAGCCTCACTCAGTAGTCCAAGCTGGCCTGTGGAGCCCAGGAACACCCCTCCTTCCCTTCCACCTCGCTCTGCCTCTCCTACAACAGTCGCTGGGACGCCAAGTATGCATGTAGCTTTGTCCTGCCTCCGGGGCTCGGAACTCAGGTACTCCTGCCTTCCAGAAGGGCGTTATGCTCACTGAGCCATCCCCCTCCGTCAGTGTAAAACGTTGGATTTGATTTATTCATTCACCAGTCTTTAGTTACTCATTCCTGCGTGTGTATACAAGAGAGTTTTCTTACGGCGTGTTTTTGGTTTGCTTTTGTAGCCCAGGGTCTGATGTAGCCCAATCTGGCTTCAGACTACTTATCTTGAACTCCTCAGCCTAGATCCCGAGCTTGAAACCGCTGCGCGACGCATCCCTGGTCTGCGCGGCTCTGGCGCCATCTAGTGGTCTCTTCGCGGTAGCGCAGGCGGTGCGGACCCAGGTCACCCGCTCTTCCGTGGGCACAGTCTTGTCCTCTGTAACAAGATCTTTCACATTAGGGGGATGAGCGAGCACCGGCTGCTCGCCACGGGGACCGGGTTCGGAGCCCAGGGCCCGCTCTGGCTGTCTGCGGCTCCGACGCCTGCTTCAGGCCTCCGTGGGCACTGCACGCAAACACCCCCACACATGAAATCAATGCAACTTTTTAAAGATAAAAAAATAGAAAGACTTTAGGTAGGCAAGGTGGAGCTGCCCCACCCCAGAACTCAGTAGAGACGCCGCAGATCCAGACCCGAGACCGCCTGGGCCCCTGAGACGCTGCAGAGGGAAGGACCGAGGGTATAGGTCCGATCAGAGTTCAGCTTACATAGGTTCTGGGGATTTGAACTTGGGTCCTCACTGTGGGTGCTGCGGGCCTGTGACATCACCACCTGCCCTCCCCTCTCTCCTCTAGGTCCGAGCATGCAGAACTCCGAGGGCGGAGCAGACTCGCCAGCGTCCGTGGCTCTGCGCCCTGCAGCCCAGCCTGTGCCGGCCTCCCCGCAGGTGACTGCGCCGCCTTCATTTTTCCCTCCTCCAACATCTCCTCCATCTCCTCACCTCCTCACTTCCCCACCTCCCCACCTTTCCCAGCCTCTGTACTTGGTTCACACTGTAACCCAGCCTGGCCTGGAACCCTCCCAGGGCTGTAATTGTGAGTTTCAATGAACACTGTGCCCACCAGCTCTTCCTTGTTGCAGATGGGCAGCCTGGCAGGGGCGGGGCAGCCTGGCAGGGGCGGGGCAGCAGGGCAGGGGCGGGGCAGCAGGGCAGGGGCGGGGCAGCCTGTGCACTGGCAGTTTGCTGCCTGGCTCCGCTGCCCTGTTGCACTTCTGTGTTAGCTGTGGGAGCAAACCCTGTGTTCTGTTCTGTCCTGTTCTGTCAGTTTGCTGACACAAGATCTCACTATGTAGCCCATGGATGACCTCCAGCAGTCAGCAATCCTCCTGCCTCAGCCTCGCTCCTTTTGTACTCTGAATGCTGAGATTACAGGTATTCCCCATCACACCAAAACCAGCCCTTACTGTTGGCGCCAGCGGGGTGGGGTTGTTTTTTGTTTTTGAGACAGGGTCTAATGGTGCCTGAGCCCAGCTTATGTGATGCTGGAAACAAGAACCAGGGCGTCATTCGTGCTGGGCAAACCGTGGTCCTACCCCTACCCCACCCCATTTTATGGTTTTTTTTTTATTTACTTTTTTATTTACTTCTAGTTTTTTGAGACAAGGTTTCTCTGTGTAGCCCTAGCTGTCCTGAACACACACTCCCCGCCCCCCCCCCCCCCCCCCGTGTGTGTGTGTGTGTGTGTGTGTGTGTGTGTGTGTGTGTGTGTGCAGACCAGGCTGGCCTTAAACTCGAAGCTCTGCCTGCCCCTGTCTCCTGAGTGCTGGGATTAAGGGTGTGCACTGTAGTGTGCGCTTGCTTCAAATGCTCAGGCAATTCTCCTGCTCAGCCTCCCGAGTGCTGGAATTAGAGGCGTGTGACACCATGGTGGGAGAGAATATGCTGTGTATGGACACGTGCTGCCAGGTAGAGAGTAGGGGGGGACCTCTATCACTCTCTACATGACTCCCCTGGAAACAGGGTCTTTCACTGGAGTGAGGCTGGCAGGCAGCGAGTCCCCACAATCCTGTTGCCTCTGCCTCCTGTGCACTGACGTCACAGGAACCCACAGCCACACCCAGCTTTTTGTGGGGGTGCTGGGATTCGAACTCAAGTCCTCATGCTTGTGCAGAAAGAGCTCTTACCAGAGCCATTTGCACAGCCTTCCTTACTACCTTTGATTGAGATAGAATTGCATAATAGAAAATGAACCACATGAAAATAGAGTGGGTTTTATTGTACTCACAAAATTCAGCCATCCGGTCTCTAGTTCCAGAACATTCCATCACCTACTACATCAGCAGCTTCAAATTCCTTCCCCATCCTGAATCAACTTCCTGTCCTTGGACCCCACACCGTGGTTGGTGTTCACAAAGTCCTTCCATGCTGTGGTGGGTGTCAGAGCCCTCCCGCTGTTCATGGCTGAGTGATATTCATCATGAGGACAGACAGACACCATGCTGTGTGTACATTCCTCTGTTGGGGTCCCCGCAGTGGCCCGGGTCCCTGTGGCTGTGGCTGCCAATGGCTTGGTCTATCATCCGCAGGCTCTATTGCTTTGCTTGCAGCGATGCTCGTGACCACTAGAGGGCAATGTGTCCTCATTCGTCCTCTCAGCAGTGCTTAGAAACTGGGTGACCACAGCGCCCCCAAAGCCCCTAGCAACCCCCTCTTCGGGCTGCCTCTGGCCCATCTTATCTGCTTCCTACATACAAAAGAGCTAAGAGGGACTTGAATGTCATATTCCCAATGGAGTGCTTCCAGCTTGTGCCCCTGCCCTGAGGCAGCACCCGTGGGTCCAGCATGCCCCCACCATGGGAGTGGGGCATCTTGGCCACAGTTCCCAGTGGGTCTCCCCTGGGTCTGACTGTCCTGTCGTCTGTTACAGAGGGTGCTGGTCCAAGCCGCGGGCTCCACTCCTAAGGGTGCCCCAATGCAGCCACTCACCCTCCCCAGGGTCCAGCCGGTGCCACCACAGGTAAGGACACCCCATGAGCACCTAGCAGTCTTGGGCTTGTGAGTCCTTTTCCTGTTGTCACTGGTGTCAACAGTCACCAGAGAATTCCGGAAGCTCTGTTAAAAGAAAAAAAGAAAACTTACCCTAGACAAATGCAACAGAAGTTTCTCTTCTGTCCCAGTGGCACAGTGTCAGCTGCAGCTGGCCAGGTGGCCCTTGGTCACCGGTGGCTCTGTAAGGATGGGGCAGGCCTCTCAGGCGACGTTCCTAGAAAAGCCCACAGACCTGTGACTGTAACAGCCATAGTATTGTGTGAGGAGGGACAAGATGCTAATAAAACTTTATTTACAAAAAGGCCAAGGGCTGAGATCACCGTTTCTTCCTGAGGGAGCTGCCTGGCACCAGGCAAGACCCCTAGTGGGTGATAGTGACTATGACTGTGTTGCAGAGCGAGGAGGGTTTGCAGGATTCCCATAAAGCACCAGGAGTCCCCAGGACCTGGCCATTGACTCTGTAGGAGGAGGGCTCACAGACATCAGCTCGGGACCCAGAAACTTTCCACATTCTTGGGTCTGGGACTGTCCCAGCCGTCTGGGGACCTTATGCCTCTCACTGAGCTTGTCTCCTGCTGGCCTCAGGCTTCCTCCTCTCCCTGGGGACTCCATGCAGAGCACAGAGCACCTGAGCTGTGCTTGGGCCACTATAGTCTGGGACCCCAGAAAGTCATCACCAAGACCTCTGAGGTGCCTCCCCACAGACTGGCCAAGGAAAGGCTGCAGCTTGGGCCGCAGCATTGGGCATCCATTATATGGCATCTTGCTGCCCCTCAGCACTAGAGGGCTGGGATGGGGTGGGGAGGGGTGATGGTCTCCCAGGAGCTGGTGTTCCCCCCCTCCTGTGGCCCCTCTCCAGGCTTACCTCTTTCCAACCAGGCCCCCCATCACTACCATCTCCCCATCCCTGCAAGGGACCACACCCCCTCTGCCATATCCGAGACAAGTAGCTTTCCTCCATGGCAACCACAGGGCACAGACAGGAAGTGCACCCCCTGAGCCCGCCTCCTGGGAGCCCAGCAGGGCAGAGGCCATTTAGCTGCCACCTAAACTAGGCACAGCACTTGGGAGGTAGAGGGTCAGGGGTTCAAAGTTACCTATCCTCAGCTACATAGTTCAGGGCCAGCCTGGGCTACATGAGGCTGCTTCAGAGATAAATGAATGGATGCTTACGTACACACATAACTAGTGCCGTGGACTGATCGCTCCCTGGGGAGGGATGTGGGTCTGGGTGTGACAAGCACAGTGGGCGTCGTCTCCAGCAGCCCCATCTATCAGCATGGCCCTGTGTGACTTGCACTCACGTGTCGTTGCAGGTGCAGCACGTATACCCAGCGCAGGTGCAGTACGTGGAGGGTGGGGACGCGGTCTACGCCAACGGAGCCATGTACGTGTCCCCTGTAGGGTGCCCTGGTACCACACAGACACAAGGCTCCAGTGCTCCCTGTGGAAGCATTTGAGCATGTCCTCACAGTCATGTCCCGCCCTCCCCCCCATGGTCCGAGTTCAGGACCACAGGCCTTTGTGCGCTTGGCTTCTAAAATAAACCAGAGCCACAGTGCCCTGGAGAGAGATGACCTGGGAATTTTCCCTTCGTGTCTTCAATAAGTTTCCTAGACTGTTGACAAACTTGTTTGCCAATTTTAAAGACATTCTGGAACTGTTTAGAATTTTCTTCTATCTCTTGAGTGTGTGCATTTGTGTGTGGTGGGGATGTGTGTGCAGAGAGTAGGCACATCGCGTGTGTGCATGTGAATGCAGTGCCCCCCGAGGCCAACAGAGGGCGGCAGGTCCCCAGGAGCTGAAGGAGCAGCAAGCTCTGCTAATGCGGAGCAGGTAATGCGGAGCAGGCCCTCCAGCCAAGCGTCCCTTCCTTTTGCTCTTTCTGTAGCGCTATTGTTATAAAACGATGGCGCCTTCTCTCCCACAGCCGAGCTGCCTATGCCTACAACCCGGACCCTCAGCTCTACGCCCCCAGCAGTGCAGCGTCTTACTTTGAGACTCCGGGTGGCGCTCAGGTGACAGTGGCAGCCTCGTCCCCACCTGCGGTCCCCTCCCACAGCATGGTGGGCATCACCATGGATGTCGCAGGGACCCCCATCGTGTCTGGCACGGGAGCCTACCTCATCCATGGGGGCATGGACGGCACGAGACACTCCCTGGCCCACACTGCCCGCTCCTCTCCTGCCACGGTATGTACAAAGGCGCTGTGGGCAGCGGGTAGCCCTGCTGGCCTCGGCAGCAGCCACCCAGCACGCACGTGAGTAGGAAGGCCTTGGTCGGGTCCTACCAGCTGCAGAGGCGCTGAGGGACAGAGACAGCTCTGTCGCCCGCTTTCCCACTAGGAAAAGACAGAGGCCTTAGGGATTGGGTCCTGTAGGTGTTGGGGAGCAGAGCACCCCCTGCTGGCGGCAGTGTTCTACTGTCAGCTCCAACTGGCCTTCGAGGCAGGAGGATGCACCGTGCAGGGACACAGGCTACTGACATAGTTCACTGCTCACCTGCCTGAACTATAGCTCTGATTTGGAATTTGGGAATTTTGTGGGAAAATGGGAGTCTTGCTGGGTAGCCCAGATAGCAGAGTCTGACCTCGGACCCACAATCCTCAGCCTCCTAAGTACCCAGCTGTGTCTCATTTTTAAATGTTGGTGCAGAGCCCCATAGGACTTGATGTACGTGTACGTTCCTGGAGTCCTGTGGCATAGCCCCCACTCCAAAATAACAAAACAAAAAAACAAAAAACAAAAAAAAACCTTGCCCTCAATGCTGGCCGCTATGGGCCTGTTGTTTGCAGCCTGTGGGCTGTCTGAGGTGGAGTCACAGTGGTGCTCTCTGGGGCTGGTTTCTTGCCCTCAGCATGGTGGGCAGTGGTGTATGTGGAAGGTGCCTGGCTTGGGAGCTGGTGAAGAAGACAGGCTGCCCAGAGAGTGTGCAATTTCCCCTCTCTGGGGCAAACACCTCGTGGAGGGGTAGCTGGCTCACCGTGGTGTCCCACTTCTAGGAGGAGGTACATTCAGCTATCCTGGGAGGGGGTGGGGGGGCAGCGTAAGAGTGCCTCCTTGCCAGCACTTAGGGTTGTCGACATTTTTTATTTACTCCGTCCCGTGGATGTGTCATGGAGCCTCTCTGTGGTGGTACTTTGTGTTTTCTCATTTCTGGGAACAGTGGACAGCCAGATGCTCGCTCTGTGGCTGAGCGGTACTGTAGCCGGCTGCTGGGACTTTCTGGCTGCTGGGTGAAAAATCTTTATGTCCGGAAACAAATCCCATCAGATGCATGATTTGCAAGCATTTCCCATGGCTGAGGTTTCTTTTTTAAATTATTTAAATTCAGGGTCTTGGGAGATGGCTCAGTGCCTAGATACTTGCTGTGTAAGCAGGAGAACCGGGGTTTGGATCCCTAGACCCTGAGTGGGCGCAGGATCAAGGAGGCACATGTGTAATTCTAGCCTCAGAAGGCAAAGACACGGTCCCTGGAGCCACGTATGTGAGCAATGGCCATAACTGAGAGAGCCTGCCCTGGTGAATAGCAATCAAAAATGTAATTCCTACTCTCAATCTCGGCCTCCACATGCACTCACACACACAAGCGCACACACACACATGTGCGTGCAGACGCACATGCACACATACACACATGCGCATACACACACGTATACACACAGGCGCGCACACATGTGCACACACACACAGGTACACAGGCAAATGCACACACAACACATGTGTGAATATTTACACCAGCTCCATGGAACCCCAGCACCCAGCTCTGAGGACAGGTGTGACGTCATGCCTGTGTCTTTTGAGAGAAGCCTCTTGCCTCCTGAGGGCCGTGCTCGCTGTTGAAGCCTGCACTTACCTGGCCACCAGCACCACAGAGTCTGGCAGCTGTGGGACGGCACAAGACTGCCTTTTCCCTCAGAGGATAGTCTGGGGCACTTGCTGTGGAGCACATATGCCATCCGACGCTGGCAGCCGGTCCCACATGCTTGGCTGTCATGTCACAGACCTCCCAGGATCAGCTGTGTGTCCGCAGTGTGTCTTGGGGGGGCGGGGTCAGGGACGGGTCTGCAGTTAAAGCACTTCATTCTCAAACATGAGGACTTGAGTTCAGATGCCAGGAACCCATGTAAATGCTGCATGGGCAGGTGGGTGTGGAGCCCACCTGCTGACCCAGCTGCAGCCGCAGAGGTGGAGACTGGATGACCAGAGCAAGCCACTATGGAGGCTAGCCATGTCTACAGGCTCTGACTTAGACTGAGAGGCCCTGCCTCAGTGAGCATGGAGGAAGTGATTCCCAACACCAGTGTCAGGCCTCTGCATACACATGGGCGTACAGGTGCACCCATGTGCATGTGGAGACTCTTACACATGAAGAGAGGGGGGAAGTCATGTGATTGCTCTTGCTGTGAGGCTTCGAGTCTGCGCCACTTGGGTTGGTCGAGATCTTTGTTGTTACCGAATATGAGTGATCGTTATTTTACAAAGAGATTAACATTAATAACAAAGGTAGGAAATTTAGGGGCTGGAGAGATGGCTCAGTGGGTAGAGCATTGGCTGCTCTTGCTGAGGACCTGGGTTCAGTTCCCAGCACCCGTATCAGGTGGCTCACAGCTGCCTGACTCCAGATCCTTGGGATCTGTCGCCATCTTCTGGCCTCTGTGGGAACTGCACTCTTCACAAGCCTGTGCTTGTGGATGCGCATGCACACGCTAAAATCTAAAAGGGGGTAAGAGACATTTCAGAATGCCAATTCTTTCTGTTTCCTTCTTTATCTGTCAAGCCTTTATTTTCATTATTATCATTTACAGTTTCACATGGTTGAGGTTTTGAATGTGTGGATTCATGTCTTTCATCAAGTCTGGGACATTTTCAGCCGTTATATCTTCAGATTTCAAGTTGGTTTCTTTTCCTTGCTCTTTCTCTGTTGGTGTCTGTCTCCTTGTGGGTTCTTTCTGTTCTTTGTATGTGGTTTCTTTAGCCCTTTGAGCATATACAGTTGACTTAAATCATAAACCCAATCTGTTGTCCTGGGCCTTTGGGGACAGCCCTGTTGACTGACTGTGTATAGACTCGTTTTTCCTTATTTGGATGTCTCAATTTTCTGTAGAAAACTGTTATCTTCAGCATTACTATGTGGATGCTCTCTCTGCCCGCTCCCCCGCCAGGGTTTGCTGTTGTGGCAGTTGTCACTGATCATTTGTTGATGAGCTTTCTGGGCCACTGTAAGATCTGTATTCTTTGTCGTGGTGAACACTGCCGTCTGTTGGCCAGCTGAGAACGCAGCTGTCCCCTAGGTGCCACATATCAGACATTTGGGTTTTTCTTGCTGCTGTCATTGTTGTCATTGATGAAGGTCCAACCAATTATTGCGTTCTCTCCATGAGTCGCAGGGAGGGAGCTGGCAGTGATGCTCATGACTCTGCCCACATGGCCACTTTCCTGGGAGTTGGGTGGCCCTGGCCTCTCCCTTGCTCCAGTATTGAGTATATTGTAACTGTTGACAGTGTGTGCGGAGCTCACAGATGTGGTATTAAGATTCAGTGTTGCAGCCGGGCGTGATGGTGCACACCTTTAATCCCAGCACTCAGGAGGCAGAGGCAGGCAGATCGCTGTGAGTTTGAGGCCAGCCTGGTCTACAAAGTGGGTCCAGGACAGCCAAGGTTACACAGAGAAACCCTGTCTCAAAAAACAAAATAAAACAAAACAAAAAGATTCAGTGTTGCAGCTAAATTTTAAGGACCTGCCAGTCCTCAAGTAGCGTGAGTCATGGTGCAGTGGGACCTGGATGAGGCCCCTGTGCCCACCTGGATGGGGCCCCTTTGCCCACCTGGATGAGGCCCCCTGTGCCCACCTGGAAGAGGCCCCCTGTGCCCACTTGGATGGGGCCCCTTGTGCCCACCTGGATGAGGCCCCTGTACCCACCTGGATGGACCCCCCTGTGCCCACCTGGATGGGGCCCCCTGTGCCTGCCTGGATGAGGCCCCTGTACCTGCCTGGATGAGGCCCCTTTACCCACCTGGATGGGGCCCCCTGTGCCTACCTAGATGAGGCCCCTGTACCCACCTGGATGGACCCCCCTGTGCCCACCTGGATGAGGCCCCCTGTGCCCACCTGGATGGGGCCCCCTGTGCCCACCTGGATGGGGCCCCCTGTGCCCACCTGGATGGGGCCCCCTGTGCCCACCTGGATGAGGCCCCCTGTGCCCACCTGGATGGGGCCCCCTGTGCCCACCTGGATGAGGCCCCTGTACCCGCCTGGATGGACCCCCCTGTGCCCACCTGGATGGGGCCCCCTGTGCCCACCTGGATGGGGCCCCCTGTGCCTACCTAGATGAGGCCCCTGTACCCGCCTGGATGGACCCCCCTGTGCCCACCTGGATGGGGCCCCCTGTGCCCAGCTGCTTGTCTTTGTGAGGACAGATTTATTTTGACACAGTTTCTCCAAGTTTGGGGAGCAGGTAGACACAGAGCAGAGGCCTCAGCACCCTGTGGAGCCCAAGATGAAGGAGACCACACAGGTGTAAACGTTCACTCCTCTAGGTTTCTGATAACTATTAATGAAACTATTTTGAATACTATTAATGGTGACCTATAATGAGTCAGGTTTTTTTCTTCATTAATTTATTTATTTGCTCATTTTAAAGCCCCACTCCTACCTCTCCTCCTAGTCCCACCCTTTCACCCAGGTTATTTTTAAAATAATGAATATATAGATTTAATTTTTCCATCATAAACCTTGTGGGAAACGTTGGTAGATTCAACTCCTTTTTGTTGTTTGTGGAGACACGTCACTGTTTACCCAGGCTGGCCCCCTACTCGCCACCCTCCTGTCTCGTTGCTCCCAAGCACAGAGTTGATGGAGGGGTGCCCCTACATCTGACTTGATAAATATAACCCTTAAAAACAAAATTTGGGCCAGCTATGGTGGCCCAGGCCTTTAATCCCACTCCTCAGGAAGCAGAGGCAGGAGGATCTCTGTGAGTCCCAGGACAGCCAGGGCTGCAGAGTAAGACTCTGTCTAAAAAATTTTTTTTTGCCTTTTTAATTAATTAAATTTACATCACAACTGTAGCCCCCTCCCAATCTCATTCCCCCTCTCCTAGTCCTCCTGTCTCAAATTTGAAAGAAAGACAAGAAAAGAGAGGGAGAGAAATACGGGGCCTGAGGAAGAGCAGTAAGGTGCGTGCTGAGCAAGACAAAGGCCAGAGTTCAATCCCCAGGGCCCGTGCAAGCAGGGGAGGAGGTGCGTACTTGTCATCCCAGCCGAGTTAGCAAGCTGCAGGTTCGTGGGGAGACCCTGTCTCAAAAAATAATATAGAAAGAGTCCTAGCTTCAACCTCTGGCCTCCATGCTCACCCCCAGATGAGCCCACTGCAGCCCCCCCAGCTTTATTGGAGGCCTCAGCAATTTTTAATAGTGTGACGGAGTCACTCAGCACGAGGTTCAAACCTGCTGTCCCCTCCCTGTCCCACCCCCTTCGTGTGGCCCACTGCCTATAAGGGATCCCTTCCACCAAGCTGGGGGGCTGTCTGGGCCCCTCGTGGAAAGTTCCAGAAGTGGGAAGAGGCTGGTGCAGTCAGCTGACGCCACCCCCACTGTCCACCTGGATGCTGCATGTTTAGTCAGTCCCTCAGCACCTCCCTTTGCCACTGGCATGCTTCTGTCTTCTTGCACGCCTGTGCCCAGTGCTGATGGGAGCAGCAGATGGCTTTGGCCTCTGCCTGCCTGTGCCCCATGGCGCCCTCCCTGCTGTGTAAAGACAACTCCAGTGTTGCCGGGCGTGGTGGCGCACGCCTTTAATCCCAGCACTCGGGAGGCAGAGGTAGGCGGATCGCTGTGAGTTCAAGGCCAGCCTGGTCTACAAAGTGAGTCCAGGACGGCCAAGGCTACACAGAGAGACCCTGTCTCGAAAAACCAAAAAAAAAAAAAAAAAAAAAAATGACAACCCCAGTGTCCTGGCTCATCCAGAGGATGGCACTCACTGGAGGAGGGGTCACAGAAGCAGCACAGCCATGGCCCTTTCTCTTGTCTTACCACATTGCATTTATTGTGTGTCTCTCGTGTGCCATGACACACCGTAGAGAGTCACCAGACGACAAGTTGTGCAAGTGGATTCCCTCCCACCACCACGCAGGTCCTAGGAATTGAACTCAGGTCGCCAAGCTTGGTGGCAAGTGCCTCTCCCTGGGCCCGCTCGCCAGCCCTGGGCCCTCAGTTATGAACACGGTTCTAGGGAGCCTGGTGAGGGAGACACTCCACTTCTTGATCTTACGGCAACCAAGCTGAAGCGCCTGCTCGTCTGCGTGTCTGTTTTAGGGCCTTTCCTGGCTGATGTTAGTGCCTTTTGTCTATAAGGCCAGGTCACACTCGACTCAGCCACATGGTGGCGGCTGCCCCCGGCCAGGCACAGAGAATGCAGGTCTTCCTTCCTCGGCCAGGACACACTACCCCTGTTACCCACTCTGCCCCACTCGCTTTCCTTGGTTCCCTGTCCCCCAACTCCCAACTCCCCATCAGGCCGTGTGCTGTGGCCCAGAGTCCCTGAGCGTCTGGCTGGGAGGCCCTGGTGCCCCACTAGGGAATGTGGGCTGCAGATGTGGTGTGAGGTGTGCGCCGGTGATGGAGGGAGTGAGGCGGGATGACCCCAGCCTGGCTCACATCGGGGTTCACATAGCAACGGTGTACAAGTTTGGTCCTCGGGCGCTGGGGAGAGGGCTCAGTGAGTGAAGTGTGATCCCCCCTCCTCAGCCCCAACATGAGAAGCTGGGCATGGTAGTGCCTGCCTGTGACCCCAGCACTGAGGAGGTAGAGACGAGAGGACCCCAGGAACTTGCTAGCCAGTCAGTGAGCTCCAGGTTCAGTGACAGACCCTGAGCCAAAAACTCAGGTGGAACGGTGACTCAGTGGCTAGCCAGTTGGGTGCAGGACCCAGAACCCTCATAGTGGCTCACAGCAGTCTAACTCCAGTTGCAGGGGATCAGATGCCCTCTCTGGCCTCTGCAGGCACCAGGCAAGCATGTGCAAGGTGCACAGACAGATGCTGGCCAAAAAAAACCCACTCATCTGTGTAAAAATACAGTGACTTCCAAGACTGACTAGGATGACTCTCACTATTGACCTCAGCCTACATGCAGGAACTTGACTGTCGGTGCCTTGTGTCCCATGTTGGGGTGTGATGTCAGGCCACCAGCGACTTTCTCTCTGCTGCTGTCTTGGGCTCTGGGCTCAGGTGCATGGCCCATGGCCTTGCTCCTGCTTCACTCACCACTAACCCCCTGCCGCTGCACCTTGCTAGCTGGCATTGTTATTTGGATGTTAATGCAAGACTGGTGTGGGCTGCCTGCCGCTAACGATCTGATTTCCTTCTCTCCCCCACCCCACCCCGACCCCCACCACCTTTTTGGTTTTGTCCTGTCTCTGTACACGTCTTCGTAGCTTGAAATGGCGATTGAGACTCTCCAAAAAAGCGAAGGCCTCGCCCCCCACAAAGGCGGCCTGCTCAACAGCCATGTAAGTGCGCTGGGGCCCCCCGCCGGGCGCCCTGCTCAGCCTGGAGTGTTCATAGATGTGAGAAAAGCCAAGGGACCCGGCAGGGCAGAGTACAGCCTCCAAGAGGTTCAAGGCCGACAAAAAAACCTCAAGAGAAGCATCAGCCTTAGACAGTGAGAAAGAGGCCAAGGCAGGGCCTTCGTGGGCACCAGGCCCCTGACGATGACGCCTGCATCCTGGCTTGTCCTAGGGTTGGGTTGTCTCATGGTCTGTAGCCCTGTGCTGAGCTCTTAAGAATGAATTTTAAGGCCAGGCGGTGGTGGCGCATGCCTTTAACCCCAGCACTCAGGAGGCAGAGGCAGGCAGATCACTGTGAGTTCGAGTTCAGCCTGGTCTACAAAGCAAGTCCAGGATAGTCAAGGCTACACAGAGAAACCCTGTCTCAAAAAAAAAAAATCTAAAATAAGCAAAAAAAGGTGGCAGAAGGGGACTGGTGTGGTCACGCCCATCAACCTAGACTTGGGAGGCCAGGGCTGGAAAATGGGGCAGGTGCAGGGGGTCAGGCACAAGGCTTGGGTCCATTCCTAACGAAGGATCAAGAGGTCAAGGTTGTACCCCACAGCATAGCAAGGTTACAGCCAGCTTAAAGAGCCTGGTTCAAGGGGTTAAAATGAGCATCGAGAAGAAGTCTATAGTCAGGTACTTGCTGTGAACACTAGTCCAAACTCCAGAACCCACATGAGCCAGGTGTGGTGATATGTGCCTTTAACCCCAGCACTCAAGAGGCAAGGCAGGTGAGCGCCGGGCTTTTATTTAGGCTAGTCTGGTCTACATAGGGAGTTTAATATGAGCCTGGACCTTGTCTCAAAAATGATAAGTGCTTGAAGAGATGCTCAGTGCCCCCTTGCAGAGGACCAGGACTGGGTCCCAGCATCCACGTGGCAGCTCTCAGCCATCTACCTCCATTTCCAAGGCATCTGACGCCCTCTTCTGGCCTCCCTGGACACTGCATGCACATGGTGCATGCACAGACTTACACCCAATCAAACACTCAGACACATTAAAAAAAAAAAAGAATAAATCTAAAAGTAGTGATAATAAAAACAAAATAATGAAAGAAAAATACAACTTTTTAAAAGGAGAAGGTGACTCGGGACTGGGTTGCCATGAAACCCCTCAGCTGTGTAATTCGGAAATGTGAGGCAGGCGGCAGGTGGCAATACTCTCGGCTTTGCTCTGTGGCAGGGGCCTGCTGGGAGGTGAGCACCATGGTCCATGACACAGCATGGCCGGGACTGGAAGAGGGTCTGGCCTGGGGAGCTGAGAAAAGGAATGCTCTGTACACACACACACACACACACACACACACACACACAGACACACACAGACATACACAGACACACACACACACACAGACACAGACACACACACACAGACACACACAGACACACACACACACACATACACCACACACACACACACACACACACACACACACATACAACACACACACACACACACACACACACACACACACACACACACACGCCTCCTGAGGCCCCTCTATGCCTTCTCATTTATTTGCCTGGAAGCAGGGCCCAGCTATATAGCCCAGGATACGTAATCCATGCACATCCCCCTGTCGCAGCCTCCCAAGCCCTAGGATCACATGCCTGACTGTGTTGGGCATTTGATTTGTTTGTTGATTACTCTTGTTTGTTTATTGAGACAGACGTTCATGTAGCCCAGGCCAGCCTGAGATTTACCGTGTATCTGAAGCTAGCTTTGAACTTGCAACCCTCCTGCCCCAGCCTCCTGAGAGCTGGGATGACAGGAGTACAAACACCACGCCTGCCTGTGAAGCTGGGCTGGGCTGTGGCCATGGCCGTGGTCCCCAAAAGCCACGTGTCCCTGAGACTTTTACCAGCTGCTTCTTGTCCAAGTTGAGCTTATGATCCCCAAATCTTGCCAGCCCAAGTTCTCAGTGGACTCTGCGGGGAGGGTGGGGGGGAGTAGATGCTGATCTAGAGAAAGGCTAGAAGCCGTGAGGGCTTACAAGGTTGGGTGCTGTCCCCAGCAGCACGTGCCAAGCACCCTGTCCAGGGAAGCAATGACCGGAGGCCACTGTTGGCCACTGGGGCCCAGCCCCTCCAAGATGAACAGCATCCTCCACTGCTGGACAGTGTCCTCCTGGGGACAGAGCCCAAGGGAGGAGCCTTTGTCTTGTTTGAGGGAAGGGAGCCAGGTCACCATGCCACGAGGGGAGCCTGGGAATGCCCACCGCTACTGAGCATATGTGTATGCCCACCGTCAGCCTGTGGGGGCCCGGGGAGCCGGTCATGGGGACAGAGCCCCAAGTCATTGTGTCTGCCGGACATTCGGAATGTGGGTGGGGACCACCCCGGGCTGTGGGGCCTTTGCTTTTTAACCTGAGGCCACACGATAGACTCCAGGCTATCCGCTCCGTGGTCAGTGATCACCCAGGTGGACACTTTTCTAGCCTTGGAGGCTTTGGTGACGTAGGAGCAAGGGATCTAGAGATCGGATCTTTTTAGAAAACCTGTCCCATCTAAGTCAGAGAGTAAGAATACAGCATCTTGTCTTGGCCAGTGGCAGAGCCAGGGAGAGAGAAGAGAGTGAATACTGGCCTGCTGTTGTCCCTGGGGCTCCCGGTGGCCACGGTGACTCTTGGTAGAGCTTCCTGGAGAGGGGGGACATCACAGCCTCAGCCAAACTCTTGAACTTTCCAACTAGGTACAGAGGCTCCTGGGCACCATGTCCAGCACGGCCACATTCCTGGTGTGGCCTCTGTTACCTGGCCGGGTCAGGGTGGCCACTAGCAATGGAAACATGCATCTCCCCATGCCATGGTCCAGGGACCTCAGCCCTGTTTCCAGCAGAGGCAGCTGGAACAGGTTTAATGAGGGAAGGGACCTTAGGAGAAATCATAGCTTTATCTGTAGCTGTCACTATAGCAACTGCTGGGAATGACCACCCATCCAACCGCCACCGAGGCCCGGCCTGGACTAGCACAGCTTCCAGGCCTCAAGGGAGGCAATGGCTCCTCCTGAGGCTGGGTCTCTGTGGTTACCCAGCACAGGAACTCCCGGCCCACCCTGTCACCCTGTCTATCCACAAAGTGCACCCCAGCCCTCCTTACGGCTAGGACAGAATGGATGTGCCATGTAGATTTGGAAGATGTGACATTTTCTTTTGAAACAGAGAGATACAGAAATGATGCAGCATTTCTTCGGGAGGTAGTGGCCTGTTCTCTGGTACTGTACCAGACACCCAAGGGGGGTCCACTTAGAAAGAAAGAAGGCTAGCTTGGCCCACACTTTTGGAGGCTTCATCCTACAGTGAGCTGGGACCAGGTTGTACAGGACCTCAGTGTTGCAGACCTCACAGTAGCGAGGCCATAGTCAGGTCTGTGTTGCTGTGATAAATAAAGCTTTTGACCTGCAATAAGCTGGAGAGGAAAGGGCTTGTTTCATCGAATGGGAAGTCAGGACAGGAACCCAAACTAGACAGGATCCTGGAGGCAGGAGCTGATGCAGAGGCCACAGAGGGATGCTGCTCACTGGCCTGTTCAGCCTTCTCTCTTATAGAACCAAAGCCCACCAGCCCAGGGATGGCACTGCCCACAATCGGCTAGGTGTCCCTCCCCCCCATCAGTCAGATTAAGAAACCGCCTACAGGTTAAGTTCATTGATTCATTTCCCTAGTTGAGGATCCCTCGTCCCAGATAAGTTGGGGTTGGTGTCAAGCTGACAAAACCCATGCAGCACAGCGCCCTTGTTGGATCATATAACAATGGGTGCGTGTGTGTCCACCCCCACACTGGAACAGTGAGGACCCCAGCTCCATGACCTCTGCTCTCTTTTAAAAGAATTATCATGTGCCTGTTGAGGAGGCATGAGCTCGCCTCGCCGTGCATGCAGACCTCAGAGGACAATGTGTAGGGGTCGGTCCTTCCCCACAAAGGTCCCAGAGACCAACCGAGTTCCTTTGCCTGCTGAGGCATCCCGCCATCCCCACACGCACTCTTGTGCCCACCCGTGCAAGCCCTCCAGAACTAGTGACCCTGAACCCCTCCTGTCACCCTGTCTAAAGCCCAGCCCCCCTGCCGTCCTCCTCCCACACCTCAGAAGACCTCCCACCTTCAGGAAAGATGCAGAATCAGGTGACAAAGACAGGGACAGCTGCAGCCTCCGTACCCAAGCCTCTCTGAAGGCTCCCACAGACAAGTGTCCACTCCTCTCAAGGACGCCTTACTCTCAGCTTTGGTCTTGAAGTGTTGTGTCAAGGTCCTGGGGCACCAACACGGGCAACCCCAGTTCTTCCCCTGCCTCACAGAGCTGTGGTCTCGGGGACACAGCTCAGACCTAAGTACAGAAAGAGGCGAGACAAGAAGCTCAAGGGCCCAGCGGCTCTACTGTGTGAGAGCCAACTCTTGCTGGATCCTCGTACGGGAATGGGTCCCGCTTCATCATGTTGAACACAGGGCCCACCCAGAGGCGCGGATCAATCGCATGGCTAAGCCTGGCCTACCCACGCTGGCCTACAGAGGCTCCGGGATGGCCCTAAGCGATGAGTTCAGCGCCAGATGGGGAGAAGAAAATGGCGCTGTTACCAGCATGTCAGAAGGGGACAGTGAAGGCAAACTGATGGATACCATACCTCAGGATGGAGTCAAAACACTGGCACTCCATCCCCTCGGGTGGGAAAGCACGGTCCCCTGGGAGACCATTGTCACCAACGCAGTCTGGCTTCTAAGTCTCAGTCCTTTTGCCTTGGCCTCCCAAGTTCAGGGATCAGAGGCGTGTGCCTGCTTCCTGGTTTAAATTGTCACTGCACTGGCAGAGACTGAGGACAAGAGACTGTCCTCTGGGGTGGAGGGGACAGCTGGTGCATGGCACCTGCATGGGGCAGACAGCAGAGATGTCAGCTGGGCTGGTGCCAGCCATGGCAGGCTTCTGAGTGGAGGGAGGGTCGGGTGCAGCGGCTGGCCAGGAGGAGCAGGGCAGCGGACTGACCGAAGGCCCTCACAGTGCTCAGAGACCCACATGGCCCTGATTAGCCAATGTATCATTGGAGGCCCACCTGGTGCTCCACCTCTGCCAGACTCTGGCCTGTCACCTCCCGAGAGCCAGCTCTTGGTCCTGTGGTGCCAGAAAGTCATGCCCAGGTGCTCTGTGCTCGCCAAACACTCAGCCTCTGTCCACTCAGCCGGCCACCCTGCTTGCAGCCTCTGCTGTGTCCCCCAAACAGCCCTTTGACCTGGCTTTCTGCCCCATGCTGAGCCTGTCCCTGTGGAGAGGGAGGAGGGGCACAGGAGAGGGGGACACAAGTGTGCTGGTTGTGGAAGGGACTCCCACCTGACCCTCTGCAGGAATTCCCCACAGTGCACCCGCTGTTTAGAGAGGAGCATAGGCCCGCTCCCCTCCGCAGCAGGGTCCCAGCTGGGTGCCCATGTCACTGACAGCGACTCCCCTGGGAGACACTTTGCAATCTGCATCCAAGGGGATGAACAAACATGGCGACCAGGGACGCCAGACAAGGGGCTGGGCAGGCAGCAGACACCGTTCACGAGCCACAGTGGCCGCACACATGGACGGACTCGGCCTCCGTGCCAGCATCATACTTAGCCACAGAGCAGCCACTGAGTCAGGTCACGTGTCTTACCTCCGGGACAGAATAAGGACAGGAGGGCAGCAACACTCACAGCAGGGACGGGATGTATGGATGGCACCTCCCTAACCATGGCCTCCGTACACAGCCCCAGCCTGCGCCTTTTGCTCACTCTCAGAGCCTCTCTGGGTGTGTAGGTTTTACAGAGCCCTCTGACCTTTGGGATCGAGACAGCAAGTCATCAGCCTGGCTATGTCCTTTCTCACTGTGGCCTAGAGTACAAGGTTCCATACCCACTGTCCGTGTTTCTGCATCAAAATCTGTCTGCGTACTGTGGTGTTGCCAAGAGTGTGGTGCTCTATGCATGTGTCAGCCTGGAGACGCAGTGTGATCTTTCTCCATCACATGAGGGTTCATTAGTCAGGGAACACAGAAGCCAAACTGTGCGTGGTGGACAGATGCATGGATGCATGCATTAATGGGTGGGTGGGTGGATGGATAGATGGATGGATGGATGGGTGGATAGATAGATAGATAGATAGATAGATAGATAGATAGATAGATAGATAGATGGATGGATGGATGGGTGGATGAGCGAGTGGATGGACGGATGGGTGGGTGGATGGATGAATGGGTGGGTAGGTGGGATGGGTGGGTGCATAGTTGATGGATAGGCTGAAGTGTCTGGCATATTTGTTCAGGGGACAGACATAAGTACCACACAGGTGGCTGTCACTGCCCTTGCCAGCACAGGGAAGTGAGCTGCTGTCCTGGGACTCCAGGCCTTTGATGCCCATCTGTCCTCCAGCTCCAGTGGCTTCTGGATAATTACGAGACAGCGGAGGGAGTGAGCCTGCCCCGCAGCTCCCTGTACAACCACTACCTGCGCCACTGCCAGGAGCACAAGCTGGAGCCTGTCAATGCCGCATCCTTCGGCAAGCTCATCCGCTCTGTGTTCATGGGCCTGCGCACACGGCGCCTGGGGACCAGGTGGGTGACAGCCCCAGGGCTCCCTGTATTTCATGCCAGCCCCACCTCCTCTCCTCCTGTGTTAGAGAGACCGAGCTCCCCAGAGCCCATAGGCCTCCAGTTCCTGTAGAGGCTTCATGACTTTCAGCTACCCAGAGTCAGAGTGAAGAGACACTGGATGGGGGGACCTGGGGTGGGGGTGGGGAGACACTGGATGGGGGAACCTGGGGTGGGGGTGGGGAGACACTGGATGGGGGGACCTGGGGTGGGGGTGGGGAGACACTGGATGGGGGAACCTGGGGTGGGGGTGGGGAGACACTGGATGGGGGAACCTGGGGTGGGGGTGGGGAGACACTGGATGGGGGGAACCTGGGGTGGGGAGACACTGGATGGGGGAACCTGGGGTGGGGGTGGGGAGACACTGGATGGGGGAACCTGGGGTGGGGGTGGGGAGACACTGGATGGGGGGAACCTGGAGTGGGGGTGGGGAGACACTGGATGGGGGGAACCTGGGGTGGGGGTGGGGAGACACTGGATGGGGGGAACCTGGGGTGGGGGTGGGGAGACACTGGATGGGGGAACCTGGGGTGGGGGTGGGGAGACACTGGATGGGGGGAACCTGGAGTGGGGGTGGGGAGACACTGGATGGGGGGAACCTGGGGTGGGGGTGGGGAGACACTGGATGGGGGGAACCTGGGGTGGGGGTGGGGAGACACTGGATGGGGGAACCTGGGGTGGGGGTGGGGAGACACTGGATGGGGGGAACCTGGAGTGGGGGTGGGGAGACACTGGATGGGGGGAACCTGGGGTGGGGGTGGGGAGACACTGGATGGGGGAACCTGGGGTGGGGGTGGGGAGACACTGGATGGGGGAACCTGGGGTGGGGGTGGGGAGACACTGGATGGGGGAACCTGGGGTGGGGGTGGGGAGACACTGGATGGGGGAACCTGGAGTGGGGTGGGGAGACACTGGATGGGGAAACCTGGAGTAGGGGTGGGGAGACACTGGATGGGGGAACCTGGGGTGGGGGTGGGGAGACACTGGATGGGGGAACCTGGAGTGGGGGTGGGGAGACACTGGATGGGGGAACCTGGGGTGGGGGTGGGGAGACACTGGATGGGGGAACCTGGAGTGGGGGTGGGGAGACACTGGATGGGGGAACCTGGAGTGGGGGTGGGGAGACACTGGATGGGGGAACCTGGGGTGGGGGTGGGGAGACACTGGATGGGGGAACCTGGAGTGGGGGTGGGGAGACACTGGATGGGGGGAACCTGGAGTAGGGGTGGGGAGACACTGGATGGGGGAACCTGGGGTGGGGGTGGGGAGACACTGGATGGGGGAACCTGGAGTGGGGGTGGGGAGACACTGGATGGGGAAACCTGGAGTAGGGGTGGGGAGACACTGGATGGGGGAACCTGGGGTGGGGGTGGGGAGACACTGGATGGGGGAACCTGGAGTGGGGGTGGGGAGACACTGGATGGGGGGAACCTGGAGTGGGGGTGGGGAGACACTGGATGGGGGGAACCTGGAGTGGGGGTGGGGAGACACTGGATGGGGGGAACCTGGGGTGGGGGTGGGGAGACACTGGATGGGGGGAACCTGGAGTGGGGGTGGGGAGACACTGGATGGGGGGAACCTGGGGTGGGGGTGGGGAGACACTGGATGGGGGAACCTGGGGTGGGGGTGGGGAGACACTGGATGGGGGGAACCTGGGGTGGGGGTGGGGAGACACTGGATGGGGGGAACCTGGAGTGGGGGTGGGGAGACACTGGATGGGGGAACCTGGAGTGGGGGTGGGGAGACACTGGATGGGGGGAACCTGGAGTGGGGGTGGGGAGACACTGGATGGGGGGAACCTGGGGTGGGGAGACACTGGATGGGGGAACCTGGAGTGGGGGTGGGGAGACACTGGATGGGGGAACCTGGGGTGGGGGTGGGGAGACACTGGATGGGGGAACCTGGGGTGGGGGTGGGGAGACACTGGATGGGGGAACCTGGGGTGGGGGTGGGGAGACACTGGATGGGGGAACCTGGGGTGGGGGTGGGGAGACACTGGATGGGGGAACCTGGAGTGGGGGTGGGGAGACACTGGATGGGGGAACCTGGGGTGGGGGTGGGGAGACACTGGATGGGGGGAACCTGGACACTGGATGGGGGGAACCTGGGGTGGGGGTGGGGAGACACTGGATGGGGGGAACCTGGGGTGGGGGTGGGGAGACACTGGATGGGGGGAACCTGGAGTGGGGGTGGGGAGACACTGGATGGGGGAACCTGGAGTGGGGGTGGGGAGACACTGGATGGGGGGAACCTGGGGTGGGGGTGGGGAGACACTGGATGGGGGGAACCTGGGGTGGGGGTGGGGAGACACTGGATGGGGGGAACCTGGAGTGGGGGTGGGGAGACACTGGATGGGGGGAACCTGGGGTGGGGGTGGGGAGACACTGGATGGGGGGAACCTGGAGTGGGGGTGGGGAGACACTGGATGGGGGGAACCTGGGGTGGGGGTGGGGAGACACTGGATGGGGGAACCTGGACACTGGATGGGGGGAACCTGGAGTGGGGGTGGGGAGACACTGGATGGGGGGAACCTGGGGTGGGGGTGGGGAGACACTGGATGGGGGAACCTGGACACTGGATGGGGGGAACCTGGAGTGGGGGTGGGGAGACACTGGATGGGGGGAACCTGGAGTGGGGGTGGGGAGACACTGGATGGGGGAACCTGGACACTGGATGGGGGGAACCTGGAGTGGGGGTGGGGAGACACTGGATGGGGGGAACCTGGGGTGGGGGTGGGGAGACACTGGATGGGGGGAACCTGGAGTGGGGGTGGGGAGACACTGGATGGGGGGAACCTGGGGTGGGGGTGGGGAGACACTGGATTGGGGGAACCTGGAGTGGGGGTGGGGAGACACTGGATGGGGGGAACCTGGAGTGGGGGTGGGGAGACACTGGATGGGGGGAACCTGGGGTGGGGGTGGGGAGACACTGGATGGGGGAACCTGGGGTGGGGGTGGGGAGACACTGGATGGGGGAACCTGGAGTGGGGGTGGGGAGACACTGGATGGGGGGAACCTGGAGTGGGGGTGGGGAGACACTGGATGGGGGGAACCTGGAGTGGGGGTGGGGAGACACTGGATGGGGGGAACCTGGGGTGGGGGTGGGGAGACACTGGATGGGGGAACCTGGGGTGGGGGTGGGGAGACACTGGATGGGGGGAACCTGGAGTGGGGGTGGGGAGACACTGGATGGGGGGAACCTGGGGTGGGGGTGGGGAGACACTGGATGGGGGGAACCTGGGGTGGGGGTGGGGAGACACTGGATGGGGGAACCTGGGGTGGGGGTGGGGAGACACTGGATGGGGGGAACCTGGAGTGGGGGTGGGGAGACACTGGATGGGGGGAACCTGGGGTGGGGGTGGGGAGACACTGGATGGGGGGAACCTGGGGTGGGGGTGGGGAGACACTGGATGGGGGAACCTGGGGTGGGGGTGGGGAGACACTGGATGGGGGAACCTGGGGTGGGGGTGGGGAGACACTGGATGGGGGGAACCTGGAGTGGGGGTGGGGAGACACTGGATGGGGGGAACCTGGGGTGGGGGTGGGGAGACACTGGATGGGGGAACCTGGGGTGGGGGTGGGGAGACACTGGATGGGGGAACCTGGAGTGGGGGTGGGGAGACACTGGATGGGGGGAACCTGGAGTGGGGGTGGGGAGACACTGGATGGGGGGAACCTGGGGTGGGGGTGGGGAGACACTAGACAGAGAGGGCTGGACATGGCTGGGATGTGCTGTTCACTCTTTATTTTGTAAAATTCGTTGTTGTTGGTTTGGCTTTGGAACAAGATCTAACTATGTAGCCCAGGCTGGCCTTGAACTCACAGAGATCTGCCTGCCTCTGCCTCCCAAGTGTTGAGATTAAAGACATGTGCCACCACACTGGGCTCACTCCATTTATTTATTTATTTAAGCCATTCAAAATTCCCCTGAACAAACAGTTTTTATCTTTATTTATTTTCTTTTGAGACAGACTAACGTAGCTGAGGCTAGCCTCAAGCTCACTATATATCTGATGATGTTGAACGGTTGCCCCTCCGGTCTCCGTTTCCTGAGTGCTGAGTGACAGGCATATATGTTTCTATGGTGTTGGAGATAGCAGCCAGGGCCTTGAGAGTGGTGGGTGAGACCTCTGCCCACTGAGCCCAGCCATAGCCCATTTCTTTTGAAACTATCGGTCCTCCTGCCTCACCCCGGAGGGCTGCAATATAGCCAGCCTGCATCACCAGCCCAGCTTGCCACCTGCGTGCTAGACAGTCGTCGGCGTGGTTCCACTGTGCACTACCGGAAGTGGGTTCAAGAGAGCAGGGGCCCTCAGTCTCCAGCACCCACAGGTTCTCCCCAGGAACAGATGAAGGAGGACGCCCTGGGGGACAGCGACAAGACAGCCACCTCTGCCATGAAGTCGCATGCAGCTTCCAGACTAGAGTTCATCTGTCTGTGTGGTCCCCTGAGCGTGGCAGGCAGGCAGGCAGGGTTACCTCCTGCTCCCTCCGATTATGTCCTAAGATATGCCATTTTCCAAAACGGAATTTTAGACTTAGCATGGTGATAATGCACCTGGGATGTGCAGGCAGGTTCCAGGGACACAGGTGCATCCCAGGCCAGCTGTGAGACGAGGTGTGCGGGAGCCCGGGGAAGAATCCCAGCCATAGTCACAACAAGCAGGCAGATCTGGGCTGGACAAAGGTGGCCTCGCATCCTCACTGCAGGACACCCTAGAGCCCTTATCACACTAGAGTGAGAGGCTCCCCCACCAGACGCTGCGTGTGGGTTGGCCCCGTGCTTGCCAAACTGCAGGGGAATGTCCCCACACAGTGCCTACCCTGTGCTGTTTTGTTTTCAGGGGCAACTCAAAGTACCATTACTATGGGATCCGCCTGAAGCCAGATTCCCCGCTGAACCGACTGCAGGAAGACACACAGTACATGGCTATGAGGCAGCAGCCCACACACCAGAAGCCTAGGTAGGTGACGCTGGCCAGGCTGGCCACGACCTGCAGCCCCACATCCCAGGTGCCGTCACAGTGTCCCCCTAACACGACAGGCAAGACGCTCCGGGAGTCTTCAGCTCGGCCTCCTGTGTGTTTGCACAAATACACAGTGACTGTGGCGTCAGATGATGGAACCTTTGTTACAGTATTTTGTATCCATTCGGCCTACAAAGCAAATAACTGACACGGGGAGACTGAAACTTCAAAGCTGCCAGCACTTCACCGGGCAGAGTCTGAACTGATTATAATCTACTCACAAACTAAACAAACTACCTTAAACCTTATAACACACATATAACCCAAGCACTTGTCACTATGACCCTTGGGCCAGTCCTCGTCAAGTCCCCACTGTCCTCCTCCAACCATCCATCTTTCTCCTCCCCTCCAGGAAGTCCCACCTTCCACTTCATGTCCTTCTGCCCAGCTGATTGGCTAAACAGCGCTTTATTGACGGTTGATACATTCACTCAGCATTCTTCCACAATTCCCCCTTTTAGTCTTTTTTTTTTTTTTTTTTTTTTTTTTTTTTTTGGTTTTTCGAGACAGGGTTTCTCTGTGTAGCCTTGGCTGTCCTGGACCTGCTTTGTAGACCAGGCTGGCCTTGAACTCACAGCGATCCACCTGCCTCTGCCTCCCGAGTGCTGGGATTATAGGCGTGTGCCACCACACCCAGCTAGTCTAATTAAAAAAAAAACCCTTTTACATTTATATCATTACACCAATATACAATATATATATATACACAAGAACCACCAAACAATCGTTATATTTATGTTATAATGTTTTGCTGTCTTCAACCCTATCAGAGACTTGAAAAGGAATAAAATTAATTAGCTGAGTAAATAGGAAGTACATGTTAGCAGCTTCCAAAATGAAAAAAAAAAAAATGACAGAGACACTTTGCTACCTGAATAGTCACTTGAAACTCTTTAATACATTGTAGTATCATCTTCAGGCTTCTGGCCCACTTTATCTAACTTTTTTGTTTGTTTTCATTTATTTTCTTTTTTAAGATTTATTTATTTGTGTATTTGTTTGGCAGGGGCTCCACCCCAACCACGCCCCCAGCCCCTTATTGGGGGATTCTACTCGGGGTCTCGACCCCCTGTAAATCAAAAACTCAGAATCTCCACACAGTAACTAAACATGTAGGATCTGTGTCAAGGGTCACCTGCCTCCGGAGGGAAAATGGCATGGAAACATAGAGATACACTTGTTGTAAGGACGTCAACGTGAGGGGACTCTGCCCACTCCTAGGATACTGTTCAGCCAGGAAAATAAAGGACATAATGCCTTCTGCTCCAACAAGTGCACACAGTGCTTGGTCACATGAGCCAGACACAGAAGGACACTGGCAGAGTCACAGAGACAGGAAGGGGGGTTGTGCACCAGTTACTTTTTTTTTTTTTAAGAGATTTATTATATATACAATGTCCTGCCTGCATGTACACCTGCAGGCCAGAAGAGGGCACCAGATCTCATTATAGATGGTTGTGAGCCACCATGTTGTTGCTGAGAGTTGAACTCAGGACCTTTGGAAGAGCAGCCAGTGCTCTTAAGCACTGAGCCATCTCTCCAGTCCCCGCCAGTTACTTTTGAGCTGGATGGTGGGGTGGGCAGGGCTTCCTGCCCCTGAGCCTGCTGCTGCTCCATGCTGTTCATGGGTCCTGGTCTGTCCAGGTGCAGGACACTCTCTGCCGTTTCAATTCCCAGAACTAGAAGATAAAGAATATTTGTTGGAGCCAGGCGGTGGTGGCGCACGCCTTTAATCCCAGCACTCAGGAGCCAGAGGCAGGTGGATCTGTGGGTTCGAGGCCAGCCTGGTCTACAAAGTGAGTCCAGGACAGCCAGGACTACACAGAGAAACCCTGTCTCGACAAAACTAGAAGCAAACAAACAAAACATAATCGCCCATGTCATGTGAGCGCACACTGAGCCCTCTGGTGCTCCATCAGCCCATCCCAGACAGGGCTGCTGAGGCCTCAGAGTTGCACCATGTACCTGTGTCCTCTGCCCAGGTACCGGCCAGCCCAGAAGTCAGACAGCCTTGGGGACGGTGGAGCTCACGGCAACATGCATGGCACGCCCGAGCAGGCCGTGGGCGCTCAGGGTCAGCATCATCAGCAGTACATAGGTGAGCGTGGGACCTGGACGACTGGGATTCTAGAATGATCATTGTGTACTCAAAACAGCAAGTGTGTGAGGTGGCCAGAGAATAATGAATAAATAGGACTCGGCCGAGACAGTGAATGACAAGATGCTTGCTGTAATGTTGGCAACTTTGGGTACTTGTAGCCCAGGCTGACCTTGAACTCCTGATCCTCCTGAGTGCTAGGGGGACGGGATGGGATCCCTGAAAGCACTCCAGCCCCCGAGCCCAGCCCCACACCATGAGCTTATGTGACACCTCTGAAACATTGCTTATGCTGTGTCTAATTCACAGCCACCATGTGGCCACATAGCACCAGGACTGCCACTGCGCAGCCCAGCGCCTGTGTCCCCCAGAGCCTATACATGTGTGCCTTGTCTCGCCCCAGATGTGTCCCACGTCTTCCCAGAGTTCCCGGCACCTGACCTAGCCAGCACGCTGCTACAGGAGAGTGTCACCCCGCACGACGTGAAGGCCCTGCAGCTGGTGTATCGCAGGCACTGTGAGGTGACGCCCTACTTGGCCAGACCCAACCCCCACCTGCAGCTCCCATGTGGCACCGTTAGACCGATGTCCCACAGGAGGCCAGAGCCCACGTCCCACACACGACCCTCTCCCTGGACACCACCTCTGCCCTTGGGGGACCTCAGAAGACCCGCCCCCAGCTGCGCCCCCAGAGTACGAGGCATGTGACCAGGCCTGGCCCCTGACAGGCCGTTCTGCTCCTAGGCCACCTTAGACGTCGTCATGAACCTCCAGTTTCAGTACATCGAGAAGCTGTGGTTGTCCTTCTGGAACTGCAAGGCCACCTCCAGCGATGGCCGCGCCTCGCTGCCTACCAGGTGACACCCCAAGCCCAGGACAGGGCAGACTCAGCCCATGTGCTCCCCAACTTAACCCCGAGCAAATCTCCTGATTATACCTCCCATATGGCCAAGCCGTCCAAGAAGGTGGCTAGATTCTGTGTGCCTTTAGACTTGCTGTGGCTCAGACTGCGCATGGCTTTGTCATCCTCCTGCCTCAGATTCCCGAGGGTCAGGATGGTAGACCTGTGCTGCCCAGTCATGACCCAGCCCAGGGGCTGCAATGACTCGCATCACCTGGGTCACAGGCAAAATAGGGGCCAATGCTAGTCCTTGGAAGACCCAGAGGAGCCGCACTGCTGCCCGGGCAGCATGGATGAGAGGGCCAGGACAGTGCCGAGCCCCAGAGCCACGCCCGGTTAGAGGCTGGTTCCTCCGCATTCTGTGGGCTTCCTGCCCTGGCTCTCTGTGCTCACCTGTGTCCCTCTCTGCCTCCTACAGCGATGAGGAGCCAGAAGTTACCGTCCTGCCCAAGGACAAGCTCATCTCTCTGTGTAAATGTGAGTCTATCCTGCAGTGGATGCGCAGCTGTGACCACATCCTGTACCAGGCGCTGGTGGAGACTCTTATCCCAGATGTGCTACGGCCAGTCCCTAGTAAGCCGCCTCGCCCTGTTCCCAGGCCCTGCCCCCTCCCCTGTGATCCCCGAGACATCACTCAGCCCTGTGGTGCCTTCTCACTTGCCAGCTCCTTCCAGTTCCTGACCTCAGGGAGCTCTGCCAGGCAGAAGCCAGCCAAGACAGGTACCAGGCTTTCCAGAAGGTTCCTTGGAGTTCAGGGGCCAAGGGCATCCAAGAGTCGGCTATTAACAAGCCTTTGTGGCTACCTCAGTTTCAAGGGCATGTCAGGCCACCCGTGGGCACCAGGGATGTTTGCTAGGAGAACTGGCCAAGATTGGCCCAGTAGAGAGGGAATCACCCATGGCTTTGGACAACCTTGGACCCATGCAGGCCCTGCCAGACTCTGCCCACAGCCATAGAATGGGCAGCAAGGCCAGATTCAGCCTTTCATGCCCTCCCTGCATGTATATGAGGCTGCTAGTGCCCCTCAGGGTAGATCTCTCTGAGTGCACTGGGGAGCTTCCCGCCAAAAGTTAGAAGAAATACAGAGAACCGTGGCCTCTGCTGCAGCCAGCCAGGGTGGCGTCCTGCGTCTCAGAAGGACAATGATGTTGGAGCATATTTTCTTTAAAAAACAGTCTGAAAATAAGTTAAAAGTAAAAGAAAAACAACAACAAAACCTGAGAGTAAAAACAGCCTGTCTATCTGAGTGGTGGTGGTCCACGCCTGTTTATCCCAGGACTCAGGAGGCAGAGGCAGGAGGCAGAGGCAGGAGGGTCTCTGAGTTCAAGGGCAGCCTGGCCTACAGAACGAGATCCAGGACAGCTATGTAGAAAGACTTTGTCCAAAAAAAGGAGAATTTTAAAACAAATTTCTTCTTATAGCAAGTCAACACAATAAATTTGAATGTTGACAGAATACACTTTGTGTGTGCCTGTGGGTGTGTGTGCATGTGTGTGTGCTTGTGTGTGTGTGTGTGTGTGTGTGTGTGTGTGTTGCACATATGCACATGTCTGACTCTGTTGCTGTGGTACCTATACATGTGCATGTTGACTGTGTAGCAGCCCAGGCAATGCCGGGTGGTGGGCAGCGTCCCTGGTCTCCATGCCAGGAGCTCCGTCACTGTGACAGCCATGCGCGTTCCCAGCCAGGCCCAGAGCAGGTTACAAATGTCTGGTCTTCTGGCACCTTCTCCCTAGGTGTCCAGCCCCGGGCATGCTCAGACTGCCACTTGTCCCTTCTGTGGGACTTAAGCCTGTACTGACATCGTCTAGCTAGCTGGTAGACCCCTTGGGGAGGGTGCCGGCTGCTCACCCCCGCCCCATACTCACCATGAGCCTCTGGTTCACACCTCCAGGTTCCCTGACCCAGGCCATCAGGAACTTCGCCAAGAGCTTAGAGGGCTGGCTCATCAATGCCATGAGTGGCTTCCCTCAGCAGGTCATCCAGACCAAGGTACCACACATATGGTTCTGGGGGACCCCTTGGCCCCCTGTGTCCCCCCAGGCCACTTCCTCTGTGTGTCTAGGAAAATGGGCCTCCCAGGATGCTGTTGGGGTGGGAGAGGAGCCCCATGGACGGCATGGAAATGATGCTCTTGGGCCACTGTAGAGCAGACAGCTGCAATGGGCAGCAGGTGTGGCTGCTGTCTCCTCACCTGACTAGACTGTAGCCTGGGCCACAAATCAGAGTGGTCCATGTAAATCTGCCGCCCAGGCACTCCCAGGACGTGTGCACGGCTGCTGGGCGCCGGGGCTGGGGAGACGCCTCAGAGGTAACATGTTTAGGACACAAACTTGAGGGCCTGAATTTGGACTCTGGCACTACAAAAAAAAAAAAAAAAGCTGGGCGTGGTCGTGCGCACCTATAGCACCAGCACTAAAGGGCAGCTAGGGATCCTGGGGCTCAACGAACCAACCATTAGCCTAATCACAAGCCCTGTCTCAAAAAAGTACAGTGCAGGGGCTGTTGAGGTGGCTTTGTGGGTAAAAGCTCTTGCCACCAAGCCTGAGTCGATTTGTGGGACCCACAGGTTGCCCTCTGACCTCTCCACACACACACACTCCACTACATGTGTGCACTCACAGACTGATAAGAAAAAACTAAGGTAGAAAGTGAAGACCGCACCATCAACCCCCCCCCACACACACACCCCACCACACACACACACACACAGACCACCACACACACACACACACACACACCACCACACACACACACACACACACACACACACACACAAACTAGCTTGGCAGATGTGAGGATTCTAGGTCCCCACCCCGCTTCCCAAATCTTCCAAAACAAGATGTCATTTAGCCCAAAACTTCTGTCTTCCAGCCCATAATCCTCCTGCCTCAGTTCCCTGGGTGCTGGGACATCCCACCTCATTGGGATCTGTATCCACGGAGGCTTCCAGCAGCAGGGACAACCACACTGCCAGGAAAGCAGCCCTTAGAGCTGTGACCATCTGGCTGGCAAGGGCCACAACCTCCATGCACTGCCCCCGACCCGCAGACTGTATGTGTAGGGTCCTGTGCCTGACGCAGCAACACAAGGGCGGAATGTGGTTGGCGGGCACAGGCGGCTGCTCTTCTCAGCCAGCAGGGTGGGTTTTCCACCTCAGGCAATCCAGATAATCCCTCAGTGAGATGGCGCCACACAGAGCCCTGTCCTGCCCCCTCCTCCCTCCATGATCCTGAGTCCCCAAGGGCCGGCAGGGAGCAGGGTGGTGTGTGTGTGAGTGTGTGTGTGTGTGTACATGTGTGTGAGCAGGAACGCGTGTTCACATGCACAAGCTCGCATGTGTCTGTCTGTCCATGCTCTATGGAGGGACTCTGCACACCTGTCACCTGGGTCCCTCACAGGTGGGTGTTGTGAGCGCCTTCGCACAGACGCTGCGGCGCTACACGTCCCTCAACCACCTGGCGCAGGCAGCGCGTGCAGTGCTGCAGAACACGTCACAGATCAACCAGATGCTGAGCGACCTCAACCGGGTGGACTTCGCCAACGTGCAGGTGACTTGGCAGTGACATGTGCTTGCCCTCCGTGCTCCAGACTGGGTCCGCCCCGCCTGCGCTGACCAGGAAACCAGAGCTGGAGCGGCAGCAGGCAGCTCATGCCTCCCTGCCCTGCATGTCAGCAGTGGGCAGACTGAGGCCCGCGCCTGGCCTGCTGGCCGCCTCCCTGTGCCTGGACCCCTTTGGTAGCCAGTTTCACACGCAGCACTCTTGTCCACTTGCATCCCTAATACTTTCAGCTGCCGGACCATGTGTGTCCGGCTCTGTCTTGCCAGACACGTGCAAAAGGACCCTTTGTGAGGCTCAGTGGCACATACCTGTCATCACTACATTTAGGAGACTGAGCCAGGAGGATTGGGAGTCTTGGGACAACCTGGGCTACCTCTTGAGACTTTGTCAATAAAGAAAGAAAGGTGGAAGTTGGGCTCAGTGGGTTGAGCATCCTCCTAGGATGCACCAAACCCTGGCCTCCATCCCCAGCAGCACCTTAACCCAGGAGGTCAGGGACAACCTCAGCTACACCTACAGTTTGAGGCCAGCCTGGGCTACATGAGACCTTGTCACAAATAAATACAACAGGCCAGGCGTGGTGGCGCACGCCTTTAATCCCAGCACTCGGGAGGCAGAGGAAGGAGGATCAATGTGAGTTCGAGGCCAGCCTGGTCTACAAAGCGAGTCCAGGACAGCCAAGGCTACACAGAGAAACCCTGTCTCAGAAAACCAAAAAAAAAAAAACAAAAAACAAAAAACAGATAAATACAATAGAAGGCCCCAGGCCCTCACACGCTGTCCCTTCGCAGGAGCAGGCCTCGTGGGTGTGCCAGTGTGAGGAGAGCCTGGTGCAGCGGCTGGAGCATGACTTCAAGGTCACCCTGCAGCAGCAGAGTTCACTGGATCAGTGGGCCAGCTGGCTGGACAACGTGGTCACCCAGGTGCTGAAGCAGCATGCAGGCAGCCCCAGCTTCCCCAAGGCTGCCCGCCAGTTCCTACTCAAGTGGTCCTTCTATAGGTGAGCTAGGTCACCCTCATCCATAGTCGGGAGGTGCCCCCTCTGAGGGCCACACCCCCTCTGGGCCCTGTGAGCCAAGGGCAAGGCTAGAACCCACCAAGGCCTCAGACAAAGCTGCAGGAGACACTGACACAGTCCCCTGTGGAACCATCCAGAAAACAGCATCTGAAATTGCTAGGGTGAGAGCTGGCTATGTATGGGGGCCTTACACACTCCAAGATGCAGGGAAAGAGAAAGCTGGGGGCCTGAGCCCCACTGTCCCTACAGAGACACCGTGCCAGTGCCAGGATATCAGAGGTGCATCTGTGACAATTAGCTTCAAATACATTAGAATTGTATAGAAACACATAAGAAAAGAGACTGTGCCCCTCCCCCCGACCCCCCATCTCCCTCACCCTCCCACACCCCACACACACCCCACCTCCACAAGTCAGAAGCCTCCAGGGATGGGTAGTGTCCTATTGCTGTGATGACACAATGACCCAAAGGACAGGAACTCAAGCAGGGCAGGAACCTAGAGGCAGGAGCACAGGCCATGGAGGGGTGCTGCTTACTGGCTTGCTCCCCATGGCTTGCTCAGCTTGCTTTCTTATAGAACCCAGGACCACCAGCCCAGGGGACAGGGCCCTCCCCCATCAACCAGTAATTAAGAAAAATGCCCCATGGGTTTTCCTGCACTTAACTCTGATGGAGGCATTTTCTCAAGGAGGCTCCCTCCTCTCTGGGGACTCTGGCTTATGTCAAGTGACATGAAACTAACCAGGACGGAGGAGCAGGTCACCCTTAGACTGGAACTGACGTGCTGCCCAAGGGGAACCAGCTGTTTGTGGGAGGCTTTCACAGGGTTAAGTGAGAGGAAGCTCAGCCTGCTCCTAACTCACCTCGCAGTCGCAGCCACAGAGCGTCCCTCAGCCACGCGCTGCCACAGGAAACTGTTGGTCCAGAAGGTTTCTGGAGGGGGAGGGTGGGTGGTAGTGGTGGCAGAAGGTTTGGTTTTGCTTTTTGTTTTTTGTTTTTGTTTTTGTTTTGGTGGCAGAGTTTTGTGGAAGACAACAGCAGCTGGAATGAGCTTGGATTACAGAATGAGGCATTGCCCCCCTCTTCCCAAAAAAAGAGGAGGGAATATGATAGAAAATAATAAAAACAAGGGGGGGGGCTGGAGAGATGGCTCAGAGGTTAAGAGCACTGGCTGCTCTTCCAAAGGTCCCGAGTTCAATTCCCAGCAACCACATGGTGGCTCACAACCATCTATAATGAGATCTGGTGCCCTCTCTGACTTGCAGGTGTTACATGCAGGCCGAACACTGTATACGTAATAAGTAAATCAGATTTATTTATTATTTATACAGTATTCTGCCCACACGCGTGCCTGCCCACCACAAGAAGGCACCAGATCTCATTACAGGTAGTTGTGAGCCACCATGTGGTTGCTGGGAATTGAACTCGGGACCTTCGGAAGAGCAAATGATGCTCTTAACCTCTGAGCCATCTCTCCAGCCCCATAAATAAATCTTAAAAAAATAAAAAAAGAATAAAAACAGGCTGGGTATGGTGGCACACACCTATAATCCTAGCACTTGGGAGGCAGAGGCAGGTAGAGTTCGAGGCCAGCCTGGTCTACAAAGTGAGTCCAGGACAGCCAGGACTGTAAAAGAAACCCTTTCTCGAAAAATCAAAATAAATAAAGAAGAAAGAAAAAAAAAACCAAACCAGAATCGATGCAGAACAGCTCATGTGCCTGAGATGGCAGCTCTGAGGTGGCACAGGAGGTTCCCTGGGGCTCACTGGCCTCCAAGTCAACAAGTCCAGTCCTGTCTCAAAAACAGGGTGGAGGGAGCTGGGGAGATACCCACTGGGTGAGAGAGGGCACCCGCTGCTCTTGCAGAGGGCCCGGATTTGACTCCCAGCACCCACATGCTGCCTCACAACAGCTGTAACTCCAGTTCCAGGCGGTTGGCCTCTCGGGGCACTGCACCCTCAGGGTGCACTACAGGCAGGCAACACATTTTTTAAAAAAGGTGTCTGTGTGCATGGCGCACACCTTTAATCCCAGCACTCCAGAGGCAGAGACAGGATCTCTGTGAGTTCCAAGCCAGCCTGGTCTGCATAAAGAGTTCTAGGGCAGCCAGGACTATGTAGAAAGACTTTGTCTCAAAAATTAATTAATTAACTAATTAACTAAATGTATGGTTTTTAAAAAAAAAGCTAGAAATAAAGCAAAAAGGTAACAGTGTAGCACTGAGATGTACTGCCTTATACCCACCCATGTCCCCCTCCGTCCCTGGGTGTCTGGGAATGGATGGCCATCCCCTGTCCCTGGGGACCTAGTGGCCTCAGCGGGCAGCCCTTGCAGTGCTTGTGATCCAGGCTTAGAGCGTCATGGAGGGGCCAGGCCACTGGCCTAGGCTCAGTCCCAGAGATGGCTCCTGTTCTCTGTCCCTGTGTCCCCAGCTCCATGGTGATCCGTGACCTGACCCTACGCAGTGCCGCCAGCTTCGGCTCCTTCCACCTCATCCGCCTGCTGTACGACGAGTACATGTTCTACCTGGTGGAGCATCGTGTGGCCCAGGCCACCGGCGAGACCCCCATCGCCGTCATGGGCGAGGTGAGCCAGGGAGACCCAGAGGCTCCCATCCGGCCAGACGCCTTCACGCTGAGCCCTGCTGCTCTGCAGCTCCCAGCACCAGCACAGGAGCTCACAGCTGTATGTAGTCCACCATAGGACATCCAGGGCCCTCTTCCGCACACACACACACACACACACACACACCCCACACACACACCACACACACACACATACCACACACACACACACACACACCACACACACACCACACACACACACATACCACACACACACACACAAACACACCACACACACCACACACAGCACACACACACCACACACACACCACACACACACACCCCCCCCACATACACCACACACACACACACCACACACACACACACCACACACACACACACCACACACACACACACACCACACACACACACACACACACCACACACACCACACACACACACCACACACACACCACACACACACACACACCACACACACACACACACCACACACACCACACACACACACCACACACACACACACACACACCACACACCACACACACCACACACACACACACCACACACACCACACACACACACACCACACACACACACACACACCACACACACACACACACACACACACACACACACCCTAAAAGCAAAGAAATACAGCCACAAGAAGGCATGCTTGTGCTCTGGGTGGGCTAGGGTTAGGGTCCCCAAGAGCAGGGTCTGCCTACACAGCCCTCACCTACTGTGTCAGAGCCCAGCCCTTCCTGGTCACTTGCCCTGAGGGCTGGCAGGAGGGACCCCCTTCCTCCTCATGACCGGCAGCCTGTGCAGGCCTGTGCCTCTCCCCTCCACCCCCTCTTTGGTTTTTCGAGACAGGGTCTCTCTGTGTAGCCTTGGCTGTCCTGGACTCATTTTGTAGACCAGGCTGGCCTCAAACCCACAGCGATCCGCCTGCCTCCGCCTCTGAGGTGCTGGGATTAAAGGCGTGCGCCACCACGCCCGGCTCTCTCCCTTCTCTTACAGTTTAATGATCTGGCCTCCCTGTCGCTGACCTTGCTGGACAAAGGTGGGTTGTGCCCTGGCTCCTGGTCCCCTTGCACAGTGCCTTTGCCACACCACTGTGGCAGCCTCTGGGGTGGGTTGAGGATCCGCAGAGCTGGCCTGCAGGTGGCGTGCACTCCTGTGACACCTGTGATGGCTTAACAAGGTACGAGGAGAGCTCATCGCTGGCCGGTCTGGGCAGCCTTAGGCCGGTGGCTGGTGGCCACTGGAGACCCCGCATTAGAAGGCCCAGCATGCTGCTGCACCCACCGAGGGGTGACCGGGCAGGATGTGGGGTAGGTTGACCTAGAGCAGAGGCAAGTATCCAAGTCACTGTGTTCACGGTGGTACTTCTGTCCCCTCACCCCTGCAGAGGACATTGCGGACGGACACAGCAGTGAAGCAGATGTGGATGGCCGCAGCCTGGGCGAGCCCCTGGTGAAGCGGGAACGGAGTGACCCCAGCCACCCACTCCAGGGCATCTAGCCCCTTCCCTGGGCGCCTTCCCCGCGCTTCCGGAAGGCGTCACCTGGCTCTCTAGGGACCTGGCCACTCAGCTCTATCACACTAGTGCCTCTTAGATGATGTCATGTTTACTGCGCCCCAGGGTGCTCTACTCCCAAGGTGCCAGAGACTTCAGGGGAATGAAGATGGCCGCTCAAGCTGCCCACTCTGCTGAGGTGCCCCTGACCCTGGGATGTCCCCTCTCCCAGCACCCTCCCCTGCTGCGTGTGTTGTGACGCGCACCTCCCAGAAGCGTCCCAGTCGCCTCCGTTGCTTTTCCATTCAGCTGCTCCCGATTTAAACCACCATTTCAAAGAAAACCAATGTTAGCAGAGCTCAGAGTGGGAGGGACCGCACTCCTCACATGGCGCTGAGTGGGCGCTCCGTGGGCCCCTCTGCTCAGGCCTCCATGCACTCCAGGCCTCTCGTGGGCAGGTGGAGCATCCGGCAACAGGCCCTGGCCCAGATGGATCCCAGATGCTCGCAGCATCTCATCTCAGCCTGGACAGGTCCAAGCCCCGAACAATAACTGGCTCCAAGCAAGGCCCACTTGCATCAGCCGGTCAGACCCAGGTCATGGCCCTTCTGCCCAAGGCTAAACTTTCTGTCCAGTTCACAGTTGATGCCAAGGTAACCCAGGGAGGGCGGAGCCTGGGCTGGCTTTGCCCAAGTAGCTGCAGGGGCCAGCGCCATGTCCACACCTCCCAGTAGCACCCTGTAGCCTGTGTGCACCACAGTGCCTGGGCCCCCGCAGTCTTCCAAACACCGCTCATCATGCTGGCTGCTGACCTGTGGCCAAGCCCTTCTCAACTCCAGACCCCAAGATCTCTGTGGACAAATGAACACCAAGACCATGTGGGCCAAGTTCTAGACACCCCAACATGTGGCCATCGCATCTCGCTGTTGTCGCCATGTTGAGAATTCTGCCTCAACACAAGCCACACACACACACCTAGGAAGCGCCTAATGAAATACAATAATAGTTTCTCTCTTTTTTGGAAAAAAAGTTCCCCCGATAGTTTTGTGCTGTAATTGTTCTTAGAAGGTTCTTCTGAATGTGTCCATCGCAACACACTGGGTGTCCATGGTTGTTCATTCGTGCGACACTGGTCACCAACACAGGCCTTTAGATGAATCCAGACAGAGTGACTTTAAAGGAGCGTCCTAGGGGACATGACGCTCACGGTGACTGGACTGACCAGTCTCCCTGTTGTGGAAACAAATACACACTGGGATTTTTGACTTGTACTGTTGTCCTTCGTAGGGTAGGTGGATCGCCATCCGTACTCCAGCCCCAGGGGATCCTATAGCTGTCCCCCAGACTCACTTTGGGGCGACCAGTCTCCCACATTGGCCCTATGGCTCCTCAGAGAGAAGCTGAGCCTTTGGTCTCAGGACCTTTTCCTTCCTGGAGTCAAAGACTTGTGTCCCTAGCAAGGCCAGCCCTGAGCTGGTGACACCAGCCATCTGCTTGCACAGGGTGGCCCTTCCAGACACCACAGATTAAATGCACGCTCTTGTCCCTGGCACTTGAGAGGTGCCTCTCAGGGCTTGTCTGTACCCAGGGTGAGGGCAAACGTAGGCCTCTCCTAGGAACATGGGGTGTGTGTATTCAGAAAGACCCTGATTCATAGAGGAGTCCAGTAAGTAGGTCTGGTGGTAGTGGGCCTAACCTGCTTCAATTCTGGTCTCCCACAGGATGGAGAGAGAGCTGAAGAGATACTGGTCCTTCATGGTTTGGGGGAAAACCTTTTACTAAAGACTTATTTGGGGGCTGGAGAGATAGGTCAGTGGTTAGAGCACTGGCTGCTTCTGCCAGAGGACCCAGGTTCAATTCCCAGCACCCACAGAGTGGCTCACAGCATCTGTAACTGTGGTTCTGGGGGATCTGACATGCTCCCCAACCTCTGGCCTCCGTAGGCCCTGCATGTACATGGTGCATAGACACATCCAGGCAAACACCCACACATATGAAATAATAGTTTTTTTTATTGTTTAAAAAGGAGTAAGGCAGCACTTGGGAGGCAGAGGCGGGAGGATCGCTGTGAGTTCGAGGCCAGCCAAGGCTAACACAGAGAGACCCTGTCTCGAAAAAAAAAAAAAGGAGTAAGGGCCTGGTGTGGTGGCACACGCCTTTAATCCCAGCACTCAGGAGGCAGAAGCAGGTGGATCGCTGTGAGTTCGAGGCCAGCCTGATGTACAAAGTGAGTCCAGGACAGCCCAGGCTAACACAGAGAAACCCTGTCTCAAAACAAAACAAAGGAGTGGAGGGCGCCCAGGGAAGCATTCTCTGTCTGAAGTGTGCCCTTCCCTCCTGGTTAGCCTACCACTTCTCTGGCTGTTGTGCCTGCATCCCTGGACCCCGCTCCAGGCCCTGCCCTGCCACTCCTTTGCACACTCCCAGGACACTCTCCCGTGCTCAGAACTGCAGAGACTGTTGGTGTGGCAGCAGGAGTGGGGGGTGGGGCGCAAAGAGTGGGACCTTGGCACCACTGCTCAGACATCACAGGACCAGGCAGGAGCTTGGCATCGTCGTTCTGACACTCGGGGACCAGCCTTCAACCAAGTGTCTCTTGCCTGCAGTGTCACTGTGGACACGGGGCCAGGCTGTTTTTCTGGGGCACTCTAGGTACTCAACAGTGTTCTTAGGCTCCACCTGCTTCCTGCTACCGATAAAAACACAAGTGTCTTCTTTAGTGTCTGTGTGAGTTATGCGAAAGCCAGGGAAGGAGGCAGGAAGAGACAGTCTCACTGAAACTGGAATTAGGCCAGCAAGACCAAACAGTCCCTGGCTCCTTCCCAGGGATGCTGCGATTGTGGGAACACACAACCAGCTTCAGCTTTTTATTTTCCAAGATAGGGCCTCACTATGTAGCGGGTCTGGAACAACCTGGACCAGGCTAGCCTCATACTCAGAGATCTGTCGGCCTCCCAAGAGGTGGAGCTGCAGATGGTCCTCCTGTCTCCACATAGCACTGAGGTAGCAGCAGTGGGCTAGCGTGCCCAGTTTACGTGGTGCTGGAGGGGAAGCCAGGACCTCCCGCGTGTGCCAGCCAAAGCCTCTGTCCACTGAGAGCCAGCCCACCTTAACTTTTTAACGCAATTGGTGCTTCTTCCAGAGGGGCCTTAGAGGCCCCCCCACCCCACCTCAGCCAGATGAGGAGCACTTCCATGCCACACCCTGTCTCCCGCTCTCCTCCCCATGATGTACAGCAGTTATGGGGCTGCCCCGTCCATGGCTCTACAAACAGCGACTCTTCCAAACCCACGACACTCCATGCTTAGCCAACACTGGATGGGGCAGGGGGGTGGAGGTGGGGGTGGGGTGCCAGGAGAAGGTGGCCTCTCTCTCCACTGTGCCCTTTAGGGGTGGAGGTGGAGAGACAAAATAGGGAGTGACAGACTGGTGACTTGTGATGTGTGGCGGTCAAGGGACAACTTAGTGACTGAGGCAGTTCTTGCCTTCCCAGCCTCTACCTGCCAAGCCATCCCACCAGACGCATGCACTTTTTGTCTTAACTGCTACAGCTCCCTGAGAGACGGCGCCCTTCGGACACCCTCATCTTTCTAGGGGAAATAGGCTGTTGCCTGCCCATCAGGCCTCCCCACAGCCCACAGCGTCCTCTCCAAAAGCTGTTCCCACAAACCTCGCCCCCCACCCCACCCCAACCCCGTGCCTCTTGCACCAGCTGTCCCTGTCATGCCCCCTCCAGCAGCCATGCTGAGGCTGAGCCCAGCTCCCCAGATCCCCCCAAAGCCCCCAAACAGCAGAGGTGATCTCCCTGCCTCCATTGTGGCTTTGAGGGGGGGACACAGGGGAGGTGCGGTGACCTTGCAGGAGGAAGGGGGAGCTACTAGCCAGGGCCCGCCCTGCACACTGTGCCTATCTCCAGGCGAGTGTCCACTCCTCCCCAGACACCTTGACTCTGACCACTAAACATCCGAGGGAGCCCATTTCAGTGTAGTGTCTGGAAAAGACAACTCCACTCCAAAAACAAACAACAACAAAAAGACAACTCCACTCCCTCAAGACACGCCCCAGGTGACTGATTTTCTTTGTTGAGACAGTCTCATGAAGGTTGGGCTAGCCTTCAGATTCTGATCTCAACCCCTTCTACTTCCTCAGGACTAGGACCTACAGCCACATACCAAACATAGTTTATGTAGCACTGGGGAGGGAACTGGGGGTCTTGTGACTGCCAACTGAGCTATAGCCCCAGCCCCTACATCTCCTTTTTTATTTTTATTTATTTATTTATTGGTTTTTCAAGACAGGGTTTCTCTGTGTAGCCTTGGCTGTCCTGGACCTGCTTTGTAGACCAGGCTGGCCTCGAACTCACAGCAATCCACCTGCCTCTGCCTCCTGAGTGCTGGGATTAAAGGCGTGCGCCACCACACCTAGCTTACTTCATTTTTTTTTTAAAGATTCATTTATTATTTATACAATGTTCTGCCTGCATGTACACCTACACACCAGAAGAGGGCACCAGATCTCATTATAGATGGTTGTGAGCCACCATGTGGTTGCTGGGAATTGAACTCAGGACCTTTGGAAGAGCAGTCAGAGTTCCTAACCTCTGAGCCATCTCTCCAGCCCACATCTTCATTTCTTTTCAGTGCGGTTGTACTCAAGGGGCCCAGACTGGCCTCCAATCCCCGTTGCCCAGGCATCCTCACACATCAATGCTGAGGTTCCTGGCTCAACTCTGAAGGTATCTGGTGACTTCCAGGTTCCCCCCTGGCCTACCCACGCAGTCTGAGCACTCCTGCCTGGTCACAGCCAACAGGACCACAAACAGCTGAGAGATCAAATCACTTTAATTAGGGGCAGCTCCCGGGTCCGGCCTGGGTCCTGTGACGTCGGTGCCAGCCAGGCCCACAGTCTGCCTGTGTCTGCCGCCTGGCTTCCCTTTCCTGCTGGACGCGCTGGTTTTCTTTCCCGACTGATGGGACCGCAGGCCAGGGGCCACTGTATCAGTGACAGGGACCTCCAGATGGGGCATCGGCTCATCATCCAGAGCCTTGAAGCTGAAAAAGTAGTCCACGTTGGCCACCGCATCCAGGATCTCAGGGACGCTGTAGTCAAAGGACAGGAGTTCATCCGGCAGGTGCAGAGAGCGGATGTCAGCTGGGCCGTCATCCCCACCCCCACCACTGTCCTGTTGTCCAGGGCCGGGACCCCTGTGCAGAGCCACCTCGGGCTCAGCGCCACCGGGGAGACAATCAAAAAGTTTCATTGCATCTTCTAGAAGGACCTTGTCCGGCAGGAAGAAAGCACGAGCCACCTCAGGAGGCGTGGTCTCACCTGAGCCCACTGGGGTGACGTCCTCCACCTCAGCCACCTTGGGCTCCACAGGCCCAGGAGGGAACTGCAGACCTGGCCTGGCCACACCACTACCCTGTAGCTCCCTGGAGGCCTCGATGGGCCTCACGGTCACCTGGGGCCCTGGGAACTGGCTGGCATGGCCGCTAACATGGCTGTAGGGCCCGGGTGGCAGCGCCTGTGCTGTGGGAACTGTGATGAGCAAAGGAGATGGCTTAGTAGTCTCTTTGGGGCTCGGCGGAGGTGCCAGGCCGTCTCTGAGCATCTCCATGAAGTTGAGAGGCCCTCCATCCCGCACAAAGCCCAGCGCCTCCGGCCCAGGCTCCTCAGGTGGAAGGTAGTGTGTGAGGTACTGCGGCCCACTGGGGCCTGGCTGGTAATGGGGGTACAGTGGAGGTGGCGGCCCTGGGGCCTTGAGATAGGACGGGGCTTCCAGCAAGTAACCACCGGGCAAAGTGGGAGCCCCGGCCACTGCCATCTTGTACAGGGATGTCTGGCCAAAGTCGGAGGTAACCCACTCGATGCGGTAGATGCGGGGGTCGAAGAAGCAGCCGCAGGGAGCCATCTGGAAGCCTGTGGGTGGCAGATACCCTTAGTGGGGCCTCATAAGGGAACCGAGTGAGAGGACAACCAAGACCCAGGCACATGGGACACAGCCCTGACCTCAGAGGCACCTGCAGTCGTGTGGGATTCAGGGGGCAAGACCCACAGGGCCTGTTGGAGTCCCGCCCTCTGCTGCCTCAGGGGAACAGTGACCTGAGCTTTCGTGGCTGGGCCTCTCAGAAAACCTTGGTCTCTAGTGTCACTGCAAAATGTGGCGCAGAGGGGACCCAGAGTCCACTTTGGGGGGGGGTCATCTCAGGTGAGGATGGAGCCTGCTTGCTGCAAGGCTTGGGGGCACCAGCTAGTACCTGCTGGAGGGGCTGTAAGCACATCCTGGTCCGAGCTGGGAGTCTGATAGAGCAGGCTGGCGTTGGCTGTGGACAAAGGTGCCCAGTAGGTGGGGCAGAAGCCCAGGCCCCATGGCCATCACACCCCTGCCCACCACCACCATCGTACCTACGGCGGGAAGGGGTTCTGGGCCACCTGGCACCTCAGTGCCCTCCAGGCTCTGCGGGCCGAAGGCTTCCTGGGGTATGGCAGGAGGGTAGAGGATTTTGGGGTGCTGCATGGGGGGGCCCGGGTGGCAGCAGAGGCACCTGGGGACAGAGTCCCGCTGGGTTCTGTTTGCCAGGTTGCTAGGTGGAGGGTTCCAGTCCAGGAAGGGCCCACCACTCAGGTTCCGGGGTGGGGGGGGGACAGGGGGGGGAGTGGTGGACAAGAGGCGACCCCCTCCACTACCTGGGCCAGGTCGCTGCAGCTGTCTCTAGTCTACCCACCCAATTCCCAGCCACGAGGGCACTTGACAGCAAGACAGGGTAAATAGGAGTCAGAAAACAGAGCAGACGCGACCAGGCACCAGCCAAGGCCACAACCTGAGGAAGAGTTAAGGAGGCTACGTCATGACACCTGAAAGGAAGCCCAGCATGACGGTGGGTGTGTGCCTAGGGTCCAGGAGTTCAAGGACAGCCTGCAAAACATGAGAACTTGTCTTTGTTGTTGTTGTTTGTTTTTTGAGACAGGGTTTCTCTGTGTAGCCTTGGCTGTCCTGGACTAACTTTGTAGACCAGGCTGGCCTTGAACTCACAACTATCCGCCTGCCTATGCCTCCCGAGTGCTGGGATTAAAGGCGTGCGCCACCATGCCCGGCTGAGAACTTGTCTTAAAAAAACAATAAAGAAAAAGAAATTGTAGAAGAATAAAATTTATTGTCTCCGTTGGCTACTTGTAAGCATTGGCTTTGTGCTTTGGCAGGAAGACAAAGCCGGGTGGAACTGGTCCAAGCAGCATCTCACTGTGGGGACAAGAGTGACTAGTCAGGCCTGGGTCTCCCGGCATTGCCCCCACAGAGCCCTGGCCAGTGGGTACCTAATGCGAATCCAGTCTGCAGCCTGCTGGCTGGCCATGAGCGTCTCCAGGTGGTCTCGGCCTAGGTAGTAGGGTGGCCTCTCGTTGATCCTCTGTGGGAGCCTCTCGAGCAGGCCCACAGGCACATACCTGCAAGTCGGGGAGGGTACAGGAGGCCATAACACTGGGTGAGGTGAGGGCTAAAGCTACCATCTCCCACCCCACCACTCGCCTGGCTCAGTGCCCACCTGCAAAGAAAAGAGAGCCACTCGAGAAGGAAGCGCCGGGTCCGCTCCACGCCCTGTGTGTCGGAGCCCCAGTGTTCCAACCCATAGTGTGTGAAGTCCCTCAGGATGTCCAGGCGCTCAGAGGAGGAGATGTCCCAGTGTCTCTGTTCTTTGATCTCTGTGAACAGCCAGGGCTTGAGCAAGGCGCCACTAGGAAGGAGAGGGTCAGTGAGGACCTGCCGCCTACTGGCCCCAGTCACTCAGCACCAGGACCTCACCCACCCAGAAGTCCCAGGTGTCCCTGTCACAGCCGTGTCTCACCGGGCGATCATGACCCCTGCCACGCCTGTCTTCATGGCACAATTGGCGTCCTCAAACGAAAGGATATCTCCGTTTCCTGAGAAAACAGAATGGGGTCTTGACAGTGGCACGTCCCATAGACTTGGGGACACCATCGGTCTTGGGATTTCCCCGGGACCCAGCATCCCCGGGCACCTACCGAACAGAGGCATGGGGCTGGCCACCTTGGCACACTGCTCAATGTACGGCCAGTCAGCCAGCCTGGTGTAGCGCTGTTCCCGGGAACGGCCATGGAGCTAGGACGTGGTGAGGAGGAGGTGAGGTGGAGGGCGACAGGCTGAGGGGCTCGGAGGTGAAGGGCAGGAGTAGATGCAGGGAGACAGCGAGAGGCCAAAGAGCAAGTCAGAGAACAAGGGACCAGGGGAGCCACCAGACACCCACCGTGACGAGTGCGACACCCCAGTCCCGCAGCTCGGGTAGCAGGCGATGCGCCAAGCTCACACGCTCCTGGACACCCGTGCGCATCTTCACGGTCAACGGCACATCCAGCACCTGTGAGGACAAGAGACGCAGACAGCAGGGCTGGAGGCTGCCTGGCAGCATCACGTGGGGATGGAGGAGGAGTGCTATAGCCCCAAGAGCCCAGGTTACCTCGTTCACACCCCGCACAATCTGCTGGAACTTGGCCGAGCGATTCATGAGCGCGCAGCCGCCACCCTGTGGGACATGGAGACCCTGGTGACCACCCCGAGAAACAGATACTCTCTATGGGCACCCCACATATAGCTGAATTGCCTAACACTCAGCTCCATGTGCTCTGTGTCTAGATGGGGAAACTGAGGCACACGGCTCGCAGGGCAGGGTCCCAGGCTTGGGCCACACCCTCCCCAGGCTCCAGAGCAGAGTGGCCATCACCTTCTTGTAGACAAGGTCGATGGGGCAGCCCACATTGATGTCCACGAAGTCCACGTCAATGGTGCGATTCAGGAGCTCAGCGCATCTGGTCATGGTGTCGGGGAAGGCGCCCTCCAGCTGTGCCATGCAGAGTGTGGTCGGTGACCAGTCGGCCCAGGGACAGCAGGTCGGTCGGGTAGGAAGGCAAGGCCTCGGCAGTGGCCCCCTCAACACGGCAGCCCCTTCCAACCTCCTTCAGGGCAAACACTGACCTGTACCCCGAAGATGTCCTCACAGGGGTGGCGCTTGAGCAAGGCCCACTCAGACATCTGTCCTTGGAGCAGGTTCGTGCACACGGCCATCTCACCACAGGTCACATCTGCGCCAAAGCGCTTGCAGATGCGGCGAAAGGGGAGGTTCCCACACTGGCCAGGACATGGGCGTGTTCAGGCCTCAGGGGCCAGTGAAGCAGGGACCCCAGGAGCTACCCACCCCAGCCACCTCCTACCGTGGTTAGCGGAGCCAGGTACAGCTTCCCACCGATGTCTAGCTGGAGGGAAATGGACACAGATCAGGCCCCTTGTGATGACGCAGGACTGGGGACAGTGCAGGAGCCCCGGCTGCTGTGCCCACTGCACCTTACCCGCTTCCTCTCACAGGGCCGCAGCCGGATGACATCCTCATCTGTCAAGGGGCCACAGGTGGCCACAGGGCTGCCATTCGGGGTGCCGGCCCCTCCTACAGTGTCCAGCTGGGCGTGGCAGCTGTTGTGCTCTGGGGTCACTGTGGCCACAGTGGTCTCGGGGATGACCGTGGGCATGGGGCCCTGGGTAAGGTGGCTCAGGGCCCGCTCAGCTCGCTCAAAGCACACCTGGCGTTTGCGCAGCTGCTGCTGCAGGGCTCTGTCCAGGCCGTTGCGCACGGGAGGGAGGTGCGCACAGCGGGCCACCACCTCCTCCCGCACCAGGTTCTGACCCTCTGGCCCCAGGTGTGCCCCAGCAAAGCGACAGGTGACGCCGTAAGGGCACCGGCCAAAGGTGTCGAAGAGCACGCAGCTGGGGCCCAGGTCTGCTGGTTTGGTCTCCAGGTAGCGCCCCACATCGTGCAGGAAGCGGCACCGGTCTCCAAATGAACATGGAGCGGCTGACTCCTGTGGGGAACAAGAAGGGACCGGGTGGCCAGGGCGGTTGCAAGGGGGTTACTCTCCAAGCTGTGCGCCCCTGAGGGAGGGCACATGACAGCCTCTTTAGAATATAAGTTAAAATAGTTGGGCCAGCCGGGCGGTGGTGGCGCACGCCTTTAATCCCAGCACTCGGGAGGCAGAGGTAGGTGGATCGCTATGAGTTCAAGGCCAGCCTGGTCTACAAAGCGAGTCTAGGACAGCCAAGGCTAACACAGAGAGACCCTGTCTCGAAAAACCAAAAAAAAAAAAAGTTGGGCTGTGGCAGTGCAGGCCTTTAATCCCAGCACTTGGGAGTGCTCTGTGAGCTCGAAGCCAGCTTCGAGGCCAGCGTGGTCTACGGGGCAAGTTCTAGGATAGCCCGGGCTACACAGAGAAACCCCATCTCCCAAAACCAAAATAAATAAACGGGTGCGAGCTGACAGGCTGAGAGATAACAATCCTGAAGGCAGCACCAGTGAGAAGCTAGGATACTGCCAGGGGGGGGACTCCTGTAGGCCAAGGGCCATGTGTATTTGTCACAGCATGGCATCCGCAGGCTCTGAGACAGGCCCCTAGGCTGCTCTCACCTGGAGGAGGGAAGGGCACAGCCTCTCCTTATCATAGTGGGCTGGCTTCACATGGGGACGGCTTTTGTTCTGGCCACGGGCCCTCCTGGGCACCTGCCGCTGTTCGGGAGCCTCAACCGCGACCTCTGTCTTCCCGTTCTCCTGCCCATCTTCCAGGCGGCTCCTCTTGGCCTGGGGCTCGGCTGGATCACTGCCGTCGGGGTCTCCTATGGGCGTTTCCTGCCATACACCCTCCTGCTTGTCTGAGTCCAGGTATCCGTGGAATCGTTCCTTAGTCGTGCGGTACCTGCCAGAGAGGGAAGGGCTCAGCTTGCAAATGGAAAGCGGCTTGAGGCCTAAAGTCAGCTCACATGCTTCTGCTGACTAGAGGCTCACTTAGAGCCAGCCAGCTTGCACCCTGGGGCAATGCAGTGCCAGGGAGACACTTATTTTGCATTTGCAGGACCTATTTTGTGTCCCTGCTCAGGGAACTGCGTTGTCTTTTCTTCTTCTCCCTCTTTGTCTGAGACAGGGTTTCTCTGTGTAGCCCTGGCTGCCCTGGATCGGATTTGTAAACAAGGCTGGCCTTGAATTCAGAGGCCCTCCTGCCTCTGCCTCCTGAATGCTAGGATTCAAGGCGCACGCCACCATTCCTGTCTGAACTGCATTGTCTTACGAGTCATACAAATACAAATATTCACGTTAGACTACAAGTCCCAGCAGTCTGTAACCACGACAGGAAGTCGTAATACACGCGCGCCATTTTTGACACACCCAGCGAAGACTACAAGCCCCAACATGCACTGAGGGCCTAGCTTCTTGTTCCCCACGCTACATATCCGCACAGCCGGCCCTAACGCGTGTGACAACCAACACGTGTTACACTCGAGCGTCAGTAAGTCCGGAGACACTGTAGAGCCGCAGGGCTGCTGCTCTCCAGGTGGCCGCCACACCTCCCGGCATGCACCACTCGCGCCACGCCATGGTCGCCGGGAAGGCCCCATCGGCTTCGCCGCCGGACGCCAGCGACTCACTGAGCTTTAATGGGCGCCACCCCCCGTTCGCACGTGCCGACCCCGGAGTCGCCGCCACCACCGTTCTTGGCTGCCGCCTCTGCACCCTCCGCCATCGACGCCCCTCACGCTAGTTCTGGAGTGTGGCAGAAAAGTCTTCCGGGTCGCGCGTGTCCTCGGGAGCCTACCGAAGAAAGTGCGCATGCGCAGACCCCACCAGTGCCGCTAAGGTGCGCATGCGCAGGCCATCCTAGGACGGGGCGGGGTGTGCCGGGCCGCGCAGGAACCGGAAGTGCCCAAGGGTTCTCCCCTCCCCCCCCACTAACACACACACACACAACACACGCGCGCGTGCGTTAGCAGGTCTGTCATCCGTGGGTTACTGTTGCCTCGTGGAAGTGAGTCCGTAGGAGGTGGCAGCTGCAACGCACACAGGCCGACTTTGCTTTTTTTCCCGTTTGGTTTTTGTCTGGTTTTGAGACAGGGTTTCTCTTGTAGTCCTGGCTGTCCTGGCCTAGCGTTGTAGACCAGGCTGGCCTCGAACCACGCTCGGCTGCTTTTTTTTCTTTTACAAACATGTCTATGAGTTTATAATAATTGGTAACAGCATCCCGGACGGTGTAGGCGCACACCCTTAGTTCCAGCACTGAGGAGGCAGAGACAGGTAGATCTCCGAGTTTAAGGACAGCCTGGTCTACACAGAGAAACTCTGTCTCAAAAAACAAACAGAAAATTGATAACAACTGGAAGGATTCGAATGACTCCTTTGACAGTGCCTGTCGTGAGCCACTGTGACCCATAAACGTATGCAATTTATATTTGTTTTTATTTTGTTGTCTTTTTTTTTTTTCCAGACAGTGTCTCACTATGTAGCCCTGCCTCCTGAGTGCTACAGTTAAAGGTCTGTGCCTGTGTTGCCTTTTGTTGGTGATAGTTTTGGTTTTTCAAGAGAGAGTTTCTCTGTGTAGCCAGTCATCTAATTCTTGGAAACAGGGTCTCCCTCTGAAGTTCAGGCTGGCCCTCAAAGCATGAACTAGAGACTGTTCTGGTAGGATAACACAAGAGGAAACGGAGGCCCACAGAGGGAAAGGGGTTAATTAGCCTAAGACTGCAATGGCGCCCTGTTTGCTCCGGTGCTCTCTACCGCCCCCTACAGGACAAGATGGGAATAACACAATATGCATGGAGAGGCTCCTTGTTAGCGTCTACCTTGGGTCACAATAAGGACACACACACATAGTGGAGGAAACTGAGGCCTCCAAAGGGCGATCTCAGGGACAAGATTCCCGTCTGTGCAAGGCAACCCCGGCAGGCTTCCCACAGGAGGCCTCGACGGCCCAGCAGTTTATAACAGCATAACGTTCACCATGCTGTGCAGCATTCGCGGTGATATATGGATGGGATGGTGCTGACCCCTTACCAGGAGCTAAGCAACTAGTGAGCTCCTACTGTGTACCAGTTCCAATCTGGGGCACAGATTATCACCCAGGCCTCGATTTCCCATCCCGCCCCACCCCAGCCCTTCCACGGTTCCCACGCCAGGATGGCAGGCACAGCTGACTTTCGAGAACAGCCTTACCTACCAACCTTTGCATATGTTGTTCCCTCCACCCACCCCTCTCTCCTCTGGTGGCTTCACACCCAGGTCAGCCTGGCATCGCCTCTGAGGGCAGCATGCGTGCGGCTCCTGAACTGCAGGATCCAGCTAATCCTGGAGCTGTGGCAGGCCTGATCTTCTCAGCTAACACCAGGAAGTGAGGGAGGCAGGTGGCTGTAGCCCAGAGAGCACTTAGGGGGGACTTAGGCACCAAGTGCGGCAGGGAAGACTTTGAGGGTCCTGGCTGCTGCCTACTCCCATCACCCAGCATCCTCTCTGCCTGAACGATCTTCTCTCTCTCTCTCTCTCTCTCTCTCTCTCTCTCTCTCTCTCTCTCTCTCTCCCTCTCCCTCTCTCTCTTTCTGAGACAGGGTTTCTCTGTGTTAGCCTTGGCTGTCCTGGACATGCTTTGTAGACCAGGCTGGCCTCGAACTCACAGTCATCCACCTGCCTCTGCCTCCCGAGTGCTGGGATTAAAGGCTTGCGCCACCATGCCCAGCTCTCAATGATTTTCTTTCCTTTCTAATGTGTGTGTGTGTGTGTGTGTGTGTGTGTGTGTGTGTGTGTCAGAAAGAGAGAGAAATGAGGTCTCAGGTAGCCCAGGCTAGGCTCTAACTCACTGTGGCTAGAAATGACCTTGAACTCCTTACCCTCCTGCCTCCTCAAGTGTGTCTTCCACCACGTTTGGCATTCTGTCTCCTCTCTGTCTCTCATTTTGTTCTTTGGTGACAAAGTCTCCCTTTCTATCCCAAAGCAACCCCAAATTCACAGCAATCCCCTTGCCTCAGCTTCCCAAGTGCCTGGCTTGCCAGGCCGGGCTCCCTCTTCTTCTGCCTCTCCAGGTCTGTGCCCTCCTGGGTGCCCCCACCCCCACCCCCGGCCGCCCCTTCCCTCCCTTAGGTCTGGCAGGTGCAGCCCTGGGCTGGGTGCCCACGGCTGTCCTCCCGGATTTGTGCGGCTGCTATTCCTTTATCTGCGTCTGCAGCTGGGTCCTTATCTCGGGGCTGCAGGTCGGGAGCAGGGGGATTAGAGCTGCCAGAGCCAAGCGGGTGGCTGAAAGCCCAGCGCCACTGGGGCCGGCGGCGCCTGCGAGTGTGCGCGTGCGCCACACGACCCGCCCCCCCCAGCCCCGCCCACTGCGCGTAGGCCCCGCCCCCAGCCCCTCCCGCGCGCACGAGCTGCTGTGCAGGTGGCCGGCCTGATGCGTTTCCCACCTTCCTGACCCTGAAGGCTGCGGGGACCCGACCTTCACCTCCGACCCCGGGCTGTCGATGGCCCCCAGGGGAACAGCCGAGGTCCTGTTTTTACCATCCCAGCCTGGAAATTGCAGCTTTGCTGCTTCCTGCCGCCCACGGGCCACTAGGGTCCCTTCCTGGCCTCGGTTTGCCCCTGACCCCCCACCCCACCTCCTCCACCAGAGAGAGAGTGTGTCAAATGATGAGGGGAGGCCGCTCTGCGTCCCCTACACTGGAGTGACAGTCACCCCAAAGTCCCAGAACCCAATGCTGAAATCCGTGGAGGCAGAAGGATAGGGGATTGCAGGCCAGCCTGGGCTACAGAGCAAAACGCTTTGAGGTCAGCCCTAGGCTGGGCTCAGCGGGTGGAGCCCTGGTGGACCGGCTGAAGCCCTGCTTCCATCCTCAGCACCTCAGAGACCAGCACAGGGAACAAGCCCGGAAGAAACAGCAAGTTCCGGGCTAGATTGGGCTACATTACGGGATCCTCTCTCAAAATAAAACCCCACACCAAAAGGGAGTCCCAAGGGCAGTTCTGTCATATAGAGGCTACCCAAGGCTAAGCCTGGAACACACTCAGGAGCTATTTTACAGATGGGTAAACTGAGGCTGGGCCATCTCTGTCACCTCAACACACACTGCAGGACAGTGCATGTGAAGTTAATAGTCTATGAAGGTGGCCAAGGGGGACAGAGGACACACTGAGTTCCCAGCCACCTCCAACCCCGCTGGGCTGGTCCCTGGGGGTCCCCTGGGGGATCTGTCCCCCAAACGGCTGAACCTGGACTGACTCCTAAAGCTAAGATGGAAACTTCCTCACCAGCCAAGTTCATGTTTTGGCCAGAGGCCACCAGCCTCCTAGAGCCTTGGCCTGGGTCTCCACCCAAGAACAGAGTGATTCCTCCTGGGATTGGTGGCCTCCAGGAGAGGTCAGGAGGGCTCCGGTGCAGGGAGAGATGGGTGGGTAGACAGGGCCTGGGCGTTCTGCAAAGTCCCCAAGCCACAGCCTCTTGCTGTGTGACCTGGGGCCTGCTGCGTGACCTCTCCGAGCCTGAGGTTTCACAACCACCAGTTGGTTTACCAAGCAGGCTGGGTGGCCGGGCAGCATGGGGTGTTGCTCGGAGATGCGGGAGCAGATAGAGGAATGATTCCCAGCACAAGGCGAGGGGGTAGGAGTGGGGGGCTCGGAACTCAGGCTCCTGTCACCTCTACCATGACCCTGGCACCCTCGTTGAAGTGGATGGAAGGGGCTGTGTACGTCTGTGCGTCTTTGAGCCTCAGTTTCCCCATTTCTAGGCTCTTGACAGGACACAAGTGTCGTCCCACACTGTGCCCTTGACACGGGAGGGTCAGATGTTGACGACACTGGCCCCTCATCCTCCACGGCCTTAGATTTGGGGCCTATTGAAATATGATAAACACCCCCAATCCAACAACCCTGAGGTTGGCCTTGCAGACGGCCATGACCCTTCTCCAAAGGAGGTGACACCAACCAACCGTGTCCTCTCCTCACCGGACAAGACGGTAGAGAATTCTTGAAGGGGAGGTTCGACAGTGTGCGTGTGCGAGTATCCCAGTTCCCATCTGAGGTGTGACTCACAAAGTATGACAGGGCATCTGTGTGCTGCCATCCGACCAGAGGGGTGATGCCGTGTGGGTGATCTGGAAGGCTGCTGGGATAGACCGCACCTGTGTTTCTGGTGCGACCACGTCCAGCCCTGAGCAGGGCAGCCACTTTGTGTCTCTGAGGCTGATGAGATCCCCGTGGGTGTCTGTTAGCAAACCGAGTGTCCCAGAAACCGGGTCACAGGTGGGTGCAGGTCCCGTGTCCCCACCTTTTGTTTCTGTCCCGCCTGCTGGTGTCAGCTCCACCCCCAGAACCCCTATCCCAGAGGAAGAGCCTGGTCTTTCAAGTTGCTGTTGCCAGAGCAACCGTTTTATGAGCGTCCACATGGTAGGCACATGTGTGTGTCCCGTTCCCCATGTGTCTGCCTGCCCCACCCCCCCCAGCCACTGCTGGGCCGGGTGAGGAGAGGTGGCCACAGGGCGGCTGGTGACAGCTTCATGGGGGCTGCTGGCCCAGTTGGGGTGGGCTCTGGCCAGCTCCGTATGCAAGGGCCCGCACCTCCCCAACCCCCGTCTCCCACACCAGCCCCTCCCCCCAGCCCTTCAAGTGTCATTTGTGTGCCTGTAGGAGCTGCAGGGCTCTCGCACGCGTTGCACGCTATGTGAGTGTGTCTGTGTGGGCCTTTGCACCAGGGATGAGTGTGATAAAGGACACAGACGAGGAGCAGCTGTACTGTTTGTGTGGATTGGCTGGTGTGAGTCTGTATGTGTCAAGCAGCACCATGCCTTAGCAGAACTGAGTGCGTGTGCAGAAGCCTCAGGGAAGGTCCTCTGTGGGGAAAGCCAGCGTGCCTCTGCTGTGTACAGAGCCTACATTTGAGCGTCCTGCTGTCAAAGACCTGCATGTGCCAGCCACACGCTCACCAGGCGTCCAGCTCTGAGTGGTCACAGGGACAGGTTCAGGTACAGGGAGTCGGGTACGGTGGCGCACGCCTTTAATCCCCCGCACTCGGGAGGCGGAAGCAGGTGGATCGCTGTGAGTTCGAGACCAGCCTGGTCTACAAAGAGAGTCCAAGACAGCCAAGGCTACCCTGGCTGGGGTAACCCACAGAGAAACCCTGTCTGGACACCTCCCCAAAGCCCCATCCTGAACGTCCCATCTCTCCCATGCCAGGCCCTCACTCATCTCTCCTCTGTGCGCTACGCCCTCACCTATCTCCCCTTAGGCCCCGCCCCGCCCCATCTTCTCCATTTTCCCCGTGTCACACCTTTGCCCTATCTCCCTATCCCATGCCCTGGCCCATCTTCCCCGTGCACACCCTGACCCTATCTTCCCCAGCCCGTTGCCACGCCCTCGGTCCTAGGCAAGCACAGGAAGGAGTCGGCTGCCTCAGGTCTCTCTCTGAACACACACGGTACTGGTGACTTTCAGAGTCTGTGGCTCTGACCCAAGGAGTCAAACAAACCCACATTACCACCTGTACCCGACACGCACATGCGCACAAACTCCACCGGCACGGGGGATGGGGGAGGGGGTTGTCCCCAGCGCAGGCCCTTGGGAAGGGGTGGGGCTGGTTTGGAAGTTGGTCCTGAAAAGGCTTCTGGGATAAGAGGACGAAGTTAAGTCAGGGGCAGGTGGCAGCCAGGGTGCTAAGGAAGGGCTGCCAAAGGACGTCTAGGGCGGGGCCTCACCCCTTTGGTTTCTCAGAAAAATGGGTGGGGCGAGGGCGGGACCACAGCCTTCTTGCCCCGCCCACTCGGCCCCTGAATGACCGGGCTCCGCTAGGAGGCGCTTGCAGATCGCAGGCTATGGAGGAGTAGGGTGTGATAGGTTTGAGTGATGGGGTCCCAGACAGGGTGCTTTTGGAAGGGAAGCCGTCTGTGAGAAGTGGGGTTCCCCCACGGGGCTCTGAGGGGCAGGATGACGGGAAGCGATGATGAGTGTGGTTCACTGTGGACGACAGGATCTACATAACCTAGGGTGTCTGTGCGGAGACTTTGAACTCAGTTTCCCTGCAAGGGTTCTTGGAGCGGACAAAGGAGTGGGCTTAGGGGTGGCGAGGACTTGTGGGGGGACCATGGGTGGGTGCAAAGTGGCCTTTGGTTGGCCAGAGAGGGTCACGGGGCGTCTTGGGACTCTAGTGTTCAACTTAGATGGTCACAGAGCATCCGAAACAGCAATTTTGGAGGAATCACATGTTCTAGAGGTCCCTGCTTGTTGGTCTAGGTGAGGAGTTGGGGACATGGGAAGGGGTGTGCAAAGTTCGTGAGGACTAGGTTCGGGATGCGAAGTCTCAAGTAAAGGAGAGTCCTCGGCGGAGTTGATCAATGGATCGATCGGTGTACCGTCCAGGGCCTCCCGCGTTCCTGCCACCTGCTCTCCTGGCGCGCCCCTACGGCTGTGGGCGGAACGAGGGCGGCTCCCGAGCCCGGGAAACCCTACGCCACGCCCACGTCCACGCCCCCGGAAAGGCCACGCCCCCTCCAGCCCAGCCGGCCTGAGCGGTGCGCGGCGGGAGCGAAGGGAGAGCGCGCGGTGGCTCCGTCCGTGCGCCCCGCGCCCCCCGCGTGGCTCTGCGTCCTGAGCGCGCTCCAGCCTCCCACGCGTGCCGCCCCGGGGTGCACTGAGCCCGGCGAACCCCAGGAAGCCGGAGAAAGAGAGGACAGGGGGGGAAACCCCATGGCCCGGCCCGTGTCCCGCACCCTGTGCGGTGGCCTCCTCCGGCACGGGGTCCCCGGGTCTCCTCGGGTCCCCGCGATCCGGATGGCGCACGCGGTGGCTGGGGCCGGGCCGGGCTCGGGTGGCCGGAGGAGTCACCACTGACCGGGTCATCTGGAGCCCGCGGCAGGTAGGCTGAGTCCCGGGATGCAGTACGGGGAGGGTCCCCAAGGCCCCCCTCCCGGGTCACTGCGGGGCTTCGTACACGATGGGGCGCGCTCCGAGCTCCGGCGCCTGTGGAAGGCTGCCGGACCCCAGGTCCCCCGTGAGCGCCCCGTCGGGCAGGGAGGATGGAATGGGGGGGGGGACGTTGTGATCCCAGGGAACCCCGGGAGGGGGCCTAGCCGCGCGCAGTCCCACGGCGCACAGAAGTAAACACGTCAGGGGCGCGTTCCCTGCGCTCCCGGGGACACGGTGTCCTCCCCGGTAAGGGCCGGGCCACTGGGCTCCCGAATCGCTGTTCAGCCACAAGAGGGCGTGGGGCTCTTCGGATGGGGGGATGTCCCTTAAGGGCAAAGCTCAGATTGGAAATGGGGGTGTGTACCCCACATCCCGGGTTCCTGCTCCAGATTACCCCCAGATAATTCGGTTTATGGGTGAGGAGTCGCCAGGCCCATGATTGCTGCGGAGTGGGCGGACTTCAGGTGGAACCAGAGGTAAAAATCGCGAAGCCCAGGGTAGACGCTGAAGGTGGGGGTGCCACCTGCCTAGCCCACTGGGGCGGGAACCCCGAGGGCGGCGAGCTGTTCTGGGAGCTGGACCCCCGGGTTTCCGTTCCGCCGCCTTCTCGGGGCCTCACATCCTTGATGTTCTGGGACACCCTTTGTGTGTCAGCGCCCCGGGCTGAGGAAGCCCCATGGGGCGTGACAGGCGGATTCCAGCCTGACCAGCTCGTCCCACCCAGCCCCTCGCCCCGGGCTGGGGTCGGTCGCTCGGGACAATCCCTCCGCTCTTTCATCTGGGTCCTCGGCTGCAAACCCCTAGGCAACCACAAAGGGCTGGCTGTGGCAGGGAAAAACAAATGCCCGCCTCAGCCGGGTGCACACCATCATCAGCCCGACATCCTGCTCAGCTGGGGTGTCTTGCCCCGAGATGCTGCCTCATGTTCTCAGAATTAAATAAAAAACCAACCAACCAACCAACCAAAACCCTCCCACGAAAAAAAAAAGTTTCCAACGCATGATAGCCTGTGGCACCGTCCTCAGAGGCAGACATACTGGCACTCCTGACACTGGATGAGGGGACCTGTGTAATTCTGGGACTCCTCTGGGATGCGGTGGAAGACTCAGGGAAGACTTCCTGGAGGAGGGGCATTACAGGTGGGGCTGGGCAGGATGAGTAGGAGTTTTCTGAGTGGGGAAAGGACAAAAAGTGTTTGGCTTGTTTGGAGACGATGAGAGCGACCCGGCCCCGGATAGAGAGAGAATGCTCTGGAAAGGTTGGCAGTGGAAGTGTGGGGAGCAGCTGTGGCACCTGGGCCTGTCATCCGCTACTCAGGAACTGGAGGTAGGAGCATCAGGGGCTTAAGGTAAACCTCAGCTACATAGGGTCCAGCCTGGGCTATACTGACTCAAACGAGAAGAGAACGAAGAGAAACTGATTCAAGTAAGTCGACGAGGGCAGAGCTGTCCCCGGTGACCAGGGCGGCCTGTGACCCCGCAGTCCATGAGGTCAATGCCCAGAAATCTGCCTCACGCCCACACATGTGTGTATTTGAAATAATGAAACTAATTCCTTTAAAAGGTCAGAAAGTAAACAGAGTAAGAGGAAAAAGAAACTGGGCTGCGTAGCTGCTGTCTGGAGAAACTGAGGCTTGGAGACCAGACACCTTGATCTAGGACCTGAAACCAGACTTTGAGTTTGGGAACAAAGGCTAGAAAGAGCAGGCAGATTCCCCACACACACCTCCTTGCCCCGTTACTGCCTCAGTTTCCCTTCCAAGCCAGATGGCAGGGACTCCAGGGGGGTGACCCCTCCCAGCCGCCCTCAGGGCCCCGAGCCAGCAGCTCAGCCGGCATTAGCCTGATCCGGTTATCCGCGGGGCCTCCTGCTCGCAGCCAGCCTGGGGGCGGGCACTTGCTGTGCTGTGTCCACCTCTCTGGTCTGGCTTGGGGTGGGGGTATTGGGGGCAGAAGGTGGGGGGCTTCCCAGCGGAAGTTGCAGAGTCATTGAGACCCCAACTCCACATGCTGAGTCCCAGCAGCAGGCTCCACAGTTGCCCTCTGACCTTCATGCGCATGCTCCCGTGGCCATACACGCTGTAATAACATTAAGATAAAATCTCTTGAAAGTGTAGGGGGGACATTGGAATTGGGGCTTTGAGGTATGAGCAGGAGTTTGACCAGCCAGGCATCGCTCAGGCCCTAGAGGTGCAGCAGCCCTGGTGTTCTTGCCCTTCCCACACACACACAACCCACTGAGCCCCCAAAGGCCTCCCCGGGCCGCGGCCCCCACAGCTCATCGGAACCAGCTGTGCTCCGCAGATGTTGTTGCTTTGCCCCCAGATGTGCGTCCTGCTGGCGGGTGGGGCCCTTGGAAGGAGGTGAGCAGGCTCCGGGAGGCCTCAGTTTCCCCATCTGGAACCACTAGGAACCCACAAACTGTCTAATGGGGAAACTGAGGCACAGGCCATGCCTACAGCATAGGTCCAGGAGTCCCCCTTTCTCTGGGGGCCCCCATGATTTTCTAGAATTGAATGACCCCCCCCAAGCTGGAAACAGTGGCAGCACTCAAGAGGTGGAGGGGGGAGTGCAGGGTCATCCTCAGGTACATAGTTGGAGGACAGCCTGGGCTACATGGGATCCTATGGGTCAGAGGAATGAACACCCTGGGAAACTGAGGCACCGTCTCTGGTTCTCAGGGTTCATGGGGTGGGGACCCTTTGGACTCAGACCGAAGATGGGAAATCGGGGGTAGGGGGGGAGGAGAACAGTTGCCATGGAGACAGGGCAGGCCAACTGAGCTTTTAAGGATGAATAGGAGTTTGCCGGGCTCAGGTTAGGCCCAAATTCCAGGCCGGGACCACTAGCCAGGCGGAGCAACACAGTGACACGAACACACACCCATTCACATGTGCACACAAGCACGCATGCACACGCGTACACAATGCGCACACTCACGTGCACGTTCCTCCTCTGCATACACAAGCGGATCTGCTGCACACCCTTGCAGATGAGGAAACTGAGGCTGGATGTGGCCCTGGGCAGGACGCTTGCCAGGCTCCAGGGGCCTCTGGGCACTTGGCGAACATACACACACCGCAGGATAAGCCCCTCACTTCCGTGCTAGACACAAACCAGTCGGGTGGCCCAGACAGAGGAGCCTTTGTTCACAGGTTCGGAGCCCAGCTGGGGTCTGCGGCCCAAGACCACGGCGCTCAGCGGGGCCACCTCTGCTTCCTCATGAGCCCAGAGGGGAAACTGAGGCATGGCTCAGTGGGGGAAGCAGAGGGACAAAATGAGGCGCAGGCCTTGGGCATAAGGGTGGTCCTGGCAGGACAGCAATTCCCCGGCTGTAGAGTGTGGCCAGAGGTTATTACTGACCTCGGTTCGGTTCCCAGCGTCTGCCACTCGCAGCTGGGTCCTGGCAGCCATATGACCTGGACTTAAGTTGCGTTTGATTCTTAGAGCGGAGCTTAAGGCACATGGCTGGTACGGAGTCCAATGAGGTACAGGGGGCAAATGCACCCTGCTGCGGGCCTCAGCGCCGCCATGCAGGTGTGTGTGTGTGTGTGTGTGCGCGCGCACGCGCGCAAGCTGTACGTGGGCTGAGGAGGACCCCATGTGTCCATCCACCGCGCTGAGCAAACCACCGGCGCCCAATAAATGCCAGGCATGGACAAGCGCACTCGCTCTTTACTGAGAGAATGAAGCTAATTGAAGCCTCAGGAGACAGCTGGTGCTCAGTGACCAGGCGGGGCTGGGGCTGCTGGAGGGTCAGCCTCTACCACACAGGGTTCCAGGCCAGCCTGGGCTAAATCTCAAAAGGGAAAATAAAGACATAGCCACACAAGCGTGGCGAGCCTCTACTGTTTTGTGCCTCAGTTTCCCCAGCTTCACACAAAGACAGATCTCAGGGACCATGGGCCGGGGAGGGTGCTCTGGTCTTTAGACACCACCTGTGTGCAGTGAGCAGGAGGTGCTGGGGCCTCTCTAATGGGATGAGGCCTGGTAGGGGAAACTGAGGCACGCACAGTTAAGTTGCCAAGGGCAGAGGAGATGCCAGACGGGCCGTCACCCCCATGGTCCCCCCTCCCATCTCCCCACAGGCCGAGGCCCAGGATGAGGCGCTGGAAGGCGGCGGCTCTGGTGTCGCTCGTCTGCAGCTCCCTGCTGTCTGTCTGGATGTGCCAGGAGGGTCTGCTGCTGGGCCACCGCCTGGCACCTGCGCTCGCCCCGCTGCGACGGCCGCCGCGCACCCTGGACGCGCGCATCGCGCGCTTAGCCCAGTGTAAGACCCCCTCCCTGTGGGTGGGGGGATGGAGGGGGCACCCCAGAGGAAGGGAAACTGAGGCCGGGGAGGTCTGGACTCTTTAGAAGCTATGGGGTGCAGTCGTTGGCTTTTGGGTTTTTCTCTCTCTTTTTTTTTTTTTTTTTTTTTTGTGACATGGTCTCATGTAGCCCAGGCTGGCTTCAAACTCACGGAGCACCAGAGGATGCCCCTGAAATGATCCTCCCACCTCCACTACCGAACCCCGTCATTTCTGCACACCCTTCAGTTTCAGATAGGGGTGGGGTGGGCGGCATGGCTGCTGGTGGGTTCGCACCCCAAACCTGTCTCCCTCTTCCTTGCCACAGGCTGAGCTTGACTAGGTGCCCTCGGCCACGCCCCCTGTGCGCCCCCCCCCACTCCGAAGTGCGCACGCGCGCGGGTGGGCGGAGCCGCCTCTCACCACCCAATCCTCTTGTCTCCCTCTTCCCGCCACAGACCGAGCTCTGCTGCAGGGCTCCCCGGACGCGGTGGATCTTCGAGAGCTTTCCCCCTGGGCCGCGCGGGCCCCGGGTCCTCGCCGTCGAGCGGGCCCGCGGCGTCGGCGCGCGCGCGCGCGGTCGGGCGCGCGTCCGTGCGGGCTGCGCGAGCTCGAGGTGCGCGTGAGCGAGCTGGGCCTGGGCTACACGTCGGACGAGACGGTGCTGTTCCGCTACTGCGCGGGCGCGTGCGAGGCGGCCGTGCGCATCTACGACCTGGGCCTGCGGCGCCTGCGTCAGCGGAGGCGCGTGCGCCGGGAGCGCGTGCGCGCGCACCCGTGCTGCCGCCCGACGGCCTACGAGGACGAGGTCTCCTTCCTGGACGTGCACAGCCGCTACCACACGCTGCAAGAGCTGTCGGCGCGGGAGTGCGCGTGCGTGTGACCGCTACCTCACGCCCTACCCTGTGCGCCTGCCGACGGGGCCCTGCGGACCCCCGCGAGGACTGAATACACATAAAGTGTGGGAACTCGCGTGGCTGGCCGCTGTTCGTTCACGCTCGGGCGCGGGTGGGGGCGGCGTGGGAATTGGGGGTTCGTGGAAGAGAGGCCACGGTTCATGCATGGGACATGGCCCTATGGGCCTGTAGCTACGGGAGCGGATAGACAGGAGGGGCCCCCGAAAGTTTAGGGTTCGCCGTCTTCTTAAGGTTTCTGTTACTGTGACTAAACGACATGACCAAAAACCAAGTTGAGGGGGAAAGGGTTTATTTTGCACATGTGCACCTTATGGTACATCACCAAAGGAAGTCAGGACAGGAACTCCGTGGGGCAGGAACCCAGAGGCAGGAGCTGATGCTCAAGCCGTGGCGGGTGCTGCTCACTGGCTTGTTCATCATGGCTTGCTCAGCCTGCTTTCCTACAGAGCCCTGGACCACCAGCCCAGGGATGGCACCGCCCACAATGGGCGGGGCGCCCTCTCCCATTAATCACTAAGAAAATGCCTTACAGCTGGATCTCATGGAGGCATTTCCTCAACTGAGGCTCCTTCCTCCCTGATGACTCTAGATTGTGTTCAGTTTGACACACAGAACCTTCCAGGACACACTCTAAGGCCACCCGCACGTTTTATGCCACACTCACAAAGGACGGGTGGGAGCTGGAGGGGCTGCTCTTGCAGAGGACCCAGGTTTGCGTCCAAGCACCAACAATGCCGGTGACTCAGCTCTAGAGAGATGGCCCCTCTGTCCGTGGGCACGACATGTCCATCGTGCATAGATCCTGGAAGACACACACAATTGCAGTAAGTCTTTTAAAGAGAGAACGGGTGGAGATGGAGTAAGGAAAGAGCAGAAACGAGGCAATGCCCAGTTTGGCCAAGCTTGTTTTCCGGGCCCTGGAGAGGTGAAAGCAGAAAGATCACGACTTTACGGCCAGCTTGGGGCCTGATCTGTTTGTTGTCTCTAGAGAACCAAAGCCATATCTATTTTCACTAGCTAAAAATACCCATTTCTCACTGCCTACCTCCCCGCGGGGACAGGTCTGGGGCGGGTGCCTGCTTTATCCAGCCCCAAGCCTCCACAATGCCAGGCATGGCTGGGTCCCCAAGGAACTGGACCCTGCATCTTTAAAACCTTGGCTGGCTGTGGAAGGATGGGACGTACCAATAGGCTGGGATGCAGGTGTCTTGGCCTTGGCGACCCCTTGATGCCTGGTAAGCCTGAAGGGTGCCAGTCTGTGTTAGATTCCCAGAGATTGGAGTCTGTCTGTGGGTGCCATGATAAAGGACGGGTGGGAAAGTATGCTATGCAAGAAGACTTTTCCTGGGGAGACACAACACACACGTCTCCTTTCCTTAGGTAGGGACCCTAGGACAGAGCCAAAGTACAGACACCAGCAAAGTTCAACATGGTTCTATGAGTTTTATTGGGGTCACCGACAGGAGCCAAAAAAATGTCTCAGGAAGTGGCATCACCAAGGCATGAGTGACAGCTCAAAGCTGGGAGCCCTGGAACTCAGTGCACAGCCTACAGGCTGCAGAGTGCCCTTACTAAGTTCTTCCAACCATATGGGCTCAGAGAGCTCAGCTTTTTATTACAAACTCTGGCAAGGAGGGGCCCAGTGAAACTGGTTGGTTTCAGGGACTTCCTGAAGCTGTTTTGTTTACCTTCCTGCTTAAGGAGCTTCCTGCAGGAGGGACTATTTCAGTATCAGAGGAAAATGATATTGGCGGCAGTTTGACAGGCATATCATATCCATGTAATAAAAGTTGCTTCCTCATCAGGGCCTAGGAAGCCCACCCCCAGCCACAGGTTTTGTCCTGGTGTACAGTGCCAGCTCTACACTTGCTCTGTGGAGTCACTCAAGTCTGGTCTGAAGGCTGTTTGTCTCACCCATGACAGCCAAACCACTACTGTACAAGAAGTACATCCTGTCTGGCGTGTGGTGTCTCAGCACTCAGGGCTCCTAGCCGAGCAGCAATGGTGGTGACACTTCTCCACCTGCGTGACACCCTCCAGCTGTGAAAACCAGCTAGTAGGGTGGGAGTGTCCAGGTCAGTCCCAGCTTAGTTTTTCCGTAGGGCCCCTCCCTAGCCAACACTTAATGGGGGCAGCCCACCCCCAGCACTGAGGTCTTCTTTCAGGAACCTTACGTCTTTAGGGAATGTGTGATCGATGCCTTCTATATGGCTCTTTCCCCCTCCCTGACCACCACCCCACCATGTAGCCCTGGCTGTCCTGGAACTCACTCTGTAGACCAGGCTGGCCTCGAACTCAGAGATCCACCTCCCTCTGCCTCCTGACTGCTGGGGTTAGAAGTGTGTGCCAACCCCCCCCCCCCCGCCAAGCCGCTTTAGCTAGTCTCTTTGGGGCGGGGGGTTCGAGACAGGGTTTCTCTGTATATCCTTGGCTGTCCTGGATTTCCTTTGTAGACCAGGCTGGCCTCAAACTCACAGAAATCCCCCTGCCTCTGTCCCCCTCCCCAGTGCTGAGATTAAAGGCTTGTGCCACCACACCCGGCTTTAGCTAGTCTCTTAAAGATCCATTTTTCCTTCCAGTTAGCCCAGCCCTGGCAGGAGTATGAGGCCACTGGAAGCGCCATTGTACCTGGGCGTCTCATCCGAGAGACAATCGGGTTGTTGTCACACGTCATCACATAACAACCTTGTGGAGAGGATGGGCAGGACACGGCGACATCCCATAACGAACAGTGGGGTCACAAAAAATAACCGTGGTGAGGTGCCGTTAAAATCCATTGTCCTCTGTCCTCAGTGATGGGAGTGACCCCAGAAGTTCAGTACTGAGAAGATAAGAAAGCAGAACAGAAGTATAGCAACGGTCCATCCATTTGCATCCGACATTGCCCACACAGCGCACGGTTAGGTGCAGAGCATGCCCAGGAGATGCTCGCTCCACGCTACCCTCTGAGCCATTCTGTTTGTGTTTCCTAGAGCTCTTTCTGGGTGTCCCTACTTTTCTCCAGGTCTGATGAACTCAGGGGGCCTGATTGAATCCATTCAAACCTACCCAGGGCTGAGAGGGCACGAGGCCCTGTTGGTCTCCAAGGCACCCGCTGGCTCCCTGGGTCACACAGTCCCCAGGTGAGCACAGTGGATGTCGCCTGACCGGCTTCAGCCATGCTGCTCTCTCACGGCGTCTTCTATGAACTCTTCGGAGGGCCTCAGCACACACTGTGGCTTTCCTTAGGGACTCCAGAGGACACAGGTCCTGCCACGTTTCTGTTGGAGGAACCAGGACAGACCTCTTCCTTAGCTTTGCCATTTTTCTTATCTCCTCTAGGCTGCTTCTCTCAACATATACTGTTTACCGGCTAGCCTAAGTCACTGAGGTCTGCCAAAGCCATTTCTACTTCATAAAAATCTGTCATGTCCCCCACCAATGGGCTCGGCGAAGCCGCTAAAGCTGCAGATAAAAGGCAAGTGTTGTCCCTCCCCCCCACCCCACCCCACCCCCCCCCCCTTCGCTGGATCAGCCTTGTTGTTTAACCTGCTGCTCTACCTGGCCCAGTGAACTGGGGTTCGAACACAGCTCCTCTTCTCCCTGGGTCCCTCAACAGCACCTGTCCCATCTCTCTATGGTCCACCAGCCGCTATTTGTGGGGACTTCAGATGGAGGTAACCAAGTGTTTCCAGCGGCATTCATAAGCCGGTGTCCCGGGGACCGATTCTCTCACACTGTCTCAGGTTCTGCAGCCTTTGCCTAACCCTGGGATGGGAGGTCACATGACCCCTGTTTCCCTGTCTCCACATCGATCAGACTGGTGCCGTCTGCTCCAGTGTCCATGGCCTTACAGGTCAGGCTCTTGCTTGTTTCAAAGTCTCCCCCCCACCCCTGCTCCCCACCCCCACACCCCCTCTCCCCCGTTCCAGCAACGCAGACTCTGAACATAGTCTGGTGACTGTAGTTTCTCGTACTGGGCGTGGCTGATGACCTGATCACAGGCTGGATCACAGAGCTTTTCCTTTTCTCCGTTAAAGACCAGGCCTGGGGGGTATCTTCTGCTGCTTCTGTATTGCTCCGCACCCACCCACCACTTCAGTCTGCACCATCCCATGTTTCCAGGTTCTTGGGTCCCAGGAAGGGCTTTCAGCACTGATGTAACTTGCGCTCCTTTTTCCTTCCAGCCCCAATCCTCCATCAAATCAGAGGCTTACACGGAGGATGCTGCCGCCGTCTCCGCTTCTTTGTCACAAGTGCTCCTTTACTCAAACAAGTTCCCGTTTGGCGCCATCTCAGCCTCAGCTGTATTGCTAACCACACACAATAGCGGGCAACTCAGCCCTTGTGTGCTAATCTTAAAAGACTGCAAACTGTGCTCTAAACCCCCAAGTGTCTTCATGGCATTTCTGTATTCCCGCCTTGGATCCCGCTCATCCATACTACCTGGAGGAAGACTTAAACGCTGGGATGCCCTCACTGCCAGCGGCAAGAACCACGCAGCATCCTCTACGATGCTCTCCTCTCAGACTGATGGGCCTCAGATGCAGCCAGGACCACGCACTCCTCCTCGGCTCATCTTTGGTTCTGCCATGACCCTCTTCTGGCACGAATTATGTTGTGTGTCCAAGACTTTTCCTGGACAGATGCCACACACACGTCTTCTCTCCCTAGGTAAGGACCCTACGACGGATCCAAGTACAAGCACCAGCGAAGTAAAACATGGTTCCATGAGTTTTATTGGGGTCACTGACAGGAGCAGAAAGGACTCAGAGACAGCTGCATCACCAAGGCATGAGGGACAGCTCAGAAAGCTGGGAACCTGGAGCCCAGTGCACAGCCTGCAGGCAAGGCGACAGGCTAGAGTGTCAGTTGGTCTGAGCCTCTTCCAGGTAGATGGGCTCGGAGAGCCCAGCTTTTATTACTCACTCTGGCAGGGAAGGGCCTAGTAAAACTGCTTGGTTTCAGGGACTTCCTGAAGCTGTTTTGGCAGGATGGGAAGCGCAAGGCCGCCTTGATGCCAGCTTGCTATGACCTTAGCATCTCCAGACAGTCAGGTTGGAGTTTTAGGGGGTGCCTTTCCCTGTCCAACTTCCCCAATGGTCAGTGAGCCGAGGACAGATTCATTCCTTCCCCGTTACCCCAGGATAAGAGCATCTCCTCTTGACTCAAATCAACTCAGCAAGGCTTCCTGGATGCCCTACAGGGATTCATGGTGCTGGCCCCAGCGGGTAGGTGTTCTCTGTGGAAGAGGAATCAGGGCCAGGCTCCTGGCTGAGAGTCCGTCCAGCTCCCCACGGCCTTCCTGTGACACAAAGAGTGAGGAGAGATGGATTTCCCCGTTTGGTTTCACCTGAATCGGCTGATGGTGCTCCATGAGCCTTAGAAAACCCGTAGTGATTGTTCCTGGTCTCAGTTTCCCCAGTGTGGTCAGATCACAGAGACTCAGAGTTGCTCTGGAGTTCAAAGCCATGAGTGCTCCCCTGAGAGTCCCTTGCCCAGGTGGGTATATATCCCCCGCGCATGGGGAAACAGGCTCCCACCCAGGCCTGCGGGGACCTTGGCCGCCTGTCTCCCTCCCACTTCCAACATGCCAGCCGCAGAGGAGGGAGGAGCCCACCAGGAGATGGAAACGTAAACAGAGTCTCTCCCGCAGCCTCAGCTCGGGAGCTGCACAGGGCCACCCACAATGCTGAGCGTCAAACATTCCCAGTTTCTATTGTTGCTGATGGCTCCAACTCTCTATGCAGAAGAGGGAAGCTATGAGGTCCTCGCCATTCTGCCTCCACCTCCCGGGTGCTGATGACAGTCCTGCCCCATCACTCCCAGCTGATTAGGCTCCAGGGACGGAACCCAGTCATCAGCAGTCCTGTGTGCTTCCCCACTGAAGATGACACCAACTTGAGCCTCAACCCTCAAGGCGTTTCCCGCCCAAATACCTTGGCTGAGTCTCCCTCCTAGTGGGCCAGGCAGCCTGGTCCCCTTTCCCACACGGTCTCTGCCCTACCTGCCCATCTTCCTGGAATTCACCTCAGTGGACATCAGCTCTGAGAGATGGCAAACCTGCCGGGTTACTGACCGGTTTTATGCATGCGCACAAAAATGGAGACCATAGGCAGGGGGCTGGGGTCGCTTTCAGGAACTCTCTACCATGGGATTTTGTTTGGTTTAGGTTCTGGTTATTTGGTTTTCCGAGACAAGGTTTCTCTGTGTAGGCTTGGCTGTCCTGGACTCACTTTGTACACCATGCTGGTCTCAATGATCCGCCTGCCTCTGCTTCCCTGAGTGCTGGGATTACAGGTATACGCCACCGCGCCCACCTCACCATGTGATTGGAGGCAGGGTCTCTCACCGACAGTGCAACTGCCAATTAAGCAAGACTGCCTGGCCGGGGAGCCCCCAGGACCGTCTTGTTGCCAGCTCCCAGCATGGGGGTCTCAGTCACTTGCTGTCATACATGGCGTTTTATATAGGCACTGCAGATCTGAGCTCAGATCCCTTCACAGTGGTGGACGATGACCGCATCTGCTTGGGGGTACACACTCTGGTTGGTGGTCAGCTGACAGTCGGCCATGCCTGGGAGAATCGTGGAACAGGGAGACAGAGTCACTGGCTGGTGGAAGGGCCATGTCCACAGTAAAATAAGGAGAGGCTGGGGCCCTGGAGAGCTACGGGGAGCTGGGGGGCCAGTTTGGTCAAGGGATACTTGGGTGTAGAAAAAGAAACACAAAGCCACCAGCAGCTGCAGCAGCTTCCCTGAGAGGCACAGGCACCAAGGACACTGTGCCCTGGCTGCTCCGGTCATATCTATGGACTGGGGGACCTGGAAAGAGAGGGAAAGCACAACAGGTCACTGATCATCTCTGTGGAGAATGACATGGCCCAGTTAATGCTCCTTATGTAGCTCAGGCTAGCCTCCATATTTTTATATATAGTTAAGGATGGCCTGTGTGCCTGTTTTGCCTCCCCCAGCCTGGTATGTGGTTGGGCATGGGGGACACACTTATTATCTCAGCACTTGGGGGAGGCAGAGGCAGGTGGGTCTCTGTGAGTTCATGGTCAACCTGGGCTACAGAGTGACTTCTAGCTTAGCTGGGGCTATATAGTGAGACCCTGTCTCTGAAAACAAAACCAAAAATTCCTCATGCTTTCACTGTGTTCTGAAACACATTTAGAAATAAAAGTGAAAACATAATTTGATTTTTTTTAACCCTTTTGCAACAGAGGTTTTAAAGCCCTGGATGCAGCCGAGCACCGTGGTGCACACCTGTAACTCCCAGTAGTCAGGGAGGCAGAGGCAGGGGGATCTCTTGTGAGTTCAAGGCCAGCCTAATCTACAAAGCCAGTCCAGGACAGCCAAGGCTACCCAGAGAAACCTTGTCTGGAAAAACAAACAAACAAACAAACAAACACCCTAGATGCTTTGAACCAAGCAGGGGGGGCCCACGGTGGCTCTGGCTCACTCTGAGCCCCCAAGCGTGAGTCACACATTGCTGATGTTGCAAATGTGAACACCTATGACCGGGGGACAGACTCGCAGCATCATATCTTGTCACAGAGCCCCAGGTTCCCTTCCCAGCTCTTCCGAGGCCAGCCACTGCCACCACCACCGCCACCCTGGTACCTTATGCCTGTCATCCAGCACTGCAGGAAATGAAGCATCTGCCCTGGGGGTTGGGGAATGAACCCCCAATCACAGTGACCTGAGATTCCCTGGATGCAAATCTTCCAGCCAGGACATCCTCCTCAGAGGATGGGGCAGGTCCTGTGTGTCCCCCCCCAACCCCCTGTGGGCCCTCCAGGAATGTGTGTGACTGAACCTTTTTTCTGTATTAGCCATTAAAAAAAAAAAGAAATATAATAGATTGGGGCTGGACAGATTGCTCAGTGGTTAGCACATTTGCTGCTCTTCCTAAGGACCCGGGTTTAATTCCCAGCACCCACATGGCAGCTCACAACTGCCTGTAGCCCCAATTCCAGAGCATCTGGTGTTCTCACACAGACATGCATGCAGGCAAAACACAAATCCACAGATACCTTAAAAAAACAAAGGGGGAAGATAATTTTTTTTTAATGAAGAAATATAACTGCCAAACCCCAAACACAGTTGCAGATGGGGATGTGGCTAAGACTGAGTGCTTGTGTGAGCACTGGCCAACGTCTGGAGCCCAAACCTTAGCACCCAACACATTAAAGATGAAGAGGAAAAACTGAAAGCACCGCCCCCTAGCTAGGTGGCTCACCGCAACAAACACTTGGAGAGAAAGTAGGTGGATCGGATCCAAGGGCATCCTCAGCTATAAAGTGGGTTGGAGGCCAGACCCAGACTCAAAGACACAACCAGAAAACTAAACTTTAAAAATAACAGAGACAGAGACAGAGAGACAGAGAGGAGACAAGAACATAGCTGCCAGGCCCCTTGATAGCAAGAAGAGCTGGGCAGAGGGATGGATGGGTATTTTGGAACTCCTCTTGTTGCCTGTTCCTTGTTTTCTGTCTTTGGGCTTGGTCCTCACATCTGTGTGCTTTTGCCTCGGCCCACCGGCAGCTGTACTATGCAGGGCCCAGTGAGCATGGTTAGCTTTGCACTCTCTGGAAAGACTGATTGAGTGTAACTGACCGGCCATGCCGGTGAGCCCTGGGTGGCCTTGAATTTCTGTTCCTCGTGCCTGGGGTTCCCAAGTACCCGGCTCACAGCATCACACCAGAGCCTGGTGTTAAAAAACTAAAAAACTAAAAACAAACAAACACCAAAACACAATTTCCAAACTAAAACTTTTCAAACTCAAAATGTTTCCCCAGGAAACCAACTTTTGTTACTTTTTGTAGGAGCCAGTGTATCTGCCAAAGGAAACTTTAGCATCCAAACAGATATGTTTTCTTTTCTCTTCTTTTTAAAGATTTATTTACTAGGTATACAATGTCTCATGATAGATGGTTGTGAGCCACCATGTGGTTGCTAGGAATTGAACTCAGGACCTCTGGAGGAGAAGCCAGTGCTCTTAACCTCTGAGCCATTTCTCCAGCCCCCAGATATGTTTCCTAAAGCATAAAAATGCACCACAGCTCTCCAGGACTCCAGACAAAGGAGGAGCGGGAGGATGGCAGGAGCGCTCAGCACGGGGAGGTGCTTGCCCCGAGGCTCAGCCTGCGTTTGATCCCTGAGTCCCACGTGGAAGAAGAAAACCAACTCCTGAAGTTGACCTCTGCTCCACAAGCACATTAACACACACACACACACACACACACACACACACACACACACACATGAATGCACCCAGTGCACACAAAGTACACACAGAGCCATGCATGTAAACATGCAGGAATGCAGACAAAACATGCACACACCCACACACAATAAATAAACACACTTTTTTTTTTATCAGGTTAATAACTTCGTCTGTGGGTTGCATGTGGGACTGTCATGGTGGGCCTGTTGGACTATGGTACAGTTTGAGGAGCTGAGGAAGTTCTGGAGACATATGGCCAGGGATGGCTGCCGGTAACAGCCTCATCACCTACATCCTTTCTAATGCTTTCCTTTCCTTCTGTCGGAGCTGGAGCCCAGGGTTTGGGGCAGGTAAAGGAGAACTGAGCCCTGGCCCAGCCCCTCACTGGGGACTCTAAGCTGGAATACTCTAATCCCACACATCTCACCTTTGTATTTGTGGATATGGCTTGTTTTGTTCTGGCATGTGTGTCTTCGTCGGTTTGTGCACATATGAGCACAGGTGCCCACAGAGAACAAAGGCGTTGGATCTCTGGAGTTACAGGTCGCTGTGAGCAGCTCAACTTGGCTACTGGGACCGAATTCAAGTGTGAGTGCTTAGCCTCTGACGTCTTAGTTTTGTTGGGTCTCTGTAGCCCAGGATGACCTTGAACTCCTGATCCTCCTCCAAATGCTGACATGATGGATGGGTACCACCATGCAAGATCTTTGTGAGTCTTTTCTGCTTGTTTTTGTTTTTGTTTTGATTTTGGTTTTGTGTGTGTGTGTGTGTGTGTGTGTGTGTGTGTGTGTGTGTGTGTGTGTTTTCAAGACAGGGTTTCTCTGTGTAGCCCTGGCTGTCCTGGCCTCACTTTGTAGACCAGGCTGGCCTCGAACTCACAGAGATCCGCCACCATGCCCAGCCTTTAAAAAAAAAAAAAGACATTGCATCTGTCTCTAATCAAGGCTAGACTCCAATCATGGGTCTCCTCCTGCCTCGGTCTCCCAAGTATTGGTATCCTGGGCATACCATTACAAGTCTTTACTCCCAGCACTCTGGAGGCAGAGGCAGGTGGATGTCTGTGAGTTTCAGGCCAGCTGGGACAATACAGTGAGTCCCCAAAGAAACAAATCAAGTGCTGAGCTGCCCAGGAGCACCACTGCACTCAGCTCTTTATAAAAAGTTAATAACCTACGGGTGTGCACGGTGTGGGACGTACTGAGGTCAGGGGTTAGCTCTGGGGAATCAGCTCACCTGTTCCACCTTCATGAGGGTCCAGGGATCTGACTCCGGTCCCCAGGCTGATACTGAAAGTGCCTTCACCCACTGACTCGCCTCTTGGTTTTGTGTGTGTGTTTGTTTCCGGTTTTTGGTTTTTGAAACAGGGTTACTCTGTGTATCCCTAGCTGTCCTAGCCTAGAACTCACTCTGTAGACCAGGCTGGATTTGAACTCACAGAGATATGCCTGCCTCTGCCATTTTTGGAGGGTATGGGGGGGGGAAAAGTGTCATTCCATTTGAAACTGTCCTTGGCTCTTTGATCCCAGCACTCGGGAGGCAGAGACAAGCAGATCGCTGTGAGTTCTAGGCCAGCCTTGTCTACAGAGTGAGTCCAGGACAGCCAGGGGTACACAGAGAAACCCTGTCTTGAAAAAAGCCAAAAAAAAAAAAAAAAAAAAAAAAAAAAAAAGAAAGAAAGAGAGAGAGAGAGAAAGAAAGAAACGAAGAAACAAAGAAAGAAAGAAACTGTCCTTGGCAAACTTCCACCCCCCAAATCCTCCTGCCTCAGTTTCTCAACTATCAGGGTGAGAGGCACAGAGGCATGTGCTACTGGGTCCCTGTATTTCTACAAAAGACCTAAGATCCTAAGGCTTCCTAGACTGCGAGATTGATGGGGAGCAGGGGCAACAGCAGTCAGATCCAAGGAGGTTGATATCAGGAATAGAGCGTAAGGAAGACTTAATTGGGGCGCGGGGGAGCGTCGTGCCCAGAAGGGCACATGCACACTGCAGTGGTGGGTAGGCTGGGATATGGGGATGTCCTCACCCCTGAATCCTGTCTCCCTCCTCTACTGCAAGGCACCCGGGATGAGACAGACCTTCGAGAACTTTCTCTGAGAGCTGGCTGAACCTGGAATTTGTGCTGTCGAATGTCAAGCAGCGTGGGCACGTGCAGGTCTGTGGGCTCCACTGGCGGTGCATGTGCAGGGAATAGGTGCACGTGAAGGCCGTCAGGATGAGTTTCCTTCCAGGATGTGCCAGACAGCGCCACAGTCGGGCCCATCTGCACATGCGTGCGTGCGGGCCATGCCCTCAGTCGAGGCTGCAGGACTTTCTCAAACACTGAACTCACGTGGAACGTGGGAGTCCCAGCTCTGCCATTGGGGAGTGGACCAATGGCAGAAGTGAGGCTTCCTAGTGTCCTGGGAGAAAGGGGAAAGCAGGGGGAAGGACAGAAGGCTGCAGAGATGGCTAAATGGGTGATGTGTTTGTTTTGAGAGCATGAGGGCCTGACTTGGATCCTCAGGGCTCTCGTGAAAAGCCGCAGGTGGTGACACAGGATGGCAGCTACAGGGCAGGGGGGTGGGGGACGCTTGGAGGGTTGGGATGGCAAGCCAGCATCCCGGAAGGAGAGAGCACCAGGTGCAGCCAGAGAGCAACCCAGAAAGCCAAGGCCATCAGCTTCTGCCCCAGCAGGGACCTGAAGGTGCATGCTCAGCTCTCTGTCTGTCTGTCTGTCTCTGACTTTCTCTGTCTCTGTCTCTGTCTCTCTCTGTCTGTCTCTGTCTCTGTCTCTGTCTCTCTGTCTCTCTCTCTTTTTCTGTCTCTGTCTCTCTGTCTCTGTCTCTCTGTCTCTCTCTCTCTCTCTCTCTCTCTGTCTCTCTCTCTCACGCACATGCACGCACGCACACACGGAAAGCTAGAGGAGAAAGATGGCTGAGGCGGGGTGCCTTAGCACACGCCTGTCACCCAAAAAATCGGTAGGCACAAGGATGGGGCGGGGGTGTTCATGGCCACACTTGGCTGCATTGCGACTTCTAGGCCCACCTGAGACCGTCCCAAAAGCAAACCCCAAGAAATAAAATATGCAGAGGCTTCAGCTATGGGTGACGAGTGAAAGTGGGCTGGACAGCAGAGGCTGTCCTCACCTGTGCTCATCCGAGCCACTCACGATGTGTTTACTTCCGGGTACATGGACGATACGGGCTTAGGGCACACGGATGGAGGCTGTAAGCCTGATGCTGTTGAGGAATCTGAGGTCTGGGAGGATCCCATACCCCTGCACCGGACCGGCTTCATGGGGCCCTGTCTATCTCCTTCCACTAGCTAAAAATACCCATTTCTCACTGCCCACCTCCCCGCGGGGACAGGTCTGGGGCGGGTGCCAGCCCCATCCAGCCCCGAGCCGGCGCCTGCCCAGCACGACTGGGTCCCCAAGGACTTGGGCCCTGTATCCTTAAAACGTTGGCTGGGTATGGATGGACAGAGCGTACTATGAGCTGGGGTGCCGGTGTCTCTGCCTTGGTGTCACCTCGATGCTTGGCAGGCCTGGACGGTGCCAGGCAGCATTGGCTTCCCAGAGATAGGAGTGGAGTGTGCCTGTGGGTCCCACAGGGAAACGTGTGGGGAAGGATGAAGCCACTTGGATCCCAGCTTGCTATGACCCTGGCATCTCCAGACACCCAAGATGGAGTTTTTAGTGGGTGTCTGTTCCTGTCCAGCTTGCCCCAGTGATCAGTGGGCTGAGGATTGACACATCACTGCACCCAGATCAACTCAGCGGGGCTTCCCAGGTTCCCTGCAGGGATTTGTGGTCCCAGCCCACGGGTGTTCGGGGTGGAAGGCAGGGACTGGGAGTTGGGGGGGTGAGGTGGGGGGATGGGGTGTGTGTTAGGACCAGGCTCCTAGCTGAGAGTCCGTCCAGCTCCCCACGGCCTTCCTGTGACACAAAGAGTGAGGAGAGATGGATTTCCCCGTTTGGTTTCACCTGAATCGGCTGACGGTGCTCCATGAGCCTTAGAAAACCCGTAGTGACTGTTCCTGGCCTCAGTTTCCCCAGTGTGGTCAGATCACAGAGACTCAGAGTTGCTCTGGGAGTCCAAAGCCATGCGTGCTCCCCTGAGAGTCCCTTGCCCAGGTGGGTGTATATCCCCCGCGCATGGGGAAACAGGCTCCCACCCAGGCCTGCGGGGACCTTGGCCGCCTGCCTCCGTCCCACTTCCAACATGCCAGCCGCAGAGGAGGGAGGAGCCCACCAGGAGATGGAAACGTAAACAGAGTCTCTCCCGCAGCCTCAGCTCTGCACCCAGGCTCGGGAGCCGCACAGGGCCACCCACAAGGCAGAGCGTCCCGATCACAAACACTCCCAATTTGTGTCCAAGTGTCACCAAGGGAAGAACACAAGGTCACCTTGGGTGAACTCATAGAATAAGGTCCCATGGTCAGCCATGACATAATCACAACCCCACCACCACCACAGGAGTTAGTGTGTCATAAACACTGCGAGCAGTTGAGGCCGACCCACCACCCACCATTAGGAGGACCCTGGGCAGGGTGTGTCAGGAGCAAGCTCCTTTGATGTGGCTCAGGGTTCTGGCTACTCACATCCCTCATGGGCAAAGTTCTAGGTAAAGGTCCCAGAGCCAAGGCTCCAAGCAACTGAGATGCCCAACTAGGGGTCCCAGATAAAGGAGGTGTCTCCAGGAGGTGTCACGGAGGGGCTCCAGACTATGACTTATGGGCAGGACACTCCTGACTGTCAGACCCCGGCTGGCTGCGTCACTGGAACCAAGAGGCCAAGCTGGGGACTGTCTGATACCTCCGGTTCCATTGCAGCTCCCTGCATGCCTTGCAGAATGTCAGGCCCATGCTCGACAAGCGAGGCCTGAGCGTCTTCCTCCAGCGGAAATAGCGCTGGTAGGCCAGGCTGTCGCTGCCCAGCTTCTGCAGGTACCGAGCCAGGTCCCCTGGGCTCTCGAAGTCATCCACATGAATGAAGGCATCAGGGGGCAGGAAGCGTTCATAGTTTTTCCTGCTTGGTCCCAGGACCACAGGCACGGCCCAGGCTTCCAGAGCATTCTTCCACAGCTTCTCCGTGATGTAATCCTGATGGAGGGAGTTCTCAAACGCCAGATAAAACTTGTATCTGGCCAGCGTCTCCAACATGTCGTCTTTGGAAAGCTGCATGTGTCCTTGTCCATATACATGCACCTGGAGGTGACTCCGAAGCTTTTGGTAATACAATACCCGGGCTGACGTGGAATTCCAGTTGGACACGACCCAGGCCACCAGGTCAGTCTTGGCCGAGAGGTTGACCTGGGTTTGGAGTGGAGGCTCCAGCCACGGCTCCAGCCAGCCATAGGGCGTGAAGATGTCAGAGTCCCTGCGATAGGACATGGTCAAGTTGAAGTAACCATCCAGGGCTGACAGGCTGGGGCAGTGGCTGGGAGACTCCATGCTGAACCACACCCAGGTCTGGCCCGGTGGCCTCGGCTGAGGTGGCAGCTGAGACCTGGGTTGGGTGCTGACTTCTCGGTGGTGGACGATGACCACATCTGCTTGGGGGTACACACTCTGGTTGGTGGTCAGCTGACAGTCGGCCGTGCCTGGGAGAATCTTGGAACAGGGAGACAGAGTCACTGGCTGGTGGAAGGGCCATGTCCACAGTAAGATGAGGAGAGGCCGGGGCCCTGGAGAGCTACGGGGAGTTGGAGGGCCAGTTTGGTCAAGGGATACTTGGGTGTAGAAAAAGAAACACAAAGCCACCAGCAGCTGCAGCAGCACCCCTGAGAGGCACAGGTGCCAAGGACACTGTGCCCTGGCTGCTTGGGTCATACCTATGGGCCAGTGAACCTAGGAAAGAGAGAGGAAGGTAGAACAGGTCACTGACTGATGACTGTTCAGTAGGAGCAGGAGGAGGTGCCAACATTAATATTCCCGGTCACTTGAGTTTTTCAGAAGAGTCTCATGTAGCCCAGGCTGGCCTCAAGTTGCCCGGTTGCTTAGGATGTCACTGAATGCTTTGCCTTTCCGGTCTCCCTCCCCCTGAGTGCTGGGGTGTCAGGCATGTCCACCACATCCAGCTAGATTTTGAGAGAAATTATTATTGGTTCCTTTATGACAGATGAGAGTACTCAGGGGACGTAACTAAAAGCAATGAACCAGAGACCCAAGGACCTGGCCCCTCGCTGCACCTCCTCCTTCCTGCTGAGAGAAATGACCCCTCCACTGGGCAGGAGTCTCCGGGAGACACTGTTCTCTGCTCCGCCCTGTGCTCCATCCTTTCCCTGACTCTCCTCCAATTTGAGGAACTATCAGAGCTGGGTAGAAAATATCACAGAAGTTTCTGGAGTTCTGATTCTAAGATTCTGGCAGGAAGGGATAAGATGCAGCCTTTTTTTTTTTTTTTTTGAGGTTGTATATGAGGAGGTCCCACGTTTACCCAGAAGGTGGAACTCAGTTTGGGGACCTTTGCTCTCACAGACTCACCATTTCTGATCCATGCAGTACTGGAACCATCCATCTCCTGTCTCAGAGACAGGCATGAATCTAGCCACGTACAGTCAAGAATCACTGATGACCCCGACCGACCTACCATTTCCCCACCCCTCCCCCAATCTCCTGCACTGACCAGGTGGCGCCCCAATCTACAGACAGCGCAGATCTATAGTCTGATGGTGAGGCCAGTCAACTAGGGGACCACAGAGCCCTTTCTTTTACTTTTATTCTTATTTTAATTTTTGAGACAGGGTTTCTCTTGTAGTCCTGGCTGTCCTGGACTCACTTTGTAGACCAGGCTGGCCTCAAACTGACAGCAATCTGCCTGCCTCTGCCTCCCGAGTGCTAGGATTAAAGGCGTGCGCCACCACCGCCCAGCCAGAGCCCTTTCAATATGGCTGTTAGGAGCCAAATGGGTCAATGCCACATGTCTCCGTCAATTGTTCTTTGGCCTCATATGTTGAGGTGGAGTCAAGAGCTCATGGTCCAGCTGACTGGAGTCCCAGGGATCCTCCTGTCTCCATGCCTCCAGCTCTGGGATTTGAGGCAGTGTACATGTGGATATGCAGGGTTTTTTTATGTGAGTGCTGGGGATTTGAACTCAGGTGTCCATTCCAGGGCATCGAGCACTTTACATTTAACCCCCCAGCCCGTATCTTTTGGAATTTTGAGACAGGGTTTTATGTAGCCCAGGCTGGCCTCAAACCCATAGTGATCTCCCTACCTCAGCCTCCCTGGGTGCTGTGGTGTTCCACCCTGCCTGGCTTAAGGGTCCTCTAAACCCTGACACTTGGGGCTGAGGATGACTGAGCTGTTAGAGCACTGGTTGCTCTTGCAGAGGACCCAGGTTCCTCCATTCCCTCACAAACACCTTAACTCCAGCTCCAGGGAACCAGCACCACCTTCTGGCCTCTTCAGGCTCTGCACTCATGCATGCAGGCACGCGAGCACATACACACACACACACACACACACACACACACACACACACGAATAAATAATAAAATACATGTGAAAACAAACAAGCAAACACAAAACCAGTAGGAACAAAAGAAAGAAAAAGAAGCACAGGTGCTGGGTGCAGCTGTCACAAGTTTTTCTTCCTTCTTCCTTTTCCTTGCAACTAAACCCGATGACTTGAGACCCATCCCTGGGTCCAACATGGCGGAAGGAGAGAAGCAACTCCTGCCAGTTGGCATCTGACCGCCACATACGGTCCATGGCATGTGTGGACACACAATAAATAAATTAATGTAAATTTTGAAAAAAAAAAAAAAAGGAGCGTGTATGAGCAAGTTAATAACTTCATCTGTGGGACTTGTGGGACTGTCATGGTGGGCCTGTTGGACTATTGTACAGTTTGAGGAGCTGAGAAAGTTCTGGAGACATATGGCCAGGCATGGCTGCCAGTAACAGCCTCGTCACCTACATCCTTTCTAATGCTTTCCTTTCCCTCTGTCAGGGCTAGAACCCCAGGGTTTGGGGCAAGTAAGGGGAATGGGCTGAGCCCTGCCCTCATCACTTCACTAGGGGATTCTAGGTAGGAACTCCACCCCTGACCACGCCCTCAGCCCCTCACTGGGGGATTCTAGGTGGGGCTCCACCTCTGGCCACGCCCCCAGCCCCTCACTGGGGGATTCTAGGCGGGAGCTCCACCCCTGACCACGCCCTCAGCCCCTCACTTGGGGATTCTAGGTGGAACTCCACCCCTGACCACGCCCTCAACCCCTCACTGGGGGATTCTAGGTGGGGCTCCACCCCTGACCACGCCCTCAACCCCTCACTTGGGGATTCTAGGTGGGGCTCCACCCCTGACCACGCCCCCAGCCCCTCACTGGGGGATTCTAGGCGGGAGCTCCACCCCTGACCACGCCCCCAGCCTCTCACTTATCCCAGAGTCCTCCTGTTTACATTCCATGCCCTATAAATTGAATCAAGCAGGTGGGTGGCATAAAGGACAAGTCTGGTGTTTAAACCTGGACTTCTCACAAGGTGTTTGGACAGAAAGAAGAAAGTAGCATGGCGAGTTGGCCCAGCCTTGGGTTTGGGTGGGTCCTCTCCTGTTACACACCGTTTGTTATTCAGTCCCATTATGTGCCTCAAGGAACAGACAGAATCAGGTTTTTACACCAATGTCACATGATCCTGGTCTGGGCAGCCCTACCCAGGTGGGAGTGATGGCTTCCACAAGTGATCTGAACAAAGAAGGGGGCCCATATCCCATCCACACCGACTCCACGATACTTTACCTAGAGGGATGGGGAAAGCCCACCTTCCTGGAATGGAACAAAACTCAGTTGACAAAAACCAAACAAACAAAGAACAAAAGAAGAAAAAATATTCCCAACCCGCAGCCTGGCAAGCTAACACACTTGTGATCCCAGCACTCTAGAGACACTGAGGCAGGAGGATGGAGCATTCAGGCTAACTTGGACCCCACCTCAAAACAAAGCAGAGGCCAAGATGTGGTGCTCAGTGGCAGCACTAACCTATCACACACGGAGCCCCAGGTTCTGTCCCCAAAGCTAGGCGTGGTGGCACTTATTGTCATCCAAGCATAGTGGAGGTAGAGGCAGAGTGATCAGGAGTTCAGGGTTATCCTTGGCTACCTAAGGAGTTTGAGGCCAGCCTGGGCTATGTGAGACCCAGAAGGAGGAGGAGGAGGGGCTGGAGGCTGGAGCGATGGCTCAGCAGGTAAGAGCACTGGCTGATCTTCCAGAGGTCCTGAGTTCAATTCCCAGCAACCATATGGTGGCTCACAACCATCTACAATGAGGTCTGATGCCCTCTCCCACTTCTGGTATGCATGAGGACAGTGTGCTCATATACATAAAATAAATAAATCTTTAAAGAAAAGAAGAAGAAGGAGGAGGAGGAGGAGGAGAAGGAGAAAAGACAAAACAGGAACAGTCTGGTTTTGTCTCTTTTTGGTGTGTGAGAGCATGACCTGGGCCAAGGGCTCACCTGGGGGCTGTATGCTTTCCAGGCCAGCCCTGGGTCAGCACAAGGTTTAAACTCTGACTCCATCCCTGGAAAGTCAAGGAGATTCTTCCCACTCCACAAGCCCAGATCCACCCAAGCCTCTGTGACGTGCCTGCCCACGGACACAGGCTCTGCTGGGTCTGGTCCGGGGCACTCTGCAATCAGTCCTAGACCAGCCCAGGCTGCAACAGGAATTTAAAAAAAAAACAAAAACAAAAACAGGCATGGTGGCGCACGCCTTTAATCCCAGCACTCGGAAGGCAGAGGCAGGCGGATCACTGTGAGTTCGAAGCCAGCCTGGTCTACAAAGTGAGCCCAGGACAGCCAAGGCTACACAGAGAAGTGAAAAAAATAAAATAGAATAAAAAAATAAAAGCAAGGGTAGATTAGAGGAAGGACAGGTTGAAATGGTCTTTCCCAAGAGAGGTGTTCCTCCAGAGTAAAGCAAGGAAAACTGTCCTCCCAGGCGACCTTACCTGGAGCAGGTGACTGGGACTGCAGAGCCTGTGGCACCAGCTACCTTCCCAGGGAACCCTGACAAAAGGAAGACGGAAGTACACCGCAACCTTATCCTTTATGCTTCCTCCAGGTGACCCAACCCACTGTCAAAACTGATCCAGCCACACACGTCAGCCTCTGGAAAGATAGCACCCTGAATTCAAAGTCCTACCTCTGCCTTTAGCTGAGGCTGCATGGCTTAGACTACTTACGGTTCCTTGGCTGGATGAAAAAGAGGGAGGCTGGAAGCCTGTGCAAAGGCTGTGAGGAAAAAAAGAGTCCAAAGTGCTTTTAGTAACTGTGGCAGTGTGATGAAAGTGGATCTCCAGTTGATGCGGAAGCCAGAGGGTCACACAAAGTCACCCTCTAGCACAGAGCAATCCAGAAGCCGGGAAGTGGGGGGCGCATCAGGATGAGCACATGGGTCTGTGGCTTGCATCTCTCTTCCAAGCAGAGGAGATGTGTTTGTGAGTGTAAAACCACTGTTTTCTTTCTTTTTTTTTTTTTTTTTTTTTTTTTTTTTGGTTTTTCGAGACAGGGTCTCTCTGTGTAGCCTTGACTGTCCTGGACTCACTTTGTAGACCAGGCTGGCCTCGAACTCATAGCGATCTGCCGGCCTCTGCCTCCCGAGTGCTGGGATTAAAGGCGTGCGCCACCACGCCCGGCCCCACTGTTTTCTTCTGTGAGCTCTCCTGGCTACTTATTTCCTCTCCTGGTGTATAGAGAATGTTCTGGAAGGCTGGTTTCGGAACCAGAATCTGTCTCATCTTGGGGATGGAAACTGCAGGCAGATGTTTCTGTTCTACCAAGTGTCTCTGATTTGTGTCACTGGTAGTCCCTATGTGCCATGTTGATGGGCATCCTGGGGAAAGTGAAGAAAGTGCCCACTCTCTGTGTGTCTGAGTTTGTCTGTGACTAGTCAGACAAAATGATTTCTGTGCATGGGTTGTCAGTCTTAATGTCACTGTGCCCTAGGCCTGTGGCCAAGCGTGGGGTGGGTGAGCTTTGGACTCTGTGCAGCCTCCATGTGCAGGAGCCTCTTCCAGGAAGCCACCCCAGGTTAACTCCCCTGTCCTTCCGGCCGGATCAGGATCCTCTTTCCAGCACGGCCTGCTTCTCCTGGCTGGATTGCTGCCTGAGGACAGAAATGTTAGAATGAGACAGAAGGGCTGAAAACATGTTGGATTATATTTCACAGAATAAAATGAATCCTAAAAGCAGGTCTCCAGTGGAGGCCCTTGGGGCTCTTATCACTTAATGCGGCCCTGTCATCTGGCGGTATGCGGGGTTGTGGCTTTGAGCCTGACTTTTGGTCACTGAGTCAGCCAGAGCTGGGCTCAGTTTCCCACTTCTATAGCACAGCTCGCTGACCCGTAGTCCAGCAGCAGGCACTGACATTTGGTTTCTAAGTGTCCCCACAAAGCTACAAAGGGAGCTTGGCTATCCCAGCATGGGTCACCAAGGGGCCAGGAGGCCTTTGCCTTCCTGCCCGGGAGACAGTGCATGGCGGCCTGAGAGGTCCACCCACCTCTGACAGTAAGTGGCTCACTCTTATTTGACCCATGGCCAGGTGGATTGTGGGGGTGGCAGTGGGGGGATCATCACACACCAGCACCAGGTGTGAGGGCCCCTGAAGTGCCTGGAGCAACAGGCACCCATCTGTCATCAGGTCACTGTGGGGCGTGGGCTGCGGTGGGAGCCGGCAGGCCCCGGGCCTGGCAGGAATTTTCCACACTCTTAAGCCTGACCCTGCTGAGCCTCCTGCAGCCTGGAAGCCCCTAGGTGCAGCCCAATAGGGTGATGGAAGCCAGCTCATCAGGCCAGTGGTAGGGTGATGCTCTCAGGCCATGCCAGAAGCCTATATGACTCTTGGATTGAGCCTATGACCCCCCCAGGATCAGCCCTGATCTTGGTTTGACCCTTGATCTTAGCCGGAGTCCCTAACCTAGGCTCGGCCTAAGTCTGAGCTGAGGCCCAACTGGGACTCTCAGTTGCAGACAAGGGATAGTTGGGGGTCAGAGGGCACTCAGAACCCCTGCTCCGTGTGCCCTTTCTGGCCCCTTCTGGAGAATGCCATCTCTCCATGGGGACTAGGAATGAACCTGCGTGCATGCGGTGTGTGTATGCGCATGTGCACACTCGTATGTGTATGCATGACTGGAAATGAACCTGAAGCTCTGTGTGTGTGTGTGTGTGTGTGTGTGTGTGTGTGTGTGTGTACATGCATGTGTGTATGTGCACACACACACACACACACACACACACACACACACACACACACACACTTGCGCATGCGCACTCATGCCTGTGGAGGACAGAGGTCAGCCTCTGCTCTCTCTGTTGCTCTCGGTCTTGTTTTCTCAGGCAGGACCTCACTGCCCTGAAGCTTTGCCAGTTCAGCTGGCCTGCTTGACCAGTGAGTCCCAGTGGTCCTCCTGTCTCTTCCTCCCCAGCGCTGGGGTTACAGGTACACAACACTAAGTGCATCCTGGAGATTTGAACTCAGGTCCTCATGCTTGGATGGCAAGCACTCTGTCTCTAGCAGTTCTCCCAGGGCTTTGCTGGCAGGAAGCACTGCGGGGGATGGGGGAGAAGGTCTCCCCTGAGCATCTTGCCCCTCACAATTCTGTCGCCTCTTCAAGCCGGCTACTCAGCCACTGTTGGCTTTTACGCCTCCAAATCACCTGTTTTGTAGACAGTTTCCTTTTCAGCAATGTTTGTACAGACTGATCTTCCTGGTCCCCACCTTAGTCACACAGGTAGCCAAAGTTGTCAAGCATTTGGCCGCAATCTGCCTAGTCCCAAGATGACTAGAGGGACCGGCCACTGACTTGTCAGGGCCAGTTCTTCGGGTCAGGGGACCCCTGTCCAGTGGGGGACCAGCATTCCTCCTGAGAGTGCTACGGGACCTGAGGCTTCTTCTGAACCTCTCTGAGCGACTGATGCCATTGTCCAGGATGAGAGCCCCTGGGAATCCTTCCCCCAGGCTCAGGGCCAGCTGGCACCAGCTTCCAGAATTGGGCAGGGCCACCCGCCCATCCCGGTGAGGGTCTTGGCTCTCTCTCTCCTTAGGCCTTAAAAATGCTTCCCTCACTGCAGCTTACAAGCCTGCTAGAAATTTCATCCCCGAGGCCACAGGCTGCAACGGGTGGAGGGATCTGCTTCCAGGCCAGGGAACAATTCACTACCATACCACTCGAGGCCTGGGGGGAGGGGGTAACAGGGCTCTCAGTCCCATGCCAGTCCCCCGTGCGCCCAGGACCAGCTGCTGCCTCCTGAGCCCCTCCCCACACACCAGGAGCCAGGTGCGCTGTGTGGGTGGCTCAGGAGCCATAGGCACGCAGGATCTGGCTCAGACCTGGGGTCACTGGTGGCTTTGTCAGAAGCACCCCAGGCCCCCCACATCGCCGCCTGTCAAGGGCTTCTTCCTTCTTTCCACCTAGGCCAGGTGGAGCGTACCCCTGGCTTCCCTGTATATTCACTGTGCAGATAGGGAAACTGAGTCTCAGAGAGCTCTTAAAATTCACAGCTTACCGACCCCAATCCAATCTCCCCTTGAGCATTGATTTTTTTTTTTTTTTGAGACAGAGTTTCTCTGTGTAGCCCCGGCTGTCCTGAACTCACTCTGTAGACCAGGCTGACCTCGAACTCAGAGATCCACCTGCCAGGCTCTGCCTCCCAGACTGTTGGGATTACACGCGTGTACCACTGCGCCCGGCTCTAGGATGAACTCTGAATCCATCTGATCTCAGATCTGTTGGCTTTGGGGTAGAGACCAGTCTCTGGAAGCTGGGGACGTTGAGGAGGTCCCAGCCCATCTCTAAACTGGAGCCTGACTAGCTTGCAAGTGGACCCCATGCCAGTGGCATCTGTGGGAACAGGTGGCTTCGTGATAGCCACTCTGGCACCTCACAGTCTTTACAGATCTTTCTAAAGAATTGTGAGTAGGAGCCAGAAAACATGGCTTCCCACACCTGGGGCCTCGGTATCCCTTTCCTGTATTTTTGTTAAGAAATTGGTCGAAGCCAGGCATACTGGCGCCATGCCTTTAACCCCAGCACTCGGGAGGCAGAGGTAGGGGGATCTCTATCAGCTCAAAGCCAACCTGGTCTACAGAGGGAGTTCCAGGACAGCCAAGACTATTTAGAGAGACCCTGCCTAAAATAAACAAATAAAGCCAAAAAAAAAAAAAAAAACCCGCAGTCCCTCCCAGTCTCCCACTCCTCTGGTGCCCGGGGGAGCGGAATGCAGCCAGAATTGGGGAAACTCCAGGTGACAGAAACCTGGCACCCCCTTGCTGCCGCCCCCAGCCTGTCCTCACCCCAGGGGCCCTGGCACGTCGGGGTCTGCCTTCCCTGGCACCCCAACCCCACCGGGTTCACGCAGCTTAAATTTCAACTCCTGTGGGCAAAGAGGCGGGACAGGCACGCTTGATTTCCAGTTTCTGGAAAGAAATGTCACCAGGCCATCTTTTGTCAAGTAGAAGGGAAAAAGAAAGAAAGGAAGGAAGGAAAAAGAAAGGAAGGAAGGAAAAAAAGAAAGAAAGAAAGAAAGAAAGAAAGAAAAGAAAAAGGTCCTTGCCAAATAGTATGAGAAAAAAAAAACAAGACATTGTAGGTGCAGGGAGGCTGGGAGGCAGAGAAAATTCCAGAGACATGCAGGGCCAGGAACAAAGGGGCCTTTCTCTCCAGCAGGTTTTGGGGAGTCTGAGGTGTGGTAGTTGAAAAGTTAAAAAAAAAAAAAGTCAAGAATTTTGCCAGAAGAAAAACAGCAAGGCTGTGAAGAAGAGGTTAAAAAGCACAAGTTTTGTGTTTGTGTGTGTGTGTAGGGCTTTTTATTTGGGGGACTTTCTTTTTCTAGGACACCTGTCCCACACTAGGGTAAAGAAAAAAAAAATCTAGGAATGCGGACAACCTGGGCAACAGGCCCAGCGCCACGGGGAGCGTATGGAGATGCCACGTGCTGGAGATGCTCTGGAATGTGTCCCCATCCGCCCTGCCGTCCCATTAGCATTCTCTAGAGAGCCATAATTTCCCCTCCGCGGACTCTCAGAATGTTCCGGAAGTCCTCATTTACAGCTGGAATCCACCTGCCAGCTACTGAGCCTCTCAGCAGCCCAGCTGCAGCCTTCAGTCCCCTTGTCACCTCCCAAGTCGGCACAGGAGGAGAACTGGGTATAAGGCTTCGTCTCTGACCCTCGAGGACCCTCAGCTTCTTCAGTGTTCTGACCCCAGGATCTTTGCTCATTCGGACCAACACGCACAGTGGTGCCTCACATTTCTGCAGGGGCTCAGTGGATAGAGTACTCACCCAGCATGCATCTGGCCCCAGTTTCCATCCCCATCTACAGAACAAGTTGGAGGCCAGCCTGGGCTACATGAGACCTGCCTCACATGGGGAAACTATCCTCTCCCCCCCCCCCAGTGTGCCTGCTCCTCCTGGGGAGACACATGACATCCATCCTTGCATCATTCATCCTGGTTTATCCATCTCGCCTGCTCCTTTGTCTCTGCCATTGACAACTTGAATGTTCCCTGACAGACTGGGAGCTCTGATGGGCAGACGGACGGGTGGACGGATGGACGGATGGACGGATGGACGGATGGGCATCCTAAGTTTGATTGCAAATCCTCCCTGCCTTGACAGAATCTTCCCCCAGACCCGTGGAGTACAACTTAGATAGATTCCCCAGGTCCCGGAAGGGCCAATGTCTGATTGGGCTTGGATAGACTCTGGAGCCTGGGCTCTCAGAGCGAACCCCGTTGGGCCCTGGGTGCCTCTCCACCCCCACCCCGGGCCAGTGCCTGCCTTGGAGAGGCCTCAGGTAAGCTGGGCCCCCCGGGGTGACACGGGTGGGGCGACACTGGGCTCTGGACAGAGTCCTGGGTGGCAGGCACAGGCAGGCTGGGGCTGCTGGGCCAACAAGAATGAATAAACAGCATCTTTCCGTGGCGGGCTGGGGGTGGGGGGTGGGGGACGCTTTGAACCTCCAGCTTGGCTGGGGATGTTTGCACAAGGCTGGCAGCCAGGGGGGTGTCATCAGGACTAAAATTAGCCTGTTTCCCGCTCGGCCCCTCCCCGCCGGCCAGGAGGGAGGCCTGGGCCTGGCGGGGGCCCCTAAGTGAGCGCACTGTGTGGAGGGCCAGACACGCGGCATAAATCAGAGCGGTTGATCCAGCGAGCCACCCGGGCGTCAGCACAGCTATTGCTGGCCCGTTATTTCCACTTGACAGTCAGGGAAACTGAGGCATAGGCACAGTAATGGGCTCAGAGTCACGTGGCCCACAAAGCGGCAGAGCCTGAATTGGATCCAAGGTCTATAGACTGAAGCTTTGCTTTTGACAGCTCCCTGAAGATTGAAGAACCAGAGTAATGTGACCTGGGAAGAGGCTGGGGACCCTTCAAATGAGTGGGGCCTTAAAAGATCTCATTCAGTGTTTCACCCTCTGACCACACCCTCAGCCCCTCACTGGGGGGAGTCTAGGGAAGGGCTCCACCCTCTGACCACACCCCCAACCTCTCACTGGGGGATTCTAGGCAGGGGCTCCACCCTCTGACCACGCCCCCAGCCCCTCACTGGGGGATTCTAGGCAGAGGCTCCACCTCCAACCTTTACCCTCAGCAGCTTTGGGTTTTTCCCAAGCAAATTACCAAGAGGTGTGATAGGGCCTGTTCCGCCAGGGTCCCCAGATTTCCTCCTCTGTGGCTCACTCAGCTCGTGGTTGCCCAGAGAAGGATCTAGCCTTAGCCCTGCACCCTCGACAGGTCGCCAGTCATCTAGCACATTTGCTACAGTTTGCATCCTGAAGTTCCCAGTCACGCTTGGCCCCCAGGAGCCTCCACCTCCCGCAGACAGGTGGAACCGCCGGCTTCTCAGTGTCGGGCAGCTGCGGCTTCCCCGCGGTCATCGTGGCAACGGCAGGGCTAAAAAAGCCAGTCTCAAAACAAAAGCAGGCCCCGGGAGGGTTTAATTAGAACCACTCAGAGGGGCCTGCTAGGTGTCAGTCAGGTGACCACTGATGGCCTTTCCAGGTGTGTCAGGGACCAGCTGCGTGGGAGGGGACAGCAGCCCTGCCCCCTCCCCTCGCCCGTCGGCCTAGGCTTCACATTGCTGGCGATTTATCCCTAATGAGGGCAGGGTGGGGCAGGCAGGACGGTGCCGGCAGGGCAGGACAGGGCAGGGCAGGGCAGGGGGCACCCACTCCTGCAGCTGGGGGCTGGGATCATGGGAGTCAGGCCAGGAAGGGGGGAGCCCACAACCGCCCTCAGAGCACCAGTCTGCTACAGGAAGTATCCACGCTCCCCTCCCCACCTTCACCTACAGTTTCTTTTAACGTTCAGGGGCGGGGGTGGGGGGTGGGGAGACCAGGGAGGGAGAGCCTTTAGCTGTGTCCAGACCACCCAGGTGGGGACCAGGCCTTGGACCTGAGTGAGGCCGCTCATGTGACTGACAGCTAGGGCGTCTGCATCTTCACAGCTGTGCCAAGGACTTGAAAGGGACTGAGCCCAGAGAAGAAGGAACGGCCTGAGCACCCAGCACCCTGGGGTCTCCTGAGCGAGCAAGCCATTCCAACTTTCTCTCCTCAAATCCATCTCTCATGCCGTTTAACACCTTTCCTCTTCTGGTAAACTCCTACACATGCTTCAACACCCCTTACTCTTGGATGTCAGGGTAGCAGGGTAGTCGTGGGTAGAAGCGCTGAGGTGCCGCTCAGATATCCTGGTTTTCCTCTCTGTTTACTGTGTGCCCTTAGGAACGTGACTACCATCCTCTGAGCTTTCCCTTGCCTCTATGATGGCAAAAATAACTGCCATGCTTCCACCAAGAGGCTCACATAACAACTAAGCAAAGCTTCACACAAATTAAAATGAGACGTGACCAGGATGGCTACTAGAGGCGGGCCACACGGCCAACGGCAAAATCCTGAGGAGGACCTACCTGGGCCTGTGGGTACTCTGCTGGGCTGCTGGGGGGAGGGCGATGGTGATTTCCCCCAAAACTAATTTGCTCTGATCACAGAGGCCCACAGTTACATTCTGAGTATTTACCCAAAGGAGATTAAAAAAAAAAAGTGAGTCCACACTGAACCCATGTGTGTGAATGTTTGTTGAACCATTCACATGATCTCTGGAGTTTGCAAGGAAGCAGATGTCCTTCCAGCTGGGCACTGGTGGCACACACCTGGCATCTGGGCCCCCGGGGAGGTAGAGGCAGGAGAATGATGAGTTTTAGGCCCCATGGGGAGACTGGATTTCAAAGAATAGTGATGACAACAAGTATCTGCATGCCATTCCCTGGGTGAATGGAACAGCATATATATATTTTTTTTTTCCAGAAAATGGAATATTATGCAGCTCTGAACAAGGGGCCAGCACGCATGAAGAGTAGAGGAGCCCTTTAAGGACTCCTGAGTCCTTAAGGACATGGCTGAGTCAAAGGAGCCACTTTGAAAAGTCATTGGACTGCAAGGGACAGGAGTGCAGAGGTGGAACATAGAGGTTTTTAGGGTAAGGATATTTTCCCACTATCCTAGAACAGTAGACTCGTCCTTTTACACACTCTCAGGATCTGGGGTCAGCCATACCTTAGTTTCTTTTTTTTTTTTTTTAAAGATTTATTTATTTATTATATACACAGTCTTTTGCCTGCATGTACACCTCTACACCAGAAGAGGGCACCAGATCTCATTATAGATGGTTGTGAGCCACCATGTGGTTGCTGGGAATTGAACTCAGGACCTTTGGAAGAGCAGTCAGTGCTCTTAACCTCTGAGCCATCTCTCCAGCTTCCCATACCTTAGTTTCTAATGAGTATTGACAGTAGCCATTAGTGGCAACAAATGTCCTCATTCAGGCATGTTGAGGACCTGCCTGGACAAAGGAACAAAAATGGTGATTTCGGGGGTTCTGTCCTTCAGGCTCAGTTTCTCTGTAAACTGAACACTTGCTGGCTAATTAGCACACTTTACAGGTTATGGGCACAGGGCAGGCTCCTCCAGGAGTGAGCTTTAATGAGGGTTGCAGAAGGACACTCTAGAAGGCTAGAATATTATACTGCCATTAAAAAGAGCAGGGGGGCCTGGCGTGGTGGCGCATGCTTTTAATCCCAGCACTGAGAAGGCAGAGGCAGGCGGGTGGCTGTGAGTTCGAGGCCAGCCTGGTCTACAAAGCGAGTCCAGGGCAGCCAAGGCTACACAAAGAAACTCTATCTCATAAAACAAACAAACAAATAAAAAACAAAAACAAACAACAACCAAAAAAAAAAAAAAAGCAGGCGGGTCTTCATGTGCGAGGCTGGAATCGGAGCTGTAGTAAGAGAACGGAGATGAGACCAGAAGAGCCGTAAGGAGAAGAGAAAATTCCGGGACAAGCGGCCTGCCAGCCGGAGCACTGCTGGGAGAAGAAAGAGGACACCGGCCTGGCAGTCCTGGAGATGGTGGAGGGCAGGGGCGCTGAGATTCATTCTCAACAAATAGCCTTTGGAACCCTCGGGACAGCCCCGCTGTGCTTTACCTACTTGAGAAAAAACGGCAACAAAACCCGTGAAGTAGAAAGACAAAACCATTTCAGTTTTCCTGTTTCTTTAATGAGCGGGTCCGCAGGTTTCCAGCCAGGCCCTGGGCGCCCTGTCCATCCGCGTGGGCGGGATGCACTCCAGCGCCCCCCCTCTCCACACCCACGGTGGGCGGGATGCACTCCAGCGCCCCCCTCTCCACACCCACGGTGGGCGGGATGCACTCCTGCGCCCCCCACTCCACACCCACGGTGGGCGGGATGCACTCCTGCGCCCCCCCTCCACGCCCACGGTGGGCGGGATGCACTCCTGCGCCCCCCCTCCACGCCCACGGTGGGCGGGATGCACTCCTGCGCCCCCCCTCCACGCCCACGGTGGGCGGGATGCACTCCTGCGCCCCCCACTCCACACCCACGGTGGGCGGGATGCACTCCAGCGCCCCCCTCTCCACACCCACGGTGGGCGGGATGCACTCCAGCGCCCCCCTCTCCACGCCCACGGTGGGCGGGATGCACCCTGCGCCCCCCTCTCCACACCCACGGTGGGCGGGATGCACTCCTGCGCGCCCCCCCTCCACGCCCACGGCCTGGCTCACACCTTCCCAGCTCAGGTTCAGCAGCCGTTCAGCGCCCACGGGGGATCCTCATCGACCACCCAGCACTTGTGGGAAGCCCCAAGGTCCTGGCTGTTGGGAGGGGCCTGTGTGTGCCGACGGGGGTGGGCACGCACAGGGTGGACCCCAGAGTGGAAGGGAGGCCGTGTGTGCCTCGGTTTCCCTGTTTGGTGGGCCAGTGCTGCCCAGCAAATTCACTAAGATGAATTTGTTGTTTTTCAAAACAAGGTTTCCAATAGCCCAGGCTAGCCTTAAACTTACTATGTAGCAGAGGATCTTCCCTACTCTACCTCCAGTGCTGGGATGGCAGGCATGCTCTGTACCCCACCCCCGCCCCCCTTGGACTCCAGGCCCCTCACACAGGCTGTTTTCTGTCCCAGGGCTTTGGCATGCTTTGTATCATACAACTGTTCTGTGGGAGATACCACCTTAGCTCAGGCTTGACCCACATTCAAAGCTGCCCAAACCCACCTCACAGACCCCACTCCTGCCTCAGGACCTCGGGGTGCTGGCCGCTCTCCCAGGAGGCAGACTTCCCTGCCCCCACCTTTAAAAATCACATTTATTTAGAGTACTTTGTGCCAAGGTCAGAGGACAGCCCGCAGGAGTGTGTTCTTCGCCTCCACTGTGTGGGCTTCAAGGATTGAACAGCGGGATGCCCAGGCTGAGCATCAAGCGCCCTTCACCCGCTGGGCCAGCTTGTTCCTTTGCTTTTCAAAGATGTATTTTTAATATTCTTAGTTACATACGTGGGGCGGTGTGCACGCAGGTGCCCACAGGTCAGAGGCACGAGTGAGAATTCCCTGCCACTGGGATGGGTGACAGGCGGCTGTGGGCAGCTCAACATGGGCACTGTCAGCCGTCTGCCCGGGTGTCCCCACACCGTTCTGCAGGAATCTGGTCATTTTCACACTGTCTCATTTGTTCATTTCTTCTCGTTGCCGGGTGAGGCGGGACCCTGGGTCCACAGCTGTGGCAAGCAGCTGGAGCCTGGGCGGCCACTGGCCTTAATTATTTGAGTCTTGCTGGATGCTGGGGTGGAACCAGGTGTAGTAGCCAGGACCTAGACGGCTCCACTCAAGGGCACGCTCGCCCATGGGAGGGGAGTCTGAAGGGGTGATGGCCTGAGGGGAGGGGGGATGCTTCAGTTGCGAACCCATCAGGCAGCGGGCTCACGGTGTGCAAAGCTCACGGTGTGCAAAGGCCTCCGGCAAGAGGGAACCGGCATGCCGCAGCATGGAGGAGGCCTATGTGGCTAGAGCAGAGTGAGGAAAAAGCAGAGGGGGAGAGGGCACAGCAAGCCACTGAGGGCTCCAGGGAGGGCTTGGGCTTTGGCCCTGAGGCAGATGGCAGTGGGTGGAGGCGGGATCCTGAGCCACACCTCAACCAGTGTCCTGTGGACACTTTTCGGGCTCACCAGCAGCGGCCAGGGCAGACTTCTGGTGGCCTCGTGTGCCGGGTAGGTTCTAGGAAAGAGTATGTATGCCTCAGCACTCCTCGCACCTGCTCCCGCCTGAGGACATGGCTCTCCGCTCTGATGCCCTCCCCCTTGGGTGTTTCTCCCAGGCCTCAGGGAGCCTGACCAAACCTGTGTTGTCTGGATGGTCCCCACTGCTCCACACAGGAGGCTGCTGGGACATTCCGGATGGGGGCCTCCGTGTGAGGGTGACGTCAGCCTCTCGCTGGCTAGTAAATGTTTATGGCCAGTGGGGCCTGGGTTTTGGGGCTCCCTGGAGCCTGGTGAGCAGTCACCCCATCCTGCCCCTTTCTGGGGGTCTGGATGCAGGCGGGGGCCTGGCAGGCCACTCTAGCCCTGGCAGCTGGCCCAGAAAGAATGGCTGGGTGGGCTATGTGCAGAGCCAGCAGCACCCTGAAAGGCGAGGGGGGAGCAGAAGGCATCAGCTTTGAACGCCCTTTCCTCAGGACCATGGAAGACAAAGACCTGACCAGTAGACAAGACAGCACCGTGCTGGAGCCACTCCTGTCCCTGGGTAAAGGAGCTGGTGGTGATGGTGGCCGGCAGTGAAGTTACAGGACTGTGCTCCTGAGTGGCTACCCCAGGCCGTTCAAACTTGTGTGGGGACAGCAGAACCGGGCCTGGGTGCATGGGGCCCAGCTGAAGAGACCTGACGTGATAACCAGAGGGAGCGGAGTGGAGGCTCCTGGGCCTAAGCTGACACAACCAGAAGCCAACGTGCACCTCAACTCCAGCACCCTTGGGCCTTTCTATCACCCACTCCTTTCTTTGGGAGACCCAAGTCCAGCTCAAACAGCCCTAGAGGGGACCCTGAGATGGTGCCTGGGGCTGCAGAGGATGGATGGGGTGCAGGGAGGCAGGGGATGCGTGTCACCTGGCTTGGTCCTCAGGCCAGACCTGTGCTTCCAGGAGGGCAGAGGGTGCAGCCTTCCAGCAGCCAGACCCTCAGGCAGGACACGGACCTTGATTTATGGCCACCACAGCCTGCTGGAGTCCACTACTTCCTCCTCGGCTGCCAGGAAGCTCGGCCAGTGCTGGGCCGGGCGTCGCTAGCATTCCGGGACCACCTAAATCACAGGGCTGTCAGCTGCTGGGCAAGGATCCCACAAGGCAGGGACTGGGCCCTGTGTCACCTGGCCAGGCTGACGGGCTCCATCCCGGGCCCAGAGCTTTCCGCGGCCCACAGGCCAGGCCAGCCCATTGGGGCTCTCTGCTCCATTGCCCAGGAACTTGGAACAACCGGTGTGTGGGGCCTGGGCGTGTTTTCCAGAAGCTGTTGGCTTTGGGGACAGGCCTGGGAGGGGAAGCCTGCAACCTGAGCATGGGGTGGTCAGGTTTCCACTCACTGGTGGCTGGCCACGGGAATGTAAGTTGTGTCAACGCAGCTCTCAACCCCAGCTCCCTGTGGCCACAGTGGGCAGCTCCCTGTCTGTGGGGCCAGGTCAGCGGCCTCAGCACAACCCACACTAGGCCAGCAGGCAAGAGCATGTGGTCTTCTCTCTGGCTGCTTAGAAGAACCCTGTGTGCCCAGAGCAGGCCTGGGCCTGTGTCATGTCATCTGCTTCCTGCCACCCCTGCCTCACCCCACCCCTGCCCCCGGCCTCCCCCGTGGCTGGCACATGGCCGCCAATTTTTCTCCAGGACATGTGCACACAGGGACACATAGCGTTTATTTGCAACAGGGGTTCCTCTCACACCTTTCGGGTAGCAAATAACTCCCAGCCTTCCAGCTTGCCAATCTTCATCAGGGTGGCTGCTATGCCCATGTACACGCAGCCCATGGCTGCAGTCCCGTAGCTGTGAGCTGTGGAGAAAGACGGCATCAGGTATGGGGTGCTCCAGATGTGATCCGGGAGCTCCCCAAGGGGTGGGATCTGATAGAGCTCGGCTTCTTCAGGGGCCTCCTCTAACAGCTCAGGAAACTGAGGCCAGGCTGTCCTGTACCTACTACCCTCTAACTGGAGGGTATTGTGTGGGGACGGTGGGTTTGGTCAACCGTGACTCCTGGCAGTAGGGACACCTCTCTGCCTTTTCCCATAGTTGCATTGGGGGCTGGCATGGCTTTCCCCTCCCCAGGACCACACAGCCTGAGGAAAGGACAGCCTGGGGCTGTGGGTCAAACCCAGGTCTCTAGTGGGAAGGGGCAGACAGAGATGCTCACTGCAAAGGCACAGACCCTTTCTCACCGGACAATCGGTGACTATCTGTGACAGGGGTGGCAGGGGCAGGATAAAGTCTGGCAGGTTGGAGCAGCCGGGGCAGGCAGGGCCCCTGGGTACCTGCAGCCCTTATGACTGTCTTGGGCCTGCCAGCTGCTGAGGCAGCGACCACCTCTGCCTGGCGTGGGACAGAGAGGGAAGAGGCTGGAGCAATCGGGAGTTCTGTACTGTCAAGGGGGACGGCCACTCACTGCGTGCTCCCAAGGTCAGCCCTCCTGCGCAGCCTCCAACGAAGTAGTTCAGGGGGTCGTCTGGCTTCTCTCGGACCTGGGCGCTGACACAGGTGGCAAGGCCAAACATGGCTCCGACAGCAGCTGTAAGGGGCAATGGGGGTTGGAGGTGGGGAAACCGAGGCAGAGTTGAGCTAGAGCCTGGCTGTCCTGTGTAGATAAAGCAGAGTCCCACCACTCTCTGCCCTTGTGCACTCCTAGCCAGCCATGCAGTCAATCTTCTAGGACCCCACCCAGCGGTTCCTGTCACCTGTGTCCCCGGCACCTGGATGCTTGCTCACCTGCAGTGAACGTGTACCGGCCAACCCTGGCCACTGCTTCCAGGTGAGTATCTGCAGGGTTGTGTACGACACTGTAAGCGGAGGCCACCGCGCCTGTAAGGGGGAGAGAGCGTGGAGGCTGCTGAGATGCCCCCTGGGATACAGGAGGACTGGAACTCAGGTTCACTGCTGCCAGGCCAGAGCCTAAGGCCACCTCTGACCTTCGCCAGCAGCCGGGGCAGAGCCAAGACCTAGCAGGCTGATGACCCAGGGCCTCCTGCCATCAATTATGCGGCTGCCTCAGCACCTCTCTGCTCCCATCAAAGGCTGTATTTTCCAAGGGGCTGGGACCTCGGCCTAATCCAGCTTGGCAGCACTTGGGCTCAGGGATGCCAGACCTTCCACGTGCCGGCAGCTGGGCCCAGACGCGTCCCCACACCTGGCTGGCTCCGTTCCTCCCACGCCCACCCTGCTGCCACACTGGTCAGCTTTTCCATCTCCTCCACTGCCTGACAGCCCGTACCTCACACCACGGTTCGTGTAACATGTTGAGCCAGGAGCCCAGGACCGCGTGGGCTGCAGGGCAAGCATCACAATCAGGCCAGGCCTGGCATGCAGCCCCACTCCACTGTCCACGGCTCCCTGGAGCGGCTGACAGAGGCTCCCTGCAGCTGGCTGTAAGGCCGATCAGCACCCCTCGCCCTCCAGGCTGGATCTTATTCCCTTTCCCAGGAGGTGAAGCAGCCCAGAGAAGCAGAGCCACCAGCCTGAGGTGGCTCCTCAACCATTCTCCAGCCTCAGGGGATGTCACACGCTCCCTTCCTGGTGGGCTCTGGAGAGCTCTGAGCTGAGCACTAAGCTCTTATAGATCTTCAGTCTCAGTGCTAACACAGATAAAGGACCCCTGTTGGCCTCAAAGATGAAGGAGCTGGGTGCTGTGCAGGAGGCTACGAAGGGGCTGCAGCTTCTTAGCCCAGCCATCCCTCTGCCTCAGCGTCAGCATGGCTTCTTTGTACACAGGATGGTGAGAATGCTAACAGGGAAACCCCAATCTCCAACCCCACTGGGGCCACTGGAAAGCTTCATCAAGACTGGAGACCACAGGGTCTCAACAGAAGGCCAGGTTCAAACACAGGGACCCTGGGTGACTTCACTAACCACACGTGACAAGCCAGGAGTCAGGGGACCTGTTCCCAGACTGACTGTCCTCCACCCTGTCTCTAGCTGCTGTCCCTGTGGTGACTCCCCCACAGCCCAGCACAGGCACAGCCAAGCCTTAGCGCCAGCTGCAGCACCAGACCCTCCAGGAGCAGCTGTGCCCTTGAGGCCTCCACTCTTACCTAAGCGCTGTGCCAGCAAGGCGGAAGCCACTTACTCATCCACCACCTCCCTGTTGTTTTGTTTTGTTTTTGAGACAGGGTCTCTCTGTGTAGCCTTGGCTATCCTGGACTCGAGTTGTAGACCAGGCTGGCCTCGAACTCACAGGGATCCCCTGCCTCTGCCTCCCAAGTGCTGGGATTAAAGGCGTGCGCCACCACGCCCGGCTGAGACCTCACTCTTGAGTCCCACCACGCCCGGCTGAGGCCTCACTCTTGAGTCCCACCACGCCCCCACACTGCTAGCCCCGCTGGGAAGGCAGGTTCACCGTCCTCCTGACATGTCCCCCTTAAGGGAGCCAGACAAGAAACTAATGAGGAGCCTGGGAACAAAAGTGGTGGGTACAGGGAAGGGGGCTCCAAGCGACAAAACTTCCCACCTCCCCCTCAGCAGCTCCCCAACGTGGCACCTCTGGTGAGGGCCCACTGACCCACTTATTCTCAACATCCACCCAAGACAGACACCAGCCCTCCCCCCGCCCCCTCCCTCCACCCCCTCCCAGTGCACACAATCATCCCCTGGCTCCAACATCAATGTTCTGTCCATTTAAAAAATCCCCCAAATCATCCGGGCGGTGCTGGCGCACGATTTTAATCCCAGCACTCAGGAGGCAGAGGCAGGCGGATCTCTGTGTGTTCGAGGCCAGCCTGGTCTAGACAGTGAGTCCAGGACCAGCAGGGCTATGAAGAGAGAACTTATTCCCTCCAACCCCAATCTCCACCCCAGGCAAAAGGAACAAAACAAAAACAAACAAGCAAACAAAAATTCCCCCCAACCTCCTTGCCTGGTGGGAGCAAAGCCTCGGGTAGATGCATGAATGTGACGGAGGCCTAGAGGGTGGGTGCACAGCGAGTGAATGAATGAATGAGGTCTTTAGGGTGCACAGTGAATTAATGAGTGAGGTCGAGGCGAACTAGGAGAGCCCCAAACGCCCAAGGTGTCCCCATGGGACCCCCCCCAACAAGATATCTGGCCTTCCACACAAGCGTGTCCTATTTGGAATCTTCCAAGATTAGGTGCACGCTTTTACTCTCAGAACTCAGGAGGCAGAGGCAGGAGGATTTCTTTGAGTTCCAGGCCAGCCAGGGCTACATAGATCGTGTCTGAAAATAATAATAAGTAAACATCTTCCCTGGTGGCACAAGCCCTTAATACCAGCGCTTGGGAGGCAGGAAAAGATGGATCGCTGAGTCCAAGGCTAGCCTGGTCTACAACAGTGGGGCCTCGTCTGAAAAAAGAAATCTCAAAAATAGACACAAACAATAGTTACAAAACTATCTTCCACAGGCTAAGCCGGGGTGTGTAGCCCTGTCATCCCATCAGTTGGGCAGCTGAGGCAGGAGGACCATGAATTACAGGCCAGGCTGGAGATGGGAGGATCGGGAACTCTGGGTCACCCTCAGCTACACAGAGTCTGCGGTCTAGCTTGGGCAACATCAGAACTTGTCTTCAAAACCGAGACGCCCCTCCAAATTCTCAAGCTCCTGCACCTTATGGCCTTGCGCCCCAAGACGCCCCCGCGACCTCTGCGTGCCCTCTGACCTTTGCTCCCTGGCCTCCGCCCTCGGGGGCCCGCGCTCACCTATAAGGCCGCCGAAGGCCGTGGTGAGGTAGGTCTTGCGGTGACACTGGGTGCCGTCGGGGATCTCGTCGTAAGCTCGGAGGAGCCACTGGGCCATGGCTGCGCCTAGCCGCGCTCGCTCCGCAGACCCTTCCGCGTCACAGCTAGCTCAAGGGCAGCCGGCACCTCCAACTCTCGCGAGGCTGCCAAGCGCGCAACTTTATTGAGCGTCGCGGACACGGACATGGCGTGTGCGCATGCGCACTGCGCGGGTTGGCGCCGACGTCTTATTTCACGCAGCACAAACTGTGTTGTGCGCATATCCACGAGTGCACCTGGGCAGAAACACCCGTGACCTCACTCTTGGAAAGGTAAACTGAGGCCCATCACTGTCAATGAAGAAAAACGCTGCCAGCCCTAGCTGAGACGGGGTTCTTAGTACGGAGACTGTTGATGTCCTTCCCATAAACGGGATGGTCAGGCTGTCCGACCAATTGCAGGTCAGCGACTACCTCGTTAGGCGGGTCAATGCGTGAAACTGACAGACGGTAGGCCAATCGCAGTGCAGATATTTACAGCGCGAGGCGGAACCCCACCTGATTAGCCAGAACTGCAGGGACGGGGCGGGACATAGCGCAGAGGTGACTAATCAGGGATCCAGAATTTGTGTGTGCGTTGGGGGGGGGGTGGAGGTGTGGCTAAGTGGGCATTTCGAGCGAGGACCGCGTGCAACTATTTGGGGGCGTGGCCAGGCCAGGCAAAGGGACCAATCACAGGATGAGCCTAATACTTGACTTAGACCCAGGCCCAATCTGCGCTGACCTGAGTGCTGCGCTCGGAGGCGTTGCCCAAACTTAGGCCTGCCCCTAGTGGAAACGTGGCCAATAGCGGATGAGCCTCAGGGAGCGTGGCCACAGACGTCAGCCCTAGGGTGGGGCGGGGCCTCTAGAGAAGGTTTAAATTAATGCCCCACCCCACCCCCCCCAACTCCCCGCCACAGCCTGGGAAGTCCGCGTCAGGGGGCGGGGTTGAGGGGGTGGGGCTTTCGCCTGGTGGGCGGGACCTCGCAGGGTCGGCGGGGGACCATGTCCGCGCCGCCGCCTTTGCAGATCCGGGAAGCGAACGCGCACCTGGCGGCCTTGCACCGGCGCGCGGCGGAGCTGGAGACGCGGCTGCTGGCGGCGGAGCGCACGGTGCGCGCGCAGGCCGAGCGCCTGGCCTGCCAGGACCAGCAGCTGCGCGCCGCCCTGGACGAGCTGGGCCGCGCCAAGGACCGGTGAGGCCCCCCCCCAACCCCCTCACAGGAGGCCCCGGCGAACTTCCCAAGTGAGGCGGGCGGGAAGGGCTGGGAACCTAGCTTCACAGCACTGGGAAAGTTGAGGCCGGAGGATCAGGAGTTCGGGGCCAGCCTCGACTACATGGGGAGATTAAACCCTGAGCTACATGAAAGCCTTTCAAACTGTTCAAATGGAGCCAGCTGCCCCACAAGGCCGAGTCCTCTGGTACTGCTCGCCCTGGGGGTGCAAGAGTAGTGTGCAGCCTGAGGATCGGAGGTGTTTGTTGGGTAGGGGCCACATCGGTAGACAAGGCTCAGAGCACCCGAGGACCGTGATGTCAGCACCTATACAAGAATAGTCAGAGCTGTGGCAACCGTTTGGAGCCAAGAGGAAGTACCACTGAAGGGCACACCAAACTGGCATTGCTTTGTTTTGGGGAGACAGCTGGCTTTGAAGACACTGTGTAGCCTCTGATCCTCATGTCTCCACCTCTGGAGTGCTGAGACGGCAGGTGTGGGCCAGGCTTGCTGTGGGGATGGGAGTGCTTTACCAACGATATCAAGATGGCACTGTGTCTAAAGATCACTGAGACCGATGCAGAACTCGATCCCATGGGGTAGAAGGAGCGAACCAACTTGGAAGTTGTACCCTGACTTCCACATGAGTGGGCTGTGTGGCGCGTGCACAAGCACGCAAATAAAGAAGTACTGAGGCTTGGCGTGGTGGCGCACGCCTTTAATCCCAGCACTCAGGAGGCAGAGGCAGGTGGATAGCTGTGAGTTTGAGGCCAGCCTGGTCTAACAAAGTGAGTCCAGGACAGCCAAGGCTACACAGAGAAACCCTGTATCGGAAAAAAAAAAAAAAAGTACTGGAGGGGACATAGGGAGCCTCAGAGGGTTCCGGAGCGGGTAGCTATCTCGCCAACTTCTGCATCTCCTATATGTAACTACCTCATTTGGTCCTTTCACCAGGGAGATTTCTGCCCTCCAAGAGCAGCTACTGAGCTCTGAGGCTGCTGTCCGCAGCTTGCAGGCCACAGTGGACCAGAGGGACCAGACGATCCAGCAGCTCCAACCCCGGGCTGACCTGCTGCAGGATATCGCTCGCTGGCGGCCACCCCTGGCCTCGCTGCTGGCCACCCTGGAGGAAGCCGAGGGACTGGGCCCCTTGCCGGCCAGTGAACCAGGCCAGCTGCTTCCCGATGGTCCAGGCCCACCCCTGGGCAACAGCACTGGGGGGAAGGAGGAGGAGGAGGGCCAGGACGAGCCGCAGCCCGCTGTGTTTGGGACCACAGTATGAACTGCCCTGTCCTGAAGAATCTCAGAATGTGTGGCCAGGGCCCCCGGGAAGTCGCCAGTGTCCTGCCTGGAGGGGACTTGGGACATTACTGGGATCACATCTAAACATCACAACAAGTGAAAAGGCCAAGATCTCACTTAAAGCAACTTTCCCCCAGTGCAGGAGTATCTGCTGCATTCAGTTGATTTTAAATAGTTTCAAAAGCAAATGAAGTCTGGGGCAGGAGCTCAGCTGGTAGAGCACTCACCTAGTGTGCACAAAGCCCGAAGCCAGGTGTGGTGGCCGAGGACACCAGTCATCTCACGGCACTAGTGACATGATGGGAGCGGCTGACTCCTGCCCCGGTGTTTCCTGTCTGAGACAGGGGCCCGGGTAGCCAGGTCCGCTTCAGGCTTGCTGTCTCAGGAGGGTGACCTGGAGTTGTGTCGGGTGCCAGGCTCCTACCGCAGGCCCTGCCTTTGGGGTTTTTGTTTGTATGTTTGCTTTGAAATGGGGTCTCCCTCTATAGCCCAGGCTTCCCTGGAACCCACAGTCTCTCAAATACAAGTGTGAGCCACCATGCCTTGTTGCTGGGAGTCCCCTTGCTCCCATTTTCACTCTGACGCCTCCTGTACCTTCCTTCACTGGGGAGGAATATCTGTATTTCATGCTTCTGTGTAAGGAGACAAATCATTAACCGTGGACCTATTCCCCTTAGCTCCATCCTTCCCTCTAGGAAGGACAGGTAGGTTGAGATACCATAACCAAGAATGCCTCAGCCGTTGCCCCAGGGCCTGTGCCCGCCACCTCAGCGCTTTCTCTCCATTTCCACGGTCAGTTCCTGGACACTCAGGTTTCTCTCAAATATCCCCTTGTGGGGAGGCCTCTGACCAGCACCCCTGAAGTAACCCCTGCAAGCTAGACACTGTCCTACACTGTGATTGGTTGGTCTGTTTGTTTTTGAAGCATCTTGTGTAGCCCAGGTTGGCCTCTTAACTTTTTATGTAGCTTGGGCTGGCTTTGAATTTCTGATCCTCCTGCCTCAGCATCTCTAGTCCAAGGATGACCACCCACAGCCCCAATGGGAAGGCAAAGGCTATGAAGCAGGCATTTTGCCTTCCTTCATCAGTGCCTGGCACAGCCCGGGAGGCCCTGCCATAGCCAGGAGCCTTCTGGACATCTGATGAGCCAGCCCTTTCCGGGTCACTGGGGACAATGGTGTTTTTGTATTAAGTCTCCTTGTGATACCCTAAGAGAATCTGTTTTTAAAATCCTGGTTTCTGTGCTGTCTAGAGCCTACGATGGTGAGAGGTAAGATGAAGGTTCCCACACACACCCTTGCATCCACTTGGCTGGCGTCTGTTGAGTTTCATGGTCCCTGCGCTCAGGAAATTGTCCTTGAGCCAAGGAGAAAGGTGGTGGCTGTCTCAAACGGAAAGGCCGCTAGCTATCCAGTCTCTGCTTGGAATCTGACAGGGACCCTCAGCACGGGGAGACAGAGGCCCATTTTATCGTGGGGAGGGAGGGGACAGGGAGCTGTTTGTACAGGGCTAAGGCAGGCTAGGGCCTGTCTGCACCAAAATAAACCAGGTATTTCTCAGCCTGTGCGCTTTTTTTTTTCCTCCCTTCTGTCATGGGGACTGGCTAGGCTGCTGCTGGGCCTTGTACAGCTGAGGGTGTTGGAGTCAGCCTTCCTGCAGGCTCCGTGCACACGCTCTTCCCAGGGACAGTTGAGGAAACATGGCCCAAAGAAGTGAAGGGAAACCGCTTCTCTGCCTTCAAGCCCAAGGCCACTTTCCAATTCAGAGGACAAGGAGAGTATTGAAACTCACATTACCCAAATCTTGCCCTTCATCTCCTCGCTCAGGGATTCTAGGTGGGGACCGTGATGCTGGGATTCATCCTTAGCCTTGCACCTTGCTGTTAAGACTCAGACTTGTTTGCCATGGGTTGAGACCCTGGTTTCCACCTCAGCACTTCGGAAGGGAACACCAGAGCAGCTGTAGGAGTTAATTGTATTTTACGTCTCTCTATAGAAAAGCAGTGGTGCCTCGGGTGTGGCTCAGCGACACTTGCCTGGCATGCCAAGGCTCTGGGTTCCATTGGCAGTACAAAAACCTGAAAACAATGAGGTATTTCTCTGCTACTTGCCAATGTTTGGAGCAGAACAGGCCACCATCCGTAGGGTAGCACAATGTCACTTCAGTTTCTCATTAACTGAGCCATGACAGTGGTTGGCTTGTAAGCCATGCATAATTTTCCTTTTGCCTTTGAGAGTCTCATATGGCCTGGAACTTTTTCTTCTTCTTCTTCTTCTTCTTCTTCTTCTTCTTTTTGGTTTTTCGAGACAGGGTCTGTGTAGCCTTGACTGTCCCAGACTCACTCTGTAGACCAGGCTGGCCTGGAACTCACAGCAATCCCCCTGCCTCTGCCTCCCAAGTGCTGGGGTTAAAGGTGTGCGCCACCACCGCCCAGCTAACCTGGAACACTTAATCCTTCCACCTCCCGAGAGCTTGGGATCATAGCCATGTACCACCAGGCCCCAGTTTTTAGTTTTTGAAGATGAGGTCTCAATCTGTAGCCCAACTTGGTTTCAGACTTTGAGCTTTAAGTCTCCCAAACAGCTGGGTTGATACTTCTGTGCCACCATGCCCAACTAGCCCTAGGCCGGCTTTATCTAAACTGCCCCACGTAGTCCGAATGGGACAGCCATGTGCACCAAGTGGCACAGGAAACAAAGCTTTGTTTTCAGCCAAGCTTGAAGCTACTGTGGCCACAGAGGTGGACAGTGGGTCTGTGAGTCACAGCGCGCAGCCCTTCTTGGCTGGCTAATGTGGGCTGGTTACAGTTACAGCTGGGCCCCTCCCAGTCCCCAGAGCCATACTGCCTAGCAACAGCTGTGCCAGGCAGGACGCACAGACCTCCCTGGAGCTCCACCAGCAGGACTCAAGGACACAAGCAGGCCAGGTTGAGTGTTTTGGGGAGCTCTGCTTAGGCTGTGTGGTGTCCCCGGCTCGGTGCCAGGGCAGCTGATCAGAAACTGAGAGTTGTGTCCCCCTGCAGCTGTTCATTTGCACCCATAATGGACGCCGTGGACGTCACCATGGAGAGGCTGAGGGCCCAGTGTCTGTCCAGAGGGGCCTCAGGCATCCAGGGCCTGGCCAGGTGAGCCCTCACCCCCAGTACTCCCAGCAGCTTCTAGCCCAGTAGTCCCTATCCCTCTAACCCCATCCTGATCCCCAGGTTTTTCCGCCGCCTGGACAAGGATGGCAGCCGGTCCCTGGATGCAGGAGAGCTGAGGCAGGGTCTGGCACAGCTGGGGCTGAAGGTGGAGGAGGCAGAGGCAGAGGCACTGTGCAGGCGCTGGGACCGTGATGGCAACCAGACACTGGACCTGGAGGAGTTCCTTCGGGCACTACGGGTAAGGCTGGCTTCAGCAAGTGAAGGGCCGGCAAGGGGGGCCGGCTCTAGCACTCATCCCGTACCCTCTCCCGCAGCCTCCCATGTCCCAGGCCCGGGAAGCTGTCATTGCAGCTGCCTTTGCCAAGCTGGACAGGACTGGGGATGGTGTGGTGACTGTGGATGACCTGCGAGGGGTGTACAGTGGCCGGGCTCACCCCAAGGTGCGCAGTGGAGAGTGGTCGGAGGACGAGGCCCTTCGTCAATTCCTCGACAACTTTGACACATCTGAGAAGGATGGGCAGGTGTGTGTCCATCTGGTGCCTTCCCCCAGGGCAGTGTCCCTGACCTGGGTCCCCTCACAGCCCACCCTACCTCACAGCCTGCCCATCCACAGGTCACGCTGGCCGAGTTCCAAGACTACTACAGCGGGCTCAGCACCTCCGTGGATACAGACGCCGACTTTGTGGCCATGGTGAGCAGCGCCTGGCGCCTCTGACGTGGCAGCCCTCACCTGCCCAACAGCTGCCCTTAGCCTAGTCCCTTGACCCACCTGGATCCTGTCACCACTGTCCCAGGGGGCCCCAACTAGACAAAGGGAGGGGGATGTGTGAGAATGGAGGCTGAAGAACCGGCTGGACCAGGTCTCCTGCAGGGCCACCCACAGGCCTGGCAATGGCTGGATTGATCACTGACCCCAATCAGGGGCCCCACGGCCACACCCAGCCTGTCTGGCTGCCGGGTGCAAGGAAGGCTGGGGCTTTAGTTAAAAGTTTTAATGCAGTTCTCAAATACATTTCATATGACAATCTTACATAAATGTTCCAAAACACATGGGCGACGTCTGGATTCACTTGTCACTGGCTGGCTAAGGCTGGAAGCAGTGTGACCCATCTGCTAGGCAGCCTCTGGTGTCCTTGCTGGCTCCCCAGGGGTGGCCTGGCCAGAGATGGAACCACACAGTCCACGGGTGGGGGCCTCCTCTTCTGGCTAGGCACAGGACAGGACTTTTCAGAGTCTCTTTGCCTCTCAGGGACCCTAGATGGTCAGTTACCTCAGGGCTGTGCCGCACTGGGTACCTGCTAAGGGAGATCCAGGTAGTGCGGGAGGGCAAGAGTGCAGGAACCCTCCTGGGTCCATCACCTGTGTCCAGACAGGTGTTCTCAGGTCCAAACACAAGGGAGTCCCTGTGGGGGCTGGGCGTGGCCCACAGGGACATCACATCAGCTCAGCTCACAAACAGCTTCGTCCATGGCCTCCAAGGCAAAACCATCAGAGATGTACGAGATGTATCTGCCTGCCGGGTGGCTCTAACAGACTGGGAAGCTGAGCAGACAGCAGGCTGCTCTCCACAGAATGCTGAGCCCAGAGTTCTCAGTGTCACTACCCAGGGAGGGACACCACGAAGCTGGGTGACCAGGTCAGGTCTGAGAGCCAGTGGAAGCTGTGACAAGTGTCAATGTGCCATTTCGATCGGAGGAGGGCAGGGAACGTTCTTTCTGCTCATCAATATGATGAGGTCTGAGTCCCAAGCCGCATCCTGGCGTCCCTGTCTGCTGCAGAAGGGACACTCGGATCCAGCCTGCGGCCACCCTGGCAATAGACACCACCATGACGCGGCCTGCGGGGAGGGGCGGACGGCAGACAGACGACAAAGCAACAGCTTGGCACAGTGGCTCCGCCGCTATGTGCTCCCAGGAGCCTGGCCATCCCCTTCGTCACCTGTGCCTGTGGAAAGAACAGGTCCCTCATTGTCAGCACACAGCCACGGAGGCCAGCTGGGGTCCCTCTCACTGGCCCCATCCTGCTCACCGGGCCCCGTGACACCCGAGGGAGCGAGCACAGTATCCTCATCACTGTCTTCCTCCTCAGTGGCCCGGGTGGCTCCTGGCTCTGGTGGTGGCGCTTTAGCCTCTTGTTCCTGCTCGGCCCGGCTACGCAGCGCTAGGATTCGGTGGTGCAGTGCAGCATACAGCTGGCCTGTGTCCTTGGAACTGGCCTGGGGAGGCAGGGTATGAGGCAGTGTGTGGCTAGCAGCCAGGCTGGGCAATGTCTACACAGTAGGCCTGACAAGGGACTGCCACCACCCCACGTGCTGCTGGCTCCTGGAGTTAGGTAGGACAATGCGGTCGGAATGGGGCCGCCTTCCCTCTCTGCATGTGATGTGCAGTAGAGAGGGCAGCATGGTGCATACATGACCATTAGGATCCACCCAGGAGAAGTCTGTGTTCGTGCCTGCCCACTGCTGACATCAGCACAGTGACCAGAGCACAGCTAAGATGCCACCTCTGCCTTCCCTTGAGCTCACCGAGATCAGGAAGACCTTCACACCCTGGTCCTCGGCATCCGTGGCTGTGATGCGGATGCTCTTTTCGCTGGCCTTGTCCATCTGCATCTGTGCCCACAGCTTCGTGTTCAGGATGAGCCGCAGGCTGCCCTGGGTCCGCATCACTGCAGCAAGGAAGCTGCTTAGCTATACCTGCCCCAACCTGCAGCCCGTGTCTGGAGGGGCATGGGGAGCCACGCCCTTTTGGAAGGGGCTAGCCTGGAACAGGGCAGGAGGGTATGCTCTCACAGCACCCTCCTGAGATGGAGACGGCTTACTTCCACCTGAGGACCAAGCCCAAGCCCATCAGTGTGTGAGGCAACTCTCCCCACCTAGTCAGGCCTGTGGAGTCGTCGGCACCCAGGTGCTCATTTGAGGTTCTGAGAATAAGGGTCACAATGGTGGACCCTGGCTTGCCACCTGCTGTGCGTAGAAAAACCACAACTTCCCTATACCCACAGGGAAGAGGTGACAGACGGTAACTACCGGGCAAGCACTGTAGACATTTCCACTAACTTTTTTTTTTTTGAGGTGGAGTCTCAGTAGCCTGGGCTGGCCTTGAACTCACAGTAGTCCTCCAGTCTCAGCACCCCAACGTCTGGGCTGAACTTTTAAGGGGAATGTAACTAAATGGGAAGAACAGACATGGAGGCTCACAATGGAACAGGCCAGCCTGGGCTATAGAGTTAGGCCATTCTCACAAAGTCCCCTAAACAGGAGGAGGGCACAACAGCTCCGATACCTGAGCAGCCCTCTCTGTTCCAAAAGATCACAGCTTAGGCTGGGTCTCTGATCTTGTTGGGGAAAGGTCAAAGCCTGAGTCCCAAGCTGACACTCCTCCTGCCCATCTTCCTTCCTTCCTCCCTCCCTCCCAAGCTGCACTCATTTCTGCGGGTAATTTAAAGGCTGCTGAAGACGCTTGAGCAGGAAGTCAGTCTGGAGGAGCAGCAGGCCCTGGCCAGAGACAGGTGTAGGGCTCATGGTGCAGGACCACTGCTCACAGCCATGCCCCCACTGTGCAGCCCACATTTCTGGTTCTGGCGTGACCAGTGCCTACCTCTGGGAGGGTCTGATCTTCCCCAGAGCTCACCTAGCCGGGACTGTAACGTGCCATCATCGGTCGACGCCATGTCGTTGAGCCTGAGAAGTCCCCGGCCACGTTCCACCCATGACTGTGACGGCTTGTCGAACACAAACAGCTTACACTGGATCTGTAACACACGGGGTCAGTGAGAATGCCCTTTGCACCCCACAAAGCTGAGCTACCAGTGAGTGTCTGACTCCCCCACCTACCAACTAGGCCCAAAAGCTAAGTCCAGGACACTGAGGACAGTGGCCGGCTTTGTTCTCTTTGTCTACAGTCATCTGTTTTATGGTTTTGGTTTCTGTGGTGCTGGGAATTGAACCCAGGGCTCCTGCACCCTAGGCTCTACCACAGAGCCATGTACTCAGCTCAAGTATGTAAACAATGGTAACTCTGTAAATACAAACCCAAACACAAAGGGATGCCACAGAGTTCCTACTCAAGGAGCACTGGGTACTCTGAAGAGATGCTCGGCTGCAGGGAAGCTAACAGCCTTGCAGTCATCCGTCCGCCCTCCCCACCTCCACCCCGCCCACCCAGAAAGCAAGCACACGTCCTCACAAATAAGCTTGTGTCAGACTGCTTGGAAGAGCCTCAAAGCCAAGAGGCCAAGTGTCGGCTCACTGACACTGCAGTCAGTCCCTCTAGAGTACTCCTCAGCAAGGGACTGAGACAATCCTCACATACACTCAGCACAAGGACACTGTGCTCAGTGACAAGACCAGGCACAGAATACTACAAATTGTGGGATAAATGGAAACTCCAGAGAGATGAGAGAGATTTGTGGGTGCTGGGGTGCTTGGTCACTGGGACAGGGCCTTATGACAGACGCTGTGTCAAATTGTAACAATGGTTGTACAACTCATTTTCTGTCTCCTTGAGACAAGAGTTCACGATTGGCCTGGACTCTGTAGACCACGCTGGCCTGGAACTCACTCTGTAGACCAGGCTGGCGTCGGAACTCAGATATCTGCCTAACTTTGGCTCCCCAGTGCTGGGATTAAAGGTTTTGTTGTTGAAGACAGTGCCTTGCTATATAGCCCAGGCTGGCCTTAATATCTGGCAATCCTTCTGCCTCAGCACACTGTGTGCTTGGCCTCACCTGCAGCACGTTGCTTTCTGCCTCTTCTCCTGTAATGACCTCCACCTTCTCCAGCAAACACGTCCACGCTGTAGCCTTGGTGTAGGCAGCTGCTGACTCGGCCAGCGACTCTGCACAGCAGAGGGGACCCAAGACAGTTGCACAAGTTAGCAGGCCTCGGCCTCCTGGGGACCCGGAGAGCCCTGCCCTGGTCAACAGAGCATGGCTACGCACCCCACCACCCATCACTTCAGGCCAAACTCTGTCCATAGGACCACAGCTATCCCCACCAAGGCACTGGGAGTCTCCCCTGGAGTGTGTATGGAGCTGCACCCTACCTTTCTTGGGGGCGGCCTCCTGGGGTGATGACTCAGACCCTGACGGGGCATGTGGAGTCTCTCTGCTGGCATCTGAATTGGCTTCGTTCAGCTTGGGGGGGCTCTGAGGAAACAAGCGTGCCAGGGCGGAGCTGCTGTGGGTGCTGAGGACAGAGCGAGAGGCCCAGCAGGGATGGCCACTCAGCACTTCCCGGAGGCCTGACTCCTGCGCCCTGCAGAGCCTGTCCTCAACAGCCATTCCATTCCTAGGCAGGCCTGGCCCCTCAGGGCCACAGGATGCCACCTGTGTGCAGCCATCTGGGGTAGCTCTGTGACACCACACTGTGGCAGACCAACAGGAAGAAGCTGCAGCATGACTATAGAGCGGTCGGAAAGCAGGGAGTGTGCACGCGCCTGCTATCCTGGTTGCCCCCGTCCTGCAGAAGTGGCAGGCATGGCTGGCTCTGTGGACAGGGACACAGGGCACCTGTCTCAGTGGTGTAGCTTTGGCGCCTCAAGTGCCACAGCTCATGTTCATCCCAGCTGGCCCTGGCCAGAGGGGAAGCCTGTGTCAGTGGACAGTAAAGACAAGAAGGGTGACAGCAGCCCCAGTGGGCTACCAAAGCCTTTGACAGGTGGAGCTGGTCTTTCTCTCACCCCTGCACCTGAATGTCCTTTCTTATCTTGACTGTACAGAAGACATCACGTCAGCCACAGGCTGTGTGTCCCCCCGAGTGGGAACAGGCACTAGACAACAGTGCCGGGGCCACTCACCAAGACGCGCTCGCTCATGTTCTGGCCAAACACAAACTTGGTGGAGGCATCAGCACTGTGGGTCGAGTTGTCTGCGCTGGAGAGGAGTGGTGCTGTCAGTGTGGCACCTGGTGTGCACCACACACGCACATGCAGTGCAGTGCAGCGAGCCACAAGCCACAGTGTGCCTGCCTCCCTCCCTTCTAGCACGCGGGCGCTCTGCTTCTCCAGATGGAGGTCCTGGTGGCATGTGCACACTATGGAGAAGACCCCACCTGCACGCCAGTGTCCTCACCTGGAACTGATGTACTGTAGGAAGTAGTTGGTCGCAGTGGGTGTTTCTGAGCTGGGATGTGCAGTGCTGTCTACATCTGCCACGTCGGCATTCTCATTCATTAACTGTGGAGACAGAGGGAAGCAGGCTACTCGTGTGGCCCGTCTGACAGGTGTCTGCCAAGTCCTGCTGTGTGAATGCCCTGTGTATGGCCTGCAGCTGCCACCAACATGGCTGCAAGTGATACAGCAGTTACGACACAAAGACAAGCTGCGTGTGGTGGCGCCTGCCTTTAACCTCAGCATTGGGAGGCAGAGGTAGGAAGACCTCTGTGAGTTCAGGCCAGCCTGGGCTGCACAATAAGATCTTGTTTCAAAGAGACAAGAGTCTGGTGTAGGCCCACACACCTGCCCTCATGGCACTCAGGGAGCCAAGGCTGGAGGATCAGGAGTGCAGGGGCATCCATAGCCACACAGTGAGTTCAAGGCCCGTTCAGACCACATGAGACCTTGTCTCAAAAAGCAAACCACAGCGAGTCAATCACGAACTCACTCTTTAGTTTAGGTCGTGGAAAGGTGGTCTCAGGGAGCCTGAAATTCTAGGACTTGAGGATCAAGAGCTCAGTTCATCCTTAGCTGCAGTGGATTTGAGGCTAACTTGGGCCACACGAGACACTATCTCAAAGGGGAGGGCGGGTCTTAGCAGAATGAGGACCCTGGACAATAAATATCTGGGTAGATGTAACTGTCACGGGCACCCCAGGCTGCACTTTCGTTCCACTGCCCTACACGCAGCAGTCCAAATACCTTCACTCTGTCTCTTAAGTTCTGTCCAAACACAAAGGCCTGTGGGGTCACCTGCTCCTCTTCACAGTGCTCCTCCTCCGAGGCACCGCATGAGGTGTTTTGTGGCACTTTCTCCTACAGAAAAAGAAAAATCATACTTATAAGCAATTGTGCCAGAGTGTTCATAAGCCTATTAAGTCAGCCAGGTACTCTCCTGGGATAGGTGCTCTTAGAGAAAGGCCTGGAACCCCAGAACTATACTATGGGCCCAGGGACCTGAGGGTCTGGGGTAGTGCTAGGCCAGGAGCCTGGCAGCTGGCCAACACTAGCAGTCCTCTGCCTCAGTAGTGCGTAGGAAGGAAAAGGATGGCTTCCAGCTGCACGGCAAGGTGGAGTGACCTTGTGGAGACCAAGACGCAAGTGCACGCTCTTAGATACAGGCTGACTTTAGGTCTGGAGGAGCAGGGCTATCTGTCCAGGTGGATACAAAGTGGATTTCGAGTACTACAGCCAAGGCTCAGGTGCCTCAGAGAGCCTGCTCTTGGGGAACTCCAGCCCAGGCACCAGGGTGTTGGCCATCAGAGGGTCTAGGGCACGTCGCCACACGTTGGTGCCAGCACACCCAGAGTCAGTACCAAGGGTCCATGAGGCAAGGGGATGACCGCTCAGGACGCAAACCATCAGTGGCAAAGGGCAGACACAACAGCTACCAAGAAGCAGATCAAGTAGCAGGCACTGGAGCAAACACTGTAGCTTAGTTCACAGAGGTAAGATCCCGCTTCAGAGATGTCCCAGGCCACTCTCATTTCCACCTCAAGGCTTCCTGTACTGAGTGTTTTATACACGTTTACATTTTTTTGCCATACCCCCATCCAATTACGTGTGCATGTGTATACATAGAAGTTAAAAAACAAAACAAAACAAAACAAAAACCCAAAAAAACCAACTACCTGGACTGTTTCCTTTCACCACGCAAATCCCTGAGATCCAACCTAGGTCTTTAAGTTTGGAAGCATTTTCACCTCACTGAGGCCTCTCACTGGCCCTTCTAAATGCTTTTTTAAGTACAGGGACCCCTCACCCATGTGGCTTGGACGAGGGGAAATTTGCAGTGCTGCCAAGACAACTCTAGGACAGAGCCCTGGTTACACATGGAGGGTACAGTGGGGGCTGCCTTGCAGCTCCAGGAGCCCCTACATGTCTGGGGCAGCAACCTGCAGTGGTGGGAAGGGTGGTGGCACAGTTGTGAGTTCTCTCTTAGGCTGTTGAGAGTTTAATAGTCCCCACTTGCTTGACACCCTATAAATCTGGCTCTATTCTAACACTGCCATGGCCCTGTGCCTACCCAGGGGTCGTGGCTTGTGTGCACTATCCTCCATATCCCCTTGGACGATGTTCCCCTGAGAGCCAGCCCCTGGGCCTGGCATGGCTCCGCAAAGGTTTCTCCCCACAACATGGAGAATCCCGATCACAGGGTTCAAGGAGTTCCAGAACCCCCCCTGTCTGACCTGTATGTCACCAGGTAGCTCTGCCTCCTAGCCAGTGTCCTGTCAGAGCCATGATCCCACTGATCAGCTGGTCGGCTATGTGCTGTCAGTGTCATGAGTCGGGACTGGCTGAGAAGGTAAAGGTCCTGCCTGCTCTTGCCACATGAGCAGAGACAGCGAGCACGGCACACTGCCCCTGGCCTTAATCCTGGGCCTGCACAATGCTGACTGCCCAGTACCAGTGCATACCAATGGCTCCTCTTTGTGGGGACTTTGTCATGGAGACGCAGCTACAAAAGTCACTAGTGGGCTCTCTGGCAGTGGGGCCCATCCAGACAAGTGAGTGGCTGGCCTGTCAATGTCAGGTGTGCAGTGGCTGGCCTCTCAGTGCCTGCTGTGGTGTGCAGAGGACCTTCAACAGGCCCTGTGGAAGTGGGTAGGTCACAAGACACCACCCTTGCAAAACACCGAGACCCCTGGCTCTCTGCTGTGGTCTCCATAACTGCTTATCTCACAAGCTCTCTATGTGAAGTGGGCTAAAATCAGCTGGAGGCAGCAGAGCCAGCGCCATGCTGTGAAACTGTGAGTCAGTAAATCTTCTGTCTCTGCAAGGGGCCCTGCCTGGGTGTTCTGTTCCAGTGTGGAAGGGCAGTGGCCCAGTTACAGCCATGTACAAGAGCACTGAGATGCTGCCTTTGCTCAGAGTGCTGGAAACTGCTAATAGGCGCCTGGACATGGAGAACCTGCACAGACATCACATCATGGCCTGGCACCCACAGCCCACCCTGGCCAACTCCACAACCAACCAACCTCAAGTGTGTGTGTCCCCTCGGCAGACTCGGAGGGACTCCTCTGTGTGAGGTTTTCTGGTGATGCAGACGTGGCTGTCCCTGTGCAGTCTGCTAGCATGCTGACCCCGTTGGTGCCACTGCTGGGGACTGCAAAAAGAGAGAAAAGAGTGTAAAGGTATCCCCGGCCCCTTGGCAGCTGGCTAAGCTGCTGGACTCTGTCTAGGCCTCCTTTGTGAAGAGGTTCATTCATCTTGAGCTGTGCACAGTGATGAATGCTTTTAATCCCAACACTTGGGAGGCAGAGTCAGGTGGATTCCCTAAGATAAATCTATATCCACAAAGAAAAAAAAAACACACAACACCACAAAAACCACGCTTTCTTAGATTAAAACCAAAAGTGCCCAAAGCTCAGCCATGAGGGCTGCTGCCACTGCACTGGCATGTAGCTCAGGACACACAGGGCCTGGGTTTCCTCCTCAGTACTACACACACCCTAAGACATGAACAAAACTGGCCTCCAGTGTGCTCAGAAGCAGGACTCCCAGAAAACGAGCAGCATAAGAAAACCTATCGTGGACAGCTCTGTGCAATTGGAGAGCCCGCCTATGCACCTCACTCACTCACAAAGCCAGAAGGAGTCGGCACAGTGGTGTGTGCCCACTGCCCCATAGCTGAGAAGAGATACAAAGGTAAGTTCAAGAGTAGCCTGGGAGACTCTAAGTCACAATAATCTAACTAAACCAAGACAAAATGACAATTGCCCTAACATGCTGGGCCATCCTGCTGGCCCACCAAAACTAAGGCAAATGAAAGAAGGCTCTCTGAGTGTGCTATGGCTTTGTCTGTCTGCTTCACTCTGAGCACTGGAGCCAAGCCGACTCTGGGTAATTCATAAGCATGAGCCAGTCCCAAGAGCCACTTCTGAGTTTTGAATGACCAGACCAGTGAGCCTCAGGTGGCCTGGACACTGCTCTGCAAGGGTGACAGTACAGTTTGGGAGGTTGACAAGGAGAGGTGGGAGCACAGGAAACCTCAGTGGCGCCCCATTCCTTTAGTGAGGTCCCCTTGCCTTTGTACTTAAGACTGTGACTTGGTCCCCTTACCCGTCTGTGACACCATCTTGGGCTGAGGGGCCTGCAGCACTGCTGGGCGGAGCACACCACGCTGCTGTTCCCTGGGCTTCTGGCTGGGCAGACCTGGAACACAACGGATTCTAGGAACCTTGACCCTGCTGCTCCAGGGCACATCAACTCCAGTGGTCATTTGTGGAAGGGAGGCCACACTCAACACTTTACAGTGACAGACACCCTCCACTAAGAAATGTGATGAGGTCTGGTTATTGCTCACCCTCCCAGAGCTGGCACAGTGCAAGGGAAGATAGCCAGGGCTGGTACAGGGTCACATGAATTCCCAAACAGGAGATGGCCTGCTCCCACAGGTGTGAGCAGCTTCCAAGGGCTACCTCGTCAGTCCCAGTCTCAGCCGACAGGCTCGGCCTACAGCAAGGCTCTTGGGGCCAGGCAGGGCCTTGAAAATGTCACCCACCTGCACTGGGTGCCTGGCCGTGGATGAGCGTCGGGGGCTTCAGCCGGAAGCCACTGCTCTTCTCCTCTGCAAACACAAGACACAGCTGAGCTCAGCCTGTGGGGGCAGCACAGCCAAGCGGGTGCAGTGTGGACAAGGACCGCAGAGAATGGTCCAGGCTACAACAGCAGGAAAGCAGGAGGCCTGGGGTCAGGGGCGTGGCTCTGTAGCACGGCCAGCACATTAACCTGGAGAATGAAGATGCTGAGGCAGGGTGGCAGATCCACTACCCTCTGCGTCCTTCCTCCCAGTGAGGGGAGTGATGACACTATTGAGCAGGCCTACAATAGAGGACATGAAAACCAAAGATCACAGGACCTGCCTCCAGGACAAGCCTCTGGCTCAGTGCCAGCCCTGCCACTTATGCACAAGAGGCTTGGTGAAGAGCTGGGGCAGGAACAGCTGGGAGCCCATTGTTAGTCTGCATCCTGGTGACCTAGTCTTGGTGTGGGACAGGTGGTCTAATCTGACCCAGGACAGGAGGAAGGTGTTGCAGGAAATGCACGTGTTGCAGGTAGTCTTGAGGCTCAGCCATCAGGAAGCAAAGACAGTAATATTCTTGGGGAAAGGTCAACAGAAGAAAACTCTACCACACAGGGCTGGGGAACTCGCTCTAAAGTGTCTGCTATGCAAGCACAAGAACCTGATTTCAAGTCCCCACACACCACAGCAAAAGCACATGTGGGACTCACAGCCCCAGACCTGGGGATGTGGAGGCAGAGATGGGAGGTGCTGGAGCTTTCTGGCCAGCAGCGCCAGCCCAATCAATGAGACCCTGCCTCAGAAAGTAAAACAGAGAGTGATGAACACTGGTGCTGACCCCCTGGCCTCCACATGCACAGGAGAGCACGTACACACAGACAAGGAAATCTAGAGACAGTGAAAAAAGGCAAAGATGGAGTCTAAGGTGAACAGAAGGCTCCACAGTGGTGCAGGCTCTGTGGACAGGAAATATCCAGAGGTGGTGAATTCAGAGACAGGAGGTAGATTCCTGATGCTGAAGGCTAGGTAGGGAGGAGATTGAGGAGGGTCTGGTGCTGGCTCGTGGGGATGGCGTCACTCAAGCGTCTTGTCACACGGGCTCTGATAGGAAACTGGTCACACTGGAAAGCCCAGAGGCCACCTTGGGGACCAGGCAATTAGAGCAGCACTCAAGCATGGGGGTAAAGGGCCGAGTCCAGCCTTGGAGTGGGACAGGTGAGCCTCTGGCGGGCTAATCCTGGATCACACTTTTCAAACCTGAGACCCAAGCTCATAAACTCTTTAACGGGAGGCCCCAAACAAAGGCTGGCCTTAGGTGCCTGTGTCCTGGCCACAGGAGGTATCTCAGGGTCCTGTTCCCTACAGACGTAACCACAACACAACCTTTTAAGAATTGAGTTATGGGGCTAGAGAGATGGCTCAGTGGTTAAGAGCACTGGCTGCTCTTCCAAAGGTCCTGAGTTAATTCCCAGCAACCACATGGTGGCTCACAACCATCTATAATGAGATCTGAGGCCCTCTTCTGGTGTACATGCAGGCAAAACACTGTATATTTATTAAATAAATAAATACTTGAGTTATGCCGGGCAGTGATGGCACACACCTTTAATCCCAATGCTTGGGAGGCAGAGCCATCCTGGTCTACAGAGTGAGTTCCAAGACAAACATCCAGGATTACAGAGAAACCCTGTCTCAAAAAAAAAAACAAAACAAACAAAAAAGACTTGAGGGTAACACAGCTGGCCACAAGGACTGTAGCCACTCACCTGCACCAGCGTAGGGCCTAAAGCCTGGCCATTGTGCTGGCACTCAGAATCCAGACGGACAGGCACGAGGCTCTGTCTCTAGTCCTATCCACAGGGACACCCTGGGCTCTTCTCAAGTCTCCTGGAGACTCACTTTGCTAACAGTGTTGCTGCATAGGACACTACCCAGGACCTGGGGAACTCAGGCTTCATACACAGGCCCTGCCAAAGCTGGCTGCTAGGTCTATGTCACCCAAAGGAGCTCCATGCTTAACTGGAAATACACTAGCCGGAGGCTGGCAAAGCTCCCAGAGCAGTGGCCGGGGGCTAGGCAAGAATGCAGCTGGCTGGGTCATCATGACCAGAGGATGAAGAGTCAAGCCAGGTGTCTTCCTCAGGCTCACCTTGTAACTGAGGATGACCTTCAACTCCTGATCTTCCTGTCTTCACCTTCCAAGAGCAGAGACAACAGATGTGCATCTCCGCACCTGACTAAAACCGGGCTTTTTCTTCTCTCTCTCGCTCTCCTCGCCCTCTTATTTTTTTGAGTTTGGGTTTCTCTGTGTATCTCTGGCTGTCCTGGAACTCTCTGTAGACCAGGATGGCCTCAAACTCACTGAGATCCACCTGCCTCTACCTCCCAAGTGCTGGGATTAAAGGCCTGAACCAGCTAGGCTGTTGTTGGACAGACCTTTAATCCCAGCACTCGGGAGACAGAGGCAGGTGGATCTCTGTGAGTTCGAGGCCAGCCTGGTCTATAAAGCAAGTCCAGGACAGCCAAGGCTATACAGAGAGGCCTTGTCTTGAAAAACCAAAAAAGAAACACTTAAAATAAACAAACAAACAAACAAACAAACAAACAAACAAATAAAGGCATGAACCGCCACTGCCCAGCTGAAACCAAGCTTCTTAATGTCAGGAAGAAGGGCTAGGGTGCTAAAGAATCCTACTAGTGCTGGCTCTCTATGCCCAGGAACAGGGTCACACCCTGTGGGTAACAAGGGCCAAGCAGGGTACCCTAAGCATCAAGATCCTGGTTCTAGAGGCTGTACCCCAACAGAAAAGAAAGGCAGCTTCTAGGGCTAAGATGAAATGGTGAGGGGCTGGAGAGATAGCTCAGAGGTTAAGAGCACTGACTGCTCTTCCAGAAGTCCTGAGTTCAATTCCCAGCAATCACATGGTGGCTCACAACCATCTGTAATGTGATCTGGTGCCCCCTTCTGGCCTGCAGGTGTACACGCATAAGTCTTTAAAAAAAAAAAAAAAGATGGAATGGTGAGCAAAGTCACTGTGGGGACAGGACAGAAAGGGACCAGGGCCACTCTTCAGACTGCCAGCATCCAAGCATCAAACACAGATTTGTGATTGCCAAGAAGCCATCAGAATCCACCCTGCAGGAAGGCCCAAGAACAGAAGGCAGGGAGGGAAGTCTCTGGGAGCCACTGGTGGGACGGGGGTTGCGGGTGGGGGGTGAAGCAAACAAGGAGAGCCTCCAACACAGAGCCTGACTGAAGGGCAGACGGTAACAGCACCAGAAAGAGGACAGAAACTGTGCCCCAAGAAACCAAGTCACCCTTGTGGACACCCCAGAGGTAGACGCAGGACTGAAGATTCTCCTTGGAGGAATATAGTTCTGTGGAATGCAAGCCATTACAGCGGGCTGGGAGATAGCTCAGTGGTACAGCACCCACTTTGCAAGTCTAAGGGCCTGAGTTCATATCTCCAGTTTCCACATAAAAAGCTAACGGCTACAGAAGATGGACCCCGAGCTTGCTTGCCTGGGCAGCCTAGACCCAACTGTGAGTTTCTGGTCCAGGTAGAGACCCTGTCTCAAGAGAGCAAGACAGAGACAGAGAGAAGGATCCACCGAGGACAACATCTGAGGCCCATCGTCTGGTTCCCACACAAATAAACATGCCACACATGCACAGACGCACAGAATGAAAAACAGGCAGAGGGGCAAGGTTGGAAGTCCCCTTTGTGTCACCTCTCCACACCCACATGGGGCCTTTAAATCAAGGCGGTGTGCAGCTGTAGAAGGGCTTCAGATGCTTGCTCTGTGGAGCCACCATGTACCGGATGGAATGAAGGCAAGGACGGAGGGGGGCTAGACATCAGAGGACCTCAACCAGACCTCCTTGACACAGCAGCAGTGACACCTGCTACCCTGGGATGGACCACCAGGCCTAGAGCCAGAGCCAGCAGAGACTAGAACACTGCATGATCTTGCTCTTCAGGGCAAGACCAGGGACACTCAAGAGACGCTGGCTTCTAGATCAGAAGGCAAGGTCACAGGTGGAAACAAGGCTAACCCTGGCCTTTGCAGGACACCAACACCACATAAATCATCACAGTGCCTGAGGGGCCTGCAGTGTTTACAGCGGGTACCTTAGGCCACAGCATTGGGTCTGTCAGCATTACTTGGGAGATCTTTTATAGGGAGCCCCACCTAGAAAGTCTCAGGGCTGGCGTTACAGACCAAGAAAGGCCACCCTGAGCGTTCTTCATGGCCCGCGGCTGTGGCCAATTTGGAGCCAACCCAGGTGCAGAGACTACCTGGGATGCAATATCCAAAAGGTCTCCAAGAGCAGGGCCGGCCCCTTCTTGGTCTCATGCAGCCCCAGGTGGTCACAGAGAACAGCGCTAAGAATGGGCATGATCTTGAACACCTGGCCCCAAGCACTGGGCTGACTGGGGGGCACCATCATGCCTAGGTTATACACTCCTGAATCCAAACCCAGGGCTTCCTACACACCTGGTGACTGTACTACCCACTGAGCCTCAGCCTAGTTTTCTGTTATTACAGTTTTTAAAAAACACGAATCTCTGATTTGGGTAAGTTCTAGCAAAGAGCTGGGTGTTTGGGCAGACGCACGTCTGCCAGCTGAAGGGGAGGCAGTGTACGAGCCAGGCAGACCATGCTTTCCCACTGCCTCTGCACAAGAGATGGACCTCTGCGAACCGGGCGTGGTGGCGCACGCCTTTAGTCCCAGAACTCGGGATGCAGAGGCAGGTGGATCACTGTGAGTTCGAGGCCAGCCTGGTCTACAAAGTGAGTCCAGGACAGCCAAGGCTACACAGAGAGACCCTGTCTCGAAAAACCAAAAAAAAAAAAAAGAGATGGACCTCTGCATCTCCATGCAGCTAGGTGACACTCCTCACAGCCTAGATGCATCTGGACCATAGCCTAGAGGGCAGCAATCACCCCAAACCTGACAGGTGCCTATGTGTGAGGGGGGACTGCTGGGCTTTGTCAGCCTCCAACTGAGCATCCCCAGCGTCTGTCTGCCTAGATCTCTGTCTCACTCCTGAGCTGGTTGGAGCCGGGAAGATGGCGTCCATTATGTGGCCCCTTAGTCTTACCACATGCCCTGAGCTAGGAGTGGAGGTGACTGGCCCTGGCTCTGCATGAGTGCGTACTTGGTAGCTAGCGGGTAAGGACACTGTCCCCGATAGCCCACACCAACAATCATGTCCTCGCAGAGACAGTCATATTCTCAGCTGTTGTCTCCACAGGGCTTGACAGGAAACCTCCCAACTCCACCTTAGGGCAACTGTGTCAGTTTTCCTCAGTCCAGAAAAGGCCCAAGTAGGGCCCCGGTATCACCTGTGGGGCTGGCTCTCCCTGGCTCATGAAGGTGTTGCTCACCTGAGTGTGTTAGAGAGGATGTCCGCTCACGCTTGACAGGAGGGCAGTAGTTCCCATCCTCACGGTCAGAATCTAGACAAAGGGTGAGCAGAGTCAGGGAGTGTTCAGGTTTGCCTCCAGGACTTGGCTCAACATTCTAGAGGTTCTCTTACCTTCTCCGGCTTCAGGGCTGGAGCTGCCAGCAGATCTCTGCAATGAGAGCACAGAAATGGTGAGAGGCCCCACGTGTGCCAACAGGTCCCCCTGTGCCCTGCCTGGGGCCTAAGGACATCCTTCATGGGTCAGGTCCAGTGGCCCATGGGACACGTTCCCCACAGAAGCACAACCCACCCTGGCCCACCAAGGGCATTAGCATGGCCCTCAGCATGACCTACACAGGCTTCCTGGCTCCTACCCCTCATCCTGGAACATTCTATGACACACGTGCACGGCTGCTTCAAGGCTGTCAGTTCCAGTACAAGCAAGCTCTCATGTCTGAGCCAAAGTGCCAAGAGGCTGTGCCAGGCTGCCAAGGGCCTTTCTTCAGGTCACAGGAGGCTCCTTGGCCCTCTGGTTCCAGCCTGGCATTCAGGGTGTGAGCTGCTGGTTGAGAGTAAGGAGCTCAGCTCCTGCCCAAGACAGCCCCCACTTGGGTCCACACTTAGTACTGTGTCATCCTTCAGACCCTACAGCCAGAAGCAAAGGCTAAGGGTGGACCTGCAGTCAAGGTAGACCCTGGCCATTTAGGAAAGACAGGAGCCTATGTCCCTATGGTCCTAAAATGCTTCTGGCTCAAGCTGAGCCAAATAGGGGATGCTGGCTTCAAGGACCTGCCTAGGGTTAAATGAGACAACACAGGAAAATGCTCCAAGGACTGATGCAATCAATAAACCCACAGACAGTGAGCACAGGCAGAGACCCTCCCGCAGTGGGCCCTGGCCCATTTTTTTCCCATAAAGGGCCAGAAAGCCAGTGCTTTTGGCTCACAGGACACATCTCCTTCCTTTTGCTTATAATCCTGTAACAATGTAAACAATGGCTCAGCCCAGGAACTGCGCAAACAGGCAATGGGCTGGAGTCTGCAGCAGCAAGCCCAGAGAGGGTGAACATTTACTCAGTGCCACACAGTAAATCTCTAACAGACTAGCACCCTGACCTAGGTGCTCTCCTCCTCAGTATGAGCTAACAGCTTGGGTCTGTGTCAGAGAAGCAAGCCCTCCTCTTTGCTTCATGGGACTACGCTCTCTCACTCACAGGACAGGGACAGTGATGGTCCCCAGACACATCCCATGGAAGCACCATTCCCAACTCCCACACCAAGACCTCATCACTGGAACAACTTTCTCTCCATAGGCTGTCAGATCTCTTAGGGGCTACATAGGGTATCAGGAAAAGGGTCCTGAGCCAAGGGCTCAGCAACTCTGCAGCACTTGGGGTCAATCACACCTGACCATCACAGTGCATCTCAGTCACCCCTTTGCATTGATGTCAGTGCGCAGGCCCAAAGCACGACTTTCCTCATATGGGACAGGAGTGTGAGAAACAGCAGCCTGATGCCTAAATGTAACCCTACTGTCTGTCCCTGCTCCAGCTCTCACCTCTCTGTAACATACACATTTCACTGCACCAAACCCTTCCTTGGGCACCCTGGTCCTGGGAACCTTCCCTTTGCTAGCCTCTGGGGTAACCTGACCCCCAGGTGGGCACCAACTCCATGGCAATTTTCCATGCTCACCCTGCCCCAGTAGGACTCACAACCTGCCCTGGGATGTTACCTTATCGGACCCCAAGTACCAGCCCAAACTCCTACCTGGCCACACAACAGAGGTTTGCTGGGAACCTTCCCAGTGAGCAGACACTGTCCCAGACTGCACCTCAGAAAACCAGTAGGGCCTGCAACCTAACACATAGTGGGAGCCATGGTGTGTGTGGACCTTGAGGCGTCCTCTTGTCTTCTGGGTGCATTGACAACATTCCCGTGGTCTTTGCTACCTTGCTGTATCCACATCCAACCTGCAAGGTGAATCACCCTGGGACTCTCTAGGAGTTAGGCCTCCTAGTCACTGCCATATAATTTCACAGGTGGTGGGTGAAGGCCCTGCTCAGATGGATGGGACACGTCACTGGCCTTGCGGACTCATGCCTAGGACAGTTGAGAATAGCTAGTTTCTGGTCTCCCCGATCCCCTAATCTCTGCTATCTCTTAGATACTGAAGTGGGCTGTGACTCAGCCTTGCAGAAGCTACAGATCCCACCTATAGCAATGGCAAGGATCCTGCCAACTTCCACCACAAGATCTCTCCCATCAAGCCTGAACAGAAGTTGGGGCCACTCTGGCACTAAGGCAGAGTCTACACCCATCACTTCAGGTCAGGCAAACCCCCATGGCCTCCTGTTGTGGACGAGCCAAGCCCTTTTGCCCCATCTGTCCTCCCTGTGAAGTGTCTACTCCTGCTGGCTGGACTTGTCCCTTCCTGTGTGACTGCCACCACTGGCTCCTCTTCAGCCCCTCTCTACCACTCTACTTCTTCCAGCAGTCAGAAGTGACTTCTGTAATTCCATCTCGGGCTGTCACCCACTTTTCCTCTGCTCAGATCTCCAAGCCCAGTGCCCTGGGCACAGATGACTCTCACTGAGACTGGGGAGGTCTGCAGTCTAAGGAGATGCAGAAGGCTATCCTCCTGCAGACCTCCACACACTGATGAGACCTTCGTGCAGAAAGCAACCATCTGCAGAGAGTCATAGGGGTAGACTGAGCAGAGGGAGGCTGCTGCTTCTGGGGCACCCAAGGCAGGAGATGGTCTGTTGTATAACAACTCCCATCACCTCAGCCCCATGGCTGCATCAACACAACTCCAGACATTCTCATGTATCATGGCTGCTGTTCAACTCCATCAAGGGAGCAGGTTTTAAGGGTCCACCCGGGACATCACCAGGGGTGCATGTGGGGAGGAGGAGGAAGCAGTCCTACTGCTTCAAGGACAAGGGCTCCAGGATGACAAGCAGAGAGACTTGGGTTCCATGAGGCATCCACCTCACTAGCCAGGGAGCCAAGGAGAAAGGCCAGGCCAGCGTTCCAACTGATCCCCAAATCACCCCAAAGCTCCCAAAGCTCCCCCAAAGCTGCAGCATGGCTCACTTCTACCAGCAGAGGGCACAAAAGACGCAGAGGTGGAGGCAGGAAGATCAGGAGTTCAAAGCCAGCCTAAGCTACCTAAAACCCTGCCTTAGAACTGCCTGCCCCACATACCCAAAGTATGAGCTTAGCTGGTCTTGGCAGAAGTGCTGGGACGAGAAGCACATACAAGCCGCTTTTGGGTGCTACAGGGTGGCCAGCTGACACAACACATCAAGAGACTGCAGTGGTACACACCTGTAACCTCAACAATCAGGGAGGCAGAGGCAATGCAGGGGTCAGGTGCATGTTGGGTGCTGCGCCAACATAGTCTGTCTACATCCTCTAAGACAGCAGGTTACTCACAGGCCCTTGGTGGGCAACTGCTCATCACAGAGCCCCCCCCCCTACACACCAACAAGTGTGGCACACAGTACATACAAACTGGAGAGACAGAGGAGCCCTCTGGGTAGCCAGCCAAGTGGCTCCCTGAACTGAGACTCTGCTGCACAGGGAGACTGACGAACTCAGCCTGGTATCCCTGGGATCAGGTTCCACCCAAATGGATTTACAGGCCAATTCACCCAAATTATAGAATGTCCGCGCAAATGAGCCAGCCCAGCTTATGCACTGAGCCCTGTGCTGGCCTGGTGGCTCAGTGATGTCACCAAGTGGTGGTCTGACAGTGCTGCTGCAGGCACTGTGAAGTCCCATAAGCACAAGGGTAGGAGGTAGAGGGTGAACTCTGGCTCCCCCTATCTAGAGGACCCTTTCCCTGGCTGATCTGGAAAGAATCGAAAAGCCAGGCTCTGTGGGCCCAGTTCGTCACACAGGACACCAGCGCTGGAGAGCAGCTCAGGATGGACCTGCCCCGTGTGGCTCAGCCTGGAAGCCAGCATCTGCAGAGCCTTGCCAGTCTATTCCCTCGGCCAGAGCCTCTGCAGAGGCTGTGGACTTCTGGATGCACTTCTCAAGGGTGCTTTGTCCGGAGTAAAACTGGAGCACCCTGATTCATGCAGCTTCTGTTGTTACCTCCACTCTTTGGCACCACAGAGGAAGAATTTCTTCCCACAGTCCCTGACATACCATAAAAGCTGGCTTCTTTGCCCTCACAGCCTGAATCCTCAAATGACATAGCAGGACCTAAGCCTCACCCTGGTCAAACCTTCTCCCAGCATGACCTGGGCTTGGGGACTGGGGCTGGTATAAAGGTAGGGACCACTCAGGCCTGTGGAGGGTGCAAGCAGAGCCTGGCCCCACTCAACATATACCTGGTCACCTGTGACTGTGCTGGCCACCTCTTACCTACCTTGGAGTGTGCCTGTGTGTGAAGACCAGCAGGGGATGGTGGGTGTCTTCTATGCTCTCCAACTTGTTCTTTGAAACAAGGTCTGTCACTGAACCTGAAGCTCACCACTTTGGGCTAGGCTAGCTGACCACTGAGCTCCAGATCTTCCTGTCTCCCCCCTCCCCCCACAATGCTGAGGTTACAGGTACGTAACCATGTCTTTTTATGTAGGTGCTGGGGATTTGAACTCAGGATGCCTTGGTTTCACAGCAAATGCTCTTATCCGCTGAGCTACCAGCCCAGCTCTCACTTTAAGACAGAAGCACTTCCTGCCCCTGCGGTGTAATCTAGCCCCACCCCCACAGTCCACAGGTGCTAGAGGGACTGGATGGGTGGGGGCTTCCCCTCTTCCTGCTTCACAGCAGCCCAAGCTCAGTGTCCAGAGAGGGCGGATCCTAAGATCCTGACCTTGCCCACTCACATCCACGACAAGAGAAGCGGGAGGAGGCCAGTAAGGCCTGGAAGGGTGACAGTGTTGCCATGCCAGCTCCTCTCAGGTCCCCTCTCATCTCCTAGGAAGTAGGCATCATCTCTCACTGTGGTACAGACAAGAGAGGGCTTGGTCCCTCTGTCTGGTCAGTGGCATAACTAATTTGGGTGGAGTAAGTCCTTGCTGCCCCCCCTCCCGGCTGCTTCAGGTCGTCTTGGGGCTCGAACCACGTAACAGAGTGCAGGGTGGGCTGTGGGCACTTACCCCTGCCAGTTCTTGCACACAAGGAGGCTGGGCTGCAGGAGCAGGGGGTGGAGGAGAGTTGGCGGAAGCGCTAGCAAGGGCAGAAGGGTCTAAGGCATGCTCCCCAGTAGATTTGGGGTGCCCTGCATCAGGGCAGGGCGCCTCAGCCTCCCCCCGAGGCTCCTCTCCCGACTCCGGCAAGTCTTTGTGCTCTGTGGAGGACTGGGGGGCAAAAAAGACAATTTTCCTTCAATGTACACAAAAGGCCACACTGTGGAGAAGGGTAAGGGACAAATGTCAGGGGCTGTACGTGGTGTGGGCCCAGGGAACAAGAGAGGCCACTGGAGAAGGGAAGGGGCCCTGTCCCTACCTCTGCCTTCTTGTACATAGGGCTGTTGGGCAGGTAGAGAGTAAGCCTCCTTTTCTTTTAGGTTTTTTGAGACAGGGTTTCTCTGTGTAACAGACCTGGTTGTCCTGGACTCACTTTTATAGACCAGGCTGGCCTCAAACTCACAGCGATCCACCTGCCTCTGCCTCCTAAGTGCTGGGATTAAAGGCGTGTGCCATCACCCCTGGCTTAAGCCTTCTTTTCAGAACAATGGTGGGCCAGAATGAGGAGACCCCTCTCTTGGAGCAGGGAAGGAGACATGATGCTAGAGATTAAACCCCCAGGATTCTGTTGCTTTTGGCCATTTCAGCCAGACATTAAAATGCTGTCAGTGACAGAGGGATAGGACACTCACACATTCTTTGGCCTCTGCTTTTCCCGAGCTCATCCCAGACACCCTGGGTGTGGGCTTATTTGAGAAAGGGTAAGGAATGCAAAAACTAACAGCCAGCAGCCTTTGAGGGAGATCTGGGAACTCTGAGGACATCTACACAGGGCACCTGTGGCCCCAGGCCCCAAACCCCATGTGGCACTGTCTACCAGCTGTTCTCAGCCCATAACTGAAATGGCTGTGGCTGTCGGCCAGAGACGAAGGAACGTCTGAAGGGTATGACTTGCCCACAGAGCTGTGATGTGATCTGTCTTGATGCCAGGTCACCTTGAGTCCTGTGCTCCAGGGCCCTCTTGTCTCAGCCTCCCAGGTGGCTGGGACACAGGACTGTGTCACCAGATGTGGCACGGGTGCTACTTTGAAATATGACCCCCATCAAAAGAAAATACAACAAACGCAGAGTCCTGTGAAAAGAAACGGCCCCATCAAACCTCCTTCCAGAGCAGACGCAGCAGCACAAGCCTGCAATCACAGCACTCGGCAGGTAGAGGCGGGAGGACTGTGACGCAGGCCAGCCTGGGCTACGAAGGGAGACCCTGGCCCAGGAGGGCCAAGAGAGCTTAGAAAGCTTCTACACAGGTCACGTCATGCTTGGAGCTCAGCATCATCAGCCTCCTAGATCACAGTGGCCACATCAGCTCCTCCTGCTACTTGAGAGTGAGATTTAATTTAACTCCTTGCTGAGAGTGGGGGCTAGGAGCACAGACAAGGAAGCAGAGTGCTCCAACGCCGTCTTCCAGCACTAACCCATATCATGCCAGCCTGCCACCCGTTTCTGGCCTCTGCATCCCCCAGGGACACTAAAAAACCACATCATCCAGGTGCTATATGAAAAATGGGCACAGGTACAGGGGACAGGGCTGAGCAGCACTGGCTTCTGAGAGCCACTGCTGAGGTGCCACGGGTCAGCACATGCTGCAAGGGGACATGCTGACAGCTGCATCCGTCACTACAATACAGCAGACATGGAGAGAGCGAAGCGCCTACCTCCCAGGCACACAAAGCAATGGCCTCATACCCACGCCCCACAGAGAGCATCCCCAAGACATGGGGACAGAGAAGAGCAACAGTACTCTTGGCCACAACTCTTCAGGTGTCAAAGGTCTGGAGTCCATGGGGGTGCATACCTGTCACCTCAGCACTTAGACATGTAAACCCCACCCTGGGCTACAGTACAAGACTGTCTTAGACTAAAATAAAATTAAATAAACTGTGCCGCAGTTCTATTGTAGAGCATGTGCCTCACATGTGCAAAGGCCTGGTTTCCACCCTTAGCTCCCATGCCAGGCTCCCACTCAGGAGTGAGAGGCAGGAGGATCAGAAATCCAAGGCTAGCCTGGGTTACACAGTGAGTTCAACAACAGCTTGGGCTATAAGACTGTCTTAAAAATAATGACCACTGGGCTGAGAGATGGCTATTACTCAAAGAGCACTGGCTGTTCTTTCAGAAGACCTGGGTTCAATTCCCAGCACCCACATGGCAGCTCACAGCTGTCTGTAACTCCAGGTCCAGGGGACTTGATGCCCCTTTCTGACCGCATGGACACCAATCAAGCACATGGTGCAAATATACATGCAGACAAAACACTCGTGCATAAAATAAAATTTTAAAAGACTGCCCAGCTAACTCAGTCAGTAGAGCATGGGGCTCTTTTGTTGTTGTTGTTTTCTAGACAAGGTTCTCTGGGTAACAGCCCTGGCTGTCCTGGAACACACTGCAGACCAGGCTGCCTTCAGAGTGCTGGGATTAAAAGGCGTGCACCACCACCACCCAGCTAGGAGACTCTATAAACCTAAGCATGAAATTTCTTTTTTTGTTTTTTTTTTGTTTTTTGGGGGGAGGAGGGTTGGTTTTTCAAGACAGGGTTTCTCTGCGTAGCCTTGACTGTCCTGGACTCACTTGTAGTTCCAGCTGGCCTCGAACTCACAGCGATCCGCCTGCCTCTGCCTCCCGAGTGCTGGAATTAAAGGCGTGTGCCACCACGCCCGGCCAAGCATGAGATTTCTAACTCAAAAATTAATAAATAAGCCAGGTGTGGTGGTACACCTTTAAACCCAGCACTTTGAAGGTAGAGCCAGAAGCAGGCAGAGTTCAGGACAGCCTGCTCTACACAGCAAGCTCTAGTTCAGCCAGGACTATACAGTGAGTCCATCTCTAAACAAAAACAATCATTATTAATAATTAATAAGTAACCAAAAGCTTGGATTGGGGATGTACTTCGGTGCTAGGATGATGGGCTGACAGACAAGCTCCTGGTTCCATCACCAGAAACAAATGATAGCAACAAACTACATCCATAAAATAAACAGGCGTGGGCAGATTCCCTAAGCTAGGCAACAGCAGAAGGTGGCAACCTGTCACCCCGGGCAACAGGCAACTCGCCACTGTCACTGCACAGCTGCTGATGCACCTGTCATGGGAGGTGAAAACTCCTGGCTGGCAGCTGAGCCGCTTGCTCCCTTTCTAGTCCTGTGCCACTGCCCAGTGTAGTTTTTTTGTTTGTTTTGTTTTTTTAAACATGAACCAAGCTCTCTGAAGTCAGGGTCCCCCTCTGTAGCCCAGGCTGACCCAAATCTTACAGTCTTTCCGCTTCACACACAAAGGTGACTTGGAGAGCACAGCACCATGTTCTGATTGACAGCAGGCTTCGTGGTTTGTTTGTTGTTTGAGACAGGGTTGCTCTGTGTAGCCTTTGCTGACCTAGAGCTCTGTAGACCAGGCTGACCTCGAACTCAGAGATCCACCTGCCTCTGCCTCCCGAATGCTGGGATTAAAGGCGTGCGCCACCACAGAGATGTGCCACCATATCGGGAAGTTTATCCCACAACTCAGCTTTGACTCCACCCTGACCAACCCACAGCCATTCCCTAAGGAGTGCCCTGCTCCTCATGCTACGGAAGGACAGACACTGGTTGCACCAAGTCCTTCCTTGGTCAGGTCCCCTGGAAATGCTAGGTGGAGGCAAGCACTGGGGTCGGTTGCTAGTATCGTCCTGTTCCCCCAACTATCCCCCCAACACACACAAACAGGGTTTCACTATGCAACCCTGGTGACCCTGAATTCACAGACGTCTGCCAACTTCTGCCTCTTGATGCTGGAATTAAAGGTATACACTACTATGCCCAGCCTTAGTGTTGTCTTTTCTGAGGATTGAGAATTTTCCAAATAAAACTGAAAATATAAGAGCAAAAACCAGACAGAAGAATGGGGAGACAGACTCCTGAAGGAAGCTTGGCTGGGAACAGAAAGACAAAGGCCTCACACTCTATCGTTATGATGCCTGTTTGCTTAAGAGACAGAGGTTTTTTTTGGGGGGGGGAAGGGGGATGCTGACTCTCATTGTAGAAGTCTGGGCTTTAGCTTCCAGTAATGCTGAAGAAACCCTTGGTAACAGAGCTGCTGCCATAAGATTTGGTAGTAAGTTTGCTTAGGAGATATTAAATCAGGAGAATTGAGCTAAGGGGCGCTGCCCAAAGCCCAGAGATGAAAGCAGCTACCCAGGACTATTAGAGGTAAGTAGACACCATGCCAGGAGGTGAACATTTGTTCAAAGGACTGAGCAGCCATTGGGCTCATCCCCCAGAAACACACCTCTGACAGGCAGCCACAGCCAATGCTATTTCCTGGCCTCCCAAAAGCCCACAGCATGATTCCATAGGCAGGCAAGACGACCCAGGTAACAACATGGTGTACTGAACAAAGAATCCTGGCACCTTCTTTTTGTGAGACCTCCCTTCTGCCCAAGCGCCCAGACTTGCAGTGTCTTGTCTCTGTTTACACTGCTGAAAGTGCAACCTGGAGCCAGGGCCTGCAGCCTACTAAGGAGCCTAAGTTATGACCCAGTAAGTCTGTATCTGATGCTCCTCTTTGGGCAGTAGCTGCAGCCAGGCATGCTCTACTCAAGAGCCATCCTTTTGCTAATTCGTAAGTATGAAGAGGCATGTTGTCTGCAACAGCATCCACACCAAGTGGTTCACAACCACCTACCTCTACATCCAGTCCTGGGAACCCAACACCCTCCTCTGGCCTCCACAGCCGCCTACACACATGTGGTACACAGACATGCTTGCATACAAAGTAAATAAGGAGATAGGCCTTCACTGTATAGCCCAGGCAGGCCACTTCTGCCTGGCAGTCACAAAGCAGAAAACAGCACTGAAAAGCCTATGACTTTGGTAAGAACACACAGCATACTTGGAGGCATCAAAGCCAGGGTGTAAGGCCAGTCACATAGACCTCTTGGAGAAGCTGAACCCAAACCAATGATATCAAGGGCCCCCCCTCCCCCCAAGGATCATGACACTTGGGTGTGCTCACACCTAGCCAGGCTCCTAGCATCCCCCTCAGAGCTGTACCCTGCCTCAGGATTGTGGCAGTTTCCACTGGTGGCTTCCTCCACAAGGCTCAGATAGTCAGGACCTTCTGTGTATGGAACCTCAGAGACACCAGCCCTCGCTGTGGGTCTGTCCACACAGCAGCAGAGGGGCAGCCGGTGACTGTGTGGGGTTCCAACACCACCAACTAAAGCCGCCTAGGACATGACCACAGGACGGTCCAGAGAAGTCCAGATACTGCTCAACACTAGAGAGAAAACAACGGGAGACAGATCTGACACATGACTCTGACTCCTATTGAAGACCACACAGAGGACCCAATGCAGAGTGTCACCAGGCTGGGGAGAGAAGGCCGCATGGCATCTTGGAAACTAGTGTCACCAAAACAAACCTGCAGCTTCCTGGGGCCTCCAGATGCTTCAGCCAACAACAGGAACAGAGAGCTAAGCAGCAGTGTCACCCTGGCAGGTATGGGGGTGGGGTAGGCAGCAGCTTTCCTCACCCTCACCTGAATATGCATACCTATGCATGGACAGATGGATGGATGGACACACGCGCACACGCCATCATCAGGCCACAGCAGCTCCTAGCTGATTACCCAGATGCAGTTAAATACTGCCAGCCTCCCAACAAGATGCAAATGCCCAGGCTGGGAGCCGTGCCACCAGCAGCCACCATCTTCTGATATGCCTCTGACCTCTGCACACAGTTGTGTCCAAGAGGGGTAAAATGGATAGCCTTGAGTGGACAGTGGCATTCTGGCTGTTGCCTCTCCACAAGGCCCAGAGGCGGCGCACACTAGACATGTAGCACATGGCCTCTAGAGCGATATGCCCTCCAAGAGGGAACACTCAGCCCCATAGACAGGGAGGAGAGGCAGGGACAGTAAGCAGATTTATTCCAGGTGCAGTGACATGCACTGGCTGGGACACAGTCCCCTAAGACACTTTCCTGGGGTACTGGGAAGAGAGTGGAGGCTGTGTTCTAAGTGTACACTCCATGCACAGAGCTCGCTCCTCTCGAATTCACCAGCCTCTCTCCTTCCGAAGTGCCTCCCCTTCCCAGGCCCTCTGCCCTAGCTTTCCCAGAATAGGGAGACAATTCTAAAGCACAGGGCTGAGACCTGAGACCATGTCCCAAGCCGATGCTCTGGTTCAAAGTGAAGTCTGGAGGCCCCATCAACCTGGTCTTCACTGGCTTCTTAGGAAGCAAAGCAAGTTGAAGGAAGCTATGTTCAGAGTGCGCAGTGGCCCTCACCTTCTGTCCTTTGTCCTTCTGAAACACAAAGACGGATGGTGCAACAGCAGGTTTTTCTGAAAAAGAAAAGAAAAGAACCATCATGCAACACACACAAAACTAAGAGCTGGGTATCAACTTGAAATTTTTGGGTTTTGTTTTGGTTTGGTTTCGGTTTCGGTTTTTTGAGACAGGGTTTCTCTGTGTAGTCATGGCTGTCCTAGACTCACTTTGTAGTCCAGGCTGACCTTGAACTCACAATGATCTGCCTGCCTCTACTCCCAAGCGCTGGGATTAAAGGTGTGCGCCACCACACCCAGCCTCCAATTTGAGTTTTTCTGTAATTTTGTTTTTGAGCCTAGGCCTCACTATGTAGACCAGGCTAGCCTCAGAGTCACAGAGATGCCTCCCAAGTTCTGGGATTAAAGGTGTGCACCACCATGCATGAATGGCAGCCAGCTGGTCCTTAGGCTCCTGCTTCCTAAACAGCTCCCCTAGAAACCCAGCTGATCTGGCTTGCAAAGGTGCTCTTGAGAAAGGATTTCAAGCTGGGGTTCGTGGTGTACACCATTAATCCCAGCACTGAGAAGGTAGAGGCAGGTGGATTTCTGTGAGTTTGAGGCCATCCTGATCTACAAAGTGAGCCTAGGACAGCCAGGACTGTTACACAGAGAAAAATAGATAGGTATATAGATACAGACAGGAAGGGAGGGAGGGAGGGAGGGAGGGAGGGAGGGAGGGAGGGAGGGAGGATAGATAGAAAGCAGTGCCCTGACCTGCTGCTCAGAGTCAGACAGTGACAGGTTCTGCACCTCATGGGACAGGACATGTACTAGTGGCGTCCTAGTGGCTCTGGTAACTCCCACCCACACCATAAACCCCAAAGGTTGACTGGAGGGGCCTGGGAACTAGACTTGGCATGGTGCCAGAGAAACCCACAGTGCCTGGGGTGGCAGATGTATTCACGTACACACTCAGCACATGTGAAGAGATGAGGAGGAAAGAACAGGGCAACCATTTGGGAGCAGGCTTGAGAAGGGACAAAGACATCAAGGCCATGACCACACAGACACCACCCACTTACCCTCATATCCACTCCTGAAGAAGGACATTGAGCTTGACCCTGGGACCACAGACCTTAAACATACAGCCTGCTGACAGGAACACTCTCACTACCTCATCAGTCCCTTCTGCCCCAGTACTCCTGTGACCACCTGAGTTCATCTGCCTTATAACCAAAGTGCTAGCCACCAGAGAATGACGGGCTTCCCAGCCAGGCCCACACACCTTGTACCCACAGCCAACACAAATGATGGCAGGGGAAGGGAGGAGAGTGGGCAGGGCAGCAACACTAGAGTCTATGCCAGGTCCCCAGAGCCCTGTCAGCACCTCTGTGCCCAAGCTTAGCAGCTGGGTCAGTGTCCAGCCCAGCTCTGCCTCTGCACCCAGCAACAGTGAGGTGTGAGGTACTTTGGCCATCTTGGTCCCTTTCAAGCCAACCCTGGCTCCAGGCTTGCTGAGCACAGCAGCTCACCCAGGGGACACTGGCTCATAAATACATGGCTGGGGTTATGACAAGGGATACTCTCCTTCTACTAGAGCTGCCGGGCCACCTGTCACTATTGAAACCTTGCAGGGCAGCTACAGAGTAGAGGCCTGGAACTCCAGTCCCTAGGCCCTGTGTGGGGCTAACCAGGCTCAGATGTTGGTCAGGCCAGTAAGTAGTGCTCACTGCTGCTGAAATCAGCTTGGGACTGCAGCCTGGGGGAGCTACTCCATCCTTTCCTCAGAGGCAGCCCCATCACAGCCCCTCAGTACTCATGGGCATGTGTCCCCTAAAGAAACCCAGAGACCACCAGATAGGAACCACTGCAAGGAACCTAGAGGCATGCTCAACCAGGGACAGAAGCACTAGGAAGCAGCCAGGCAGGTGACATCAATGCAGACCAGACCCACCCTGGCCCAGTCCTGACTTGGAACCATCCAGACGTTCCGCTGTAGTCACCATGACCCCAGGTTGACAGACACCCCAGGCCACCTAAAGCCACAGTGCAGTAACCAGGTTGTGAGCTGCACCAAGAGGATGGCCCTGCTGGCTGCCTTGCACCACAGCTCACTTCTGCAAGGCTCACCTCCTGAGACTAATCCTGCCTTCCACGCAGACACAATGTCCTCAGCTTGGCTTCCAAGCTTCCAAAGGGTCTTCTGTGGTCATCGTGTGAACCAACGTATGACCCCCTAAACTCCACCCACTCTCTTAAGCAGGGCATGTGGCTCCATAAGTAGAGCACCCACCTATAGCATGCACAAAGCCCAGGGATCCATCCATCCCAACACCACAGAAACCACATATGGTGGCTCGAACAGCTGCATTCCTAACTAGCACTTGGGATGTAGACGCAGGATAATCAGGACTTAAAAATGACTACACGATAGACAAGAACACCTCAAAAGCAAACAGGGCTGGTGAGATGGCTCTGCGAGGTGAGATGTCTGGGACCAAGCTCAACAACTATAGAATGGACTGTGGAACCCACAGGTGGAAGAGCTATCCTGGAGGTTGTCCTAAGTACGGATGAAAACAGAAGGTGCTAGAGAGCCACTCAGCAGCTGGGTACAGTTCCTGCTCTTGCAGAAGACCTGGGTTTAGTTCCCAGAACCCGTATCAGGTGGCTCATGCCAGAGGACCTGATGCCATCTCCTGGCCTCCACCAACTCTGCAGTCATGTATACAAACTCACACACATAATTAAAACTAACATGTCTTTAAAATAAATAAAAAAAGAAACCCCACTTCATAAACTGACCCCAGCTACTATGCAACCACACCAATATTTATTAACTGCTGAATTCCAAAACTAAAGTGGGTGGCAGTGCAGGCTATAGCTCAGCTGGCTCTCCTCCACAGGAAAGAGTAGGAGAGGGTCAGATACAACAGAGGCCCCAAGGCTGGGGAGAGGAGTGAGCCTAGAATTCTCTGCCCCACACAGCGCTTCACAGATGTTACAGGCACAATGCTCCCAGCAAACAGCTGCTGGCTTCATGGGTTCCTCTGCACTTGCCTCTCAGACTCATGAGCATGCTCACTGCGAACACTGCACAGGAGGCTGCAGGATGGTTGTTGCTGGACCCTCACCTGAGACTCCAGTCTCTCCTCTCAGCTTTGTATGCTATTCTGCCCTAAATGACTTTGGGCCTGGGTCTCACCCATGCTTCTATAAGCAAGCCATGGCCCAGGGTCTATAAAGCCTAATATATTTATTGGTCTTCTGAGAGTGAACTGTGGGGTGCTCCTACTTTGGTTTGTTAGTGGGATCTTTATGAGGAACGGCGTAGATGCTGTTTCCATGTCCCCAGGAAAGGAATTCTCTCAGCACACAGGACAGGTGCTTGACAGGCAGCTACAAGGCAGATGATGTCAATGCCTGGATGGGAGCTGAGGAGATGGTGAGGGTTCTGCACACCAGCCAGTAGAGTTGATGGCCACAGCACTCACATCTGGCACTTATTAAACCCAAACCTCCAACCCATACATCCCTGTGTCTTGCGTCCAGCACAGGAAGGAGGGCCCAGGCGCGTCACTCCAACAAGCCTGGCTCTAGGCAGGCGAGCTCTGCCATCTGGAGCACTGATGGGAAGCTGTCCTACCCATGTGCTCTGGCCTCAAAGCCTGGCTTGCTTGAACTCACTGTCCCCTCTACAAAGGGGGTGAAGGGCCAGCCTGGTCCAAGTAGCCCCATGGCGATACCTCGAGTCTTCCTGTGGCCTCTGCCATTCACTCACTGCAGACATGCTCTCTGGGATTCCCCCCAACCTCAAGCATTTCATCCACACTGTTACAGCTCTGCACAGCCAGCCTCATCAATGCGTCTGTCAGCTGTTACCCTAAGGCCTCTGGAGGTGGGCCACATCCACATTCTCCTGAGAGGAAGGATGCTTTTCTTTGGAGCTATGGCATCTGGAACAAAGCAACTGTCATCTAACCCCCTAGAAGACAAACACCTGAAAGTAGCTTTGGGGCCTGGGTCTACCAGTGGGGCAAAGACAGGCAATGACCACAGCACTCACATAACAAACACACATCTCCAAGTCCACTTCACAGCCTTGGACTTCACTGCTGCCTCCTAATGGCGCCTCACTTTCCAGGCAGCCACGGTGGGCAGCCACTGAAGGGCTCAGCACCATGTTAGCAAGGCAACACGGCATGTCTCCACCTCCTTATCTGAGAACACCCTCAGTAAACATCCCTCCAGCACCCTGGGCCCTGGGTCAGCCACTTTACTCCAGTGAGGACAACATCAGCTGCTGTGAGAACAAATCTACACCAGAAGAAGCAAATCCTTTCAGTGCAAGTTTCCATGTGTCAGTGCTGCTCCCCTATGAGCTCTGTGGTGGGGAATGAGGAGGCCTCTGGCTTGTGTGTCTCAGACTTCCTGGCCCTGACTGACAGGGGGTGGGTACCTGGAAGTGTCTCTCTGGAAGTGCCTACATGGCCTCACAGAGGTATTGAGGAAGGCATTGCTTTGACTCTGCCCTGGGCCCCATGTGAAAACCTTCCATAGTGGGAGCAGTACTCAACCCATGGTTGACACATAAAGCACCTGTCAGTCTCACTAAGGGCTAATGTCACCACACTGCTGTGGCCAAGTACTGAGTGTCACACTACTGAGTGTCCAGGAGGCCTTGGCCACAGGGGTGTCCTACTTCAAGTCACTACCAACAGAAGCAAAACACCAGCCTCTGGAGTGAGTAAAGAACATACCCAGTGGCTCAGCTCCCAAGCAACACTCTAAGGACAGCGACATTTGTCGCCTGCTCCACTCTACTGTCCCTATAGCCAAGGAGGCACCTACTTACACTGAGTCTGGCAAAACCCCAGTAAGCTCACAAAAGGGAAGTGACATATAGGAGTCCTCCAGTCTAACAAATGCAGGAAGGTCTATGGCCTTCACGGCCCAACACAGACACGGTGAAATGAATGCAAGCGAAGGCAGTGGAGAAAGCCCTGTAGCCCAGCTGGAAGGAAACCTAAGATGACCCCTGGACCACACCGCTGTGTAGCTGCCTGAGACTGGTGGTGGGAGCGTGGGTGCATCCAAGGCCATTTCAGCCACACAGATGCTAAGTGAAACAGGGAAGGGTGAGAGTTGTGTTCAGTGCTTAAAGACACAGTGACCCACTGCACGCTCCAAAGCAGCATCAGTTGTCACTACAATCACACCCAAGACCACATGACAAACTATTGAGGCCATCTGGAAGCATGGGTCATGCACACCAAGACAAGTGCTAGCCTTGAGGTAACCAACAACGAATGCTATGCTTGATGCAATGCTTGTTGGCTGACATTCCCAGAGATCTCTGAGGCAGATTCCAAGGGAAGACAAGTTGAGCTGGGAACCTGTAAGCAACAGGCCTCAGGTCAGCAGTAGGGGCAATGATGGATGGCCTTGAGGGCCCCTAACTAGGGAAGCCAGAACCAAGCAAGTACAGAACAGCTCCATGCAAAGAGGGAGAATATTCTCACAGAAGCCACTTGAACCTTGGACCAAGAAAGGAAAACTAGGTAGAGTTGGACCAAGAAAGGAAAACTAGGTAGAGTTGTCCACCCTAGAACACAGGGGGCACTGTGGTGGCCAGTGCCAGGAGGGGCTGCACTTCTGACCTCCCATCTGTGTGCCCGCCCAACCGAGTTGCCAGCAGCCATGGCACTAACAAGGCAGGCAGGCCACCTCACAGCTGGCTGACAGGCAACAGCCCCTGATGGTGTGACTCCATCAACTCACTACCACACAGGACTGCCGTGGCACTTAGTGGGCATCACAGATGGAGAATGGGGAGAACCAGAGAGCAACCAACCCCGAGCTCCACCATATGCAAGCTCAGAAAATTCGTCTTAATCATGGGAAGAAAGCAGGTCAGGCCCCTGTCCATACTAGGCACCCGATTACACTTGACCAAGGCAGGTGGCATCACCCAGCAGAGCCCAGCTTCTGGACACCTCTCTCCCTGCCACAGTCACCACAGGGTGCTCAGGTCTCCCCTAACCTGCTGGTTCTCTATCAAGAGTGATCCTGGGCCAGGCGGTACTGACACACACCTTTAACCCAGCAGAGGCCGGCAGATCTTTGTTTTTTGAGGCCAACCTGGTCTACAGAGTTAGTCCAGTACAGCCAATACCACATAGAGAAACTCCGTCTTTTAAAAAAAAAAAGTGATCCTGGAACTTAAGGGATTGATTCTTCTGGTGACAGAGAGTGAGTGGGTGTGGTTGATGTCCTGGGAGAAGAGGCCACAAAAGTCAATCATCCTTCACTAGCCCCATCGACAGCCCCATCCTGCCCCAATATAGGAGAGAGAACATGGGTAGTAGCCAGCAGGAGCCACATGTATCCCCACACTCTACAGGTCAGTCACTCAGATCAGCTGTCCCAACCCCACACAGGCTCCCCATCCTGACCAGCTCCCAGATGCCTGGTGGCTGGATCCAGGCAGAACTGAGGTACAGACAAGGCACAGACCCAGGCTCCACCCTGGCTCTCAAGCTTTTCAGAAGCAGGACCCATCACCATGTCAGTGCATGACTCAAGGCTACAACTACCTTCACAAACTGGGGCAAGAGCTACTAAAGCCCTTGCCCCATGCGAAGGAGGCAGTCATCTGGGCTAAGGACATCAGGAAAGGGTAAGACGTGACCTAATTCTAGTGCTGGTAGTAAACCCAGGGCCTTTGCACATGCTAAACAAGTGCTCACCAGAGTCACAGCCCAGCCTCTGTGTGTGTATACTCTTTGTTTTGTTTTGTTGGTTTTTCAAGACAGGGTCTCCCTATGTAAGCTTTAGCTGTCCTGGACTCACTTTGTAGACCAGGCTGGCCTCGAACTCACAGCGATCCACCTGCCTCTGCCTCCCAAGTGCTGGGATTAAAGTTGTTCGTCACCATGCCTGGCTTAACACTCTTTAAAAGTGGTGGCACACACCTTTAATCCCAGCATTCAGAAGGCAGAGAGAGGCAGATCTCTGAGTTCAAGGCCAGTTCTACAAAGCAAGTTCCAAGACAGCCAAGACTACACAGAGAAAACGCTTTCTCAAGCCCCCCTCCCTAAAAAAGCAGCAAGTATCTGAGGCCAGGGCATGGGCCTGCTGTCCCAGCCACCTGGCAGGAGCTGGAAGGTTATCATGAGGCTGCAGGCCTGCAATGGTCCTGGGACCCTGGACACGTGAAGCCTGCTGGCTGCTGCCTCTGAGTGCTGGCATGACGAGGACAGAAATAGTGCCCCACGGCCACTACAGACCCTCGGAGGGTTAAGAGAACACTCAACCAGGGCACAGCAGGCTGAGCTGGGTAAAAGAGAGACAACAGCCAGGCCAGCACGAAGAAGCATGGCAGGCACTAAAGAGTCCAGGGCACATGGTCTCTCTAGAGAGGGAGTAGCAGTTGTTCCCAACCCCAGAAAACCCCAGATGTGCAAGCTGGCCTGGACCAGTTCCTCGTTTTCAAGACACGTCGGAAACCTGCAGCTTTCTCTGCCATTGCAGAACCTCAGGCCGGTTCCTAATTAAACACACACAGAAGCCTCACTCGGAGAGAACGGCCCCTCTGCTGGTCCTGAGCTAAGCGACAACTTCTGCCTATGTTGGTCCACGATGCCTTCGGAGATCAGGGTTTCTCTGTGTAGTTATGGCTGCCCTGACTCACTTTGTAGACCAGGCTGGCCTCAAACTCGCAGCAATCCACCTCTGCTCCTGAGTACTGGGATTAAAGGGGTGTGCCACCACGCCCGGCTCTTGTAGTTTTTTTTTAATTTTCTGAATGTCCTGTCCTCTGGAACCATCTCAGAGAAAGTGGCCTTGTATTTCACCAATGAGCAGCTTGTAAAAAGGGGCATGGGCCTCAGCATGGGCCTGGTAACCAGTGCTGAGAGAGCACTGCAAACCCAGGGCACAGTGGGTGGGGTGGGGGTACTGTGTAAACTGGAGGGGGTTGCAAGCACCCTAAGCTACAAGCGTCTCTCCACCACACTCTGAGGAGACCCCAGGAAAGCCTGTGCAGAGGCAGCAGAAACAAAAGCCCTTAAAATAGATGGAGGAGCCTGCACCACTGCCATCAACCTGGGATGTAAAGTGCTGGATGGTGACTGGAAAGTAAGTACCTTGGAGAGCTACCAGCCTCATCAGACCCAATGCCTGAACTCCCTTCCCCACCTGTCCCTCCTGCAAGCATAGGTTTTTGTTCTGTTTTTCAAGACAGGGTTTCTCAGTGTAGCCCTAGGTGTCCTGGAACTTGCTATGTAGAACACGCCTGCCCCAAACTCAGAGATATGCCTGCCTATGCCTCCTCTGTGCTGGGATTAATTAAAGGTGTATGCCACCACTGCCTAGCTCCAAGCACTGTCCTTTTTTCCTGTTTTCTGGTAAGTTTTCTGGGCTAGCCTTGAAATCACTATGCATGTAACCCAGGCTGATCTGAACTTCAGTCTCCCAACTACTAGGATGACAGGCCTGGGCCACTGGGCCTGGCTTCTCCAAGCTCACCTGCCTCCACTCACTCCAACTCCCTCTCAGACCAGTTCAACTGACTCCTGCCACACCAACACTTTCTTCAGAGGGTAAAGGTTCTGTAGCCTTGTCACAAAGCCCCTCTGACACCACTACACCTCTAGTAGAGTTGAGGCCAAGCACAGGGCCTGGTCCCAGGACATACCCAGGACCACTTGTCATCCATCTATGCCAGCACACAGCCCCCGTGCTCTTCCCTTGACATGTAGGACATTAAAGGAAGTGAAGAGAGGCCAGGGACCAAGCCCAACTCTGAGGGTCACAGGTGACATCTGAAGCCAGATAGTTGTCACGACTAAGGCTAGGACACCTGACTGCAGGGACCTGCAAAACCTAGAGGGACCTCCACAACCAAGGAGCCTCCCCAGGTGCCCATGTTGAAAAGCCCTGGGCTACAGGGTCATACAATGACAGGCAGACAGGATTCAGAGGACAGAGATGTACCTGCTGGACTCCCATCAGCCACTCAGCCATGGTCATCTCAATGAAATGGTAACCCCTGCAACTTAGAGCTCACTCTACACTTTACCTCCTCCCCTTCCATCCATTCATGTAATACTGTAGGTAGAATTCAAGATCTCTTATCCCCAGTGAACCTTTAACCTGTCCATGTCTGAAATGGTGGTCCAGGGTGGGAACACAAGCTGGCCGTGAGCACTCACTCTCACAGGCAGAGAGCACTATGAGATGGGGGCCAGGATCTGCATTCCCATTTTGCTAGTGTGCCTCAGTTCAGGGCACAGTGAGAGCACTAGCCTGGCTTGCTCTAGGGTAGACTCTGTGCCCACCATCCCTGATGCCTGGGCCTTATCTGGGAGATAACTCTGCATCTACTCCCACTCCTACAGTGGTGCTATGAATGGAAGAATTTTAGGAAGCCATGGCCCTGTGGCAGGACATGGAAGCCAGGGTGTGCTACTAGCATCTAGTAAGTCCACCTGGGTATACCACTATACTGCTGCTAACCCTAAAATCCACAGGACAACCCTATGCAGCCCTGCCTGGGTCCCTGTTCACAGCCCCACCAGGACCTCAGTGAGATCCATTTTCCCTGGGTCCTGCTCTTCTGTACTATCTCCCTTTCTCCACCACAATCAAAACTGTTCTCCTTCCTCCTTCTGTCCACTGTTGAGGGACTCCTGAAACAGGACGCAGAGCAAGGGTGAGCAATCCTGACTCCAGGTGTGCTCGAGCCCCCCCCCTCTCAGGAGAGAAGCAGTGCAAGGGGTTTTCTCAAAGCCACAAACTACAGAAGTTCCACAGAACGTCAGTGAGAGCTGCTGGTCCTTCTGAGATCACCATGGCAACGAGAGCCTGCAGGATACAGCACTGGACCACAACTGAGGATGCTTCCTTATACGACCAGGGTGCACCTCACCTGAACTTCACAGAACAAGGTTCTACACCCTGGTCTACCCTTGGCAGTGCAGGGAACCAAGAGTCTAGAGATCTGGAGCTACCCTGCACCTTAATGGATGGAAATAAATCATCTATGGGCTGAAGAGGGCCAGTTGGAGGGGTGAGATAACCTGAATGCCCAGCTATGTCCGACAGCCAATACTTCAAAATGCCTGAAATGGGATATGCCAGGGCAGTTATGAAATAGATAGAGGGGAGCCTGGGAGGGAAGGTGGAGATTTAGGATCTGGGCATGGAAAGGCAGGAGCTACAGCCTGAGGGAATTCATGGCTATGGGGCGGGTACTTCTTTTTTTGGGGGCATGGGGGTGTTCAAGACAAGCTCACTAGCAGCTTGTATGTAGCCTTGGCTGCCTTGGGCTCACTCTGTAGACCAGGCTGTCCTCCAACTCACAGAGATCTGCCTGCCTCTGCCTCTGACATTCTGGGATTAAAGGTGTCCACCACTTCGCCCGGCTAGGGTGGGTACTTTCAAAGGTTCAAAACACACAAGCAACAGGGCTGAGTGCTAGCTCTGTGGAAAGCATGGAAGCCTTGGGCCCCATCCCCAGCATCAGCCACAAACTTGTCATCCCAACACTGGAAAGTGGAGGCAGGAGGAGCAGGAGTTCAAGGCCAGCGTGGATTACATGACTCTACCTTGAAAGAATAACCAATATCACATACCTACTTTACAAAGGTGACAAGATATCAAACACCCTGCTGGGAAGATGCCCAAAAGATGAAGTGTTCTGGAAACTGATTGATTCAGAAATGATGGGTCTGAGGCACAAAAACTTGCTCTCCTGAACCCAACTCTGATGGAACGGGGGGGGGGGGGGGGGGGGGGGAGCACGGCACAGTAGGTAAGCACAGACCGTCCTAGGTACAACTTTCAGTAACAAACATTCTCCCACCCCACGTGGACAATTCACAGTGGACAGTACATGGGTACCACAAGAAAACACTGAGCTCCAGCAGAGAGCAAATGTAAACTGTACTCCAAGGCCCCTTCCGTTGAGGACCTCTCCCACAACTTCCTTCCCTGGTTCCTTCTTCATGGCACAGCTCCCGGGTGGCCTGTGTCAAGCACTGCTCTGGAGCAGGGCCCACCAGTGATTGAGGAGGAGAACTCCTGCCCGGGCAGTGCTTCTGCTCCAGCAGAGCATGGCCTAGCCTGCTGACTGACAGCTGCAATGGGAAAATAAAGCAGGGCAGAGGGGACAGGAAAGGTGGCCACCAAGGAAATCAGGTGGCTAGGGAATTCCTATAAGAGGCAAGAACAGCCCACCAGGTCGGCTGGCTGGCGAGGAGTACTCCCAGCAGGGAGGAAGGCAGAGCAGAGCAGGTCAGGGAGGGCGGGGCTGTGTAGGAGGGTACCCTAGCTTCTGGTTAAAGCACTGGGTGAGATGAGGTAGAGGGGAGAGAGGGCCCCCCGAAAGCAGTGGTGGTGGGAACGGGAGAGGACCCATGGTCACTTCAAAGTGTGGGCTAAAGGAGAAGTTCCCACTGATGATCGTGACAGGTTGCAGGATGGGTGGTTTGGGGGAGGGGATTCTGTTTTAGACAGGACATTATCACCCTAAAGGAAATCTCAAGGGGCCCCCATGTACTTGGGAGGTGGAGACAGGAGGAGCTTCAGATGCACAGTGAGTCTGAAGGCAACCTGGGCTGTACGAGACTGTCTCCAAAGAGAGAGAGACACAGAGAGGGAGGGGAGTGGGCACCTAATAATTTTTAAAGGGAGTATGGGGCTTAAAACAAACCCACAAGCATGACAGTGGTGGTACACGCCTTTAATCCCAGCACTCAGGAGGCAGAGGCAGGCGGATGTCTGTGAGTTCAAGGCCAGGCTGGTCTACAAAGCAAGCCCAAGACAGGCATGGCGACACAGAGAAACCCTGTCTCGAATATAAAAAACAAAAAACAAAAAACTCTCGTTCCCTGTACTGCCTCCAGCTTCAAAGACTCCTTATAAAAGAGGCACGTGGTGAAAGAGGCACGAATGGGGTTTGGGCCTAGACCACCCTTGTTCACACAGCTCTGCCTCCTGACCTCCCTCAAGCGACTTGCCTACATCTACCTTTCAAGGCCTGGATGAAGACCAAGCACTGCAGGTGTAAACACTAACTCACATCACGCAGCCCCTCCCAGGGCTGAGAGCACCCTCTGAAAACCCTACATCCCTGGGTTGTCCACAGAAGCCTCAGGCCACAGCAGGAAGGAAAATTGCATGGTGGAGAACCAGGTCCCCTCTAATAATCTTCCTGCAGTTGTGCAGGAAGAAAAGGACAGGGATAAAAGTCCCAAAACCCTAGAGCAGCCCCCAAGGGACAACATCAGAGGGCATCAGGCTGCAGGAGCTGCAGGACGACTGACTATTGAGACTGGGAAAGGATTACATCGCCCAGAGGGTGCAGGGGGAGGGTCGGGGGTTCCACAACAGAAAGCTCACTGGGCAAAAGCAATTAAGACAACGGTCCTCAACCTGTGGGTCGCGACCCCTTTGGCAACCGATTACCTCAAAATTATTTACATTACAATCCACAACAGTAACAAAATCATTGCTATGAAGCAGCGATGGAAATAATTTTATGGTTGGGGAGGGGGGCATCGCCACAATATGAGGAATTGTATTAAAAAGGGTCGCAGCATTAGAAAGATTGAGAACCACTGAATTAGGACCTGCAGATCGGGTGGCCAAGCCGAGATTAGGGAACATGAGCTGCAACCCAAAGGACTTGGGGGGGACTGTTGGGAAAAGAGGTGCAGGTTCTGCGGCGCTGGGTAGCCGGTTTCCCATATTCAAACCACTCAAATGATATGTCAGACTCCACAGGGGAGGGTTATCACGGGGTCAAAAATAAGAATTTTTTTAAAAAAAATTAAGAAACGGGATACGGAGAAGTTGTTAGGTCAGGCCTAAATGAGAGACATCAGGTGCACCTCAAAAGGCCTGGAGGCCAGTGGCGGGAATAGTGGTGGCCAGTTCGGATTAGAGCGGACCTCAGGGTGCAAGCCGCAGGTCGGGGTGGCCGAAGACGTCGCCAGATGAAGGACAGCCGGGCCTGTGGCTAGGCCGAAGACCGAGGCCCGGGCCTCAGGCGAGGGGGGCGGGGAAGGGAGCGTGGCGCGCTGGGCCCGCGAGCAGGCCCGGAGGTCTCACCCCACCCGAGGTCGCGGGGGCCGCGTCTCAGGCCCGTTGGGCTCCCGGGGCGGCGTGCTAGGCGGGAAGGTCTCGGTGGCGGTCGCGGAAGGGCTGAGGAGCCTCGAGGCCGGGCGGAGGCAGAAGCCGGGGCTGCCGCGAGGAACCGGGCCGGGGACCGGACGCCATGGTGGGGGGGCCCGTTGGGTACCCAGACCGGATGAGGCCGGACTCCCACAGTCCGAGGCACTCACCCTTCAACTCTGGGGCTCCCTCGACCTCTCGCCCCGCTCCCGCCCGCCGCCAGCTGGCCCCAGACGGCGCCTCCCCTACCTTCGTTCGCCAGGTCCGCCATTTTACTTCCTTAAGCCCTCCCACAAGGCCCCGCGCCCGGCCCCCGGGCTCGGCCTGCTTTCTGCGGGAAGACTTCCTGCGCCTGCGCATCCCACCAGACGACGCCGGGGCGAGAAGGAGGGCAGCTCGCACCGGCTCGCGCTCCGGCCACGCGCCTGCGCACTAACGGTCCTCCGCCCGCCTCCTCTTCCCGCCCGCGGAGGGAGGGGCGTGGCTTAGCACGGCACGCATGCGCGCAGGCAGCACAAGTTCGCTTGTTGGGCCTGAGGTTCCAGCTATAGCTGGGTGGTATGGAAGGGGGTGGGGGGGGAGGGAGGTGCCCGAGTGTCGCGCGTGCGCACGGGAAACTTACCGCTGCTTGCGGTCCAGACTTCCATCCTGCTACTTTCTCTGTTTGTTTCTCTGGCGTGAGCCGAGGCTGACTTTTAAATGATTCGTCTTGCATGCAGCAGTAACCCTGTACCTCAAGGCCTCAGTTTCTCTGAATCAGAAGTCTCAGCCCCTTTCGCACAGCTTTCCTAAGGCCGTTGCAGGTTGGTTGGCGGAAGAGGCAAAGTCAAAGGCCATCCACTACCCGCCACCTACCGACTTTAGACACAGGCTTTCCAAGTAAAGACTCAAGTCCCTGCCGGGCGTGGTGGCGCACGCCTTTAATCCCTGCACTTGGGAGGCAGAGGCAGGCGGATCTCTGTTAGTTGGAAGGCCAGCCTGGTCTACAAAGCAAATCTATACACAGAGAAACCCTGTCTCGAAAAACAAAAACAAACAAAAAAACCAGACTCAACCTCCCTGGGCATTAGGCTGGGCATGATGGCACTGAGGAGGCAGATGCAAGCGGCTCTCTGTTTGAGACCATCAGGCAAGCTACGAGCTACATAGTGAGACTGTCTAAAAAGACAAAAAGAACAAAAAAGCTGGACATCGAGGTTACATCTGTAAAACGGGCTCATCCACTTCCCTGGAGCCCGTGTAACAATGTGGGAATGGGGCTCGGCGTGATGGCGCACGCCTTTAATCCTAGCACTGGGGAGGCAGAGGCAGGCGGACCTCTGAGTTTGAGGCCAACCTGGTCTACAGAGGGAGTTCCAGGACAGCCAGGACGGTTACACAGAGTAACTGTGGCTTAAAAATCAAAAATAAAATAAAAGATGTATTTGTATGTACGAGTATCATGCCTTAATGTGTGTGCAGTCTCTGCAAAGGCCAAAAAAGCATGTTGGATGTCCTGGAATTGGACTGTGCATGATCGTTGTAAGCCAACTAACTATATGGATGCTGAGAACCAAATCCAGTCCTCTGAAAGAGTAGCAAGTGCTCTTACTACTAAGTCTTGGTCTTTTGTTTTTGCTTTTACAGTACTAAAGATGGAACCCAGATTTTTCCAGCATGTTTGTAAGGTACCCAAGCTCCACCCATGACCACGCCCCCAGCTTCTGGGCAGGGCTCCACCTTGACTACACCTCCAGCCCTCTCACTGGGGGATTCTAGGGGGGGACCCTGATACTGAGTTACTCTCCCAACTCTGTAAATGGTGCCTTGAGTTCATGATTATATTGAACAGGGTTGGTTCTGAAATCACTTCATGTAGGCTCAATTTTCTTAATATATTTTATTGCAGATTTATTAACCAAGGGTCACTTATAACCCAACTAACCGAAACAATAGGAAAATGAGATTAAAGAATACAATAATGGAACTGTAAGGATCTCAGTTCCGAGGAACAATTCTCCTGGTGTAATCAGCTGGATTTCTTCTGTTGGAACCTGGAACAACCAGAACCCAGAACCTCAGCCGGAGGCCAGAGGCCCTCAAGTGGTTCTTTCTAGGAGCGTCTCGAAGCGGTGCGATGAACAGCCAAAACTATCCCAAGTCTTCTCCAAAGGCCCTGCCTCCTGTTTTTGCCTCATTTTTATACCTCCTCTCAGAATTTGTTCAAGGATGTTTTTCAGCGGGTTAACAGCAAATCTTCCCCCACACAGTGATTCGACTTCTAAAGGGATAAACATCACCTGCTCTCACACAAGTCTTTTCTCATCCCCCACTTGTGATCTAAACACAGTTGAAATGCGAGGCCCTTCTCGTTATCTGTTTCCAAACAGATAATGTTTCCGCCCCCCCATTTCTTTGCCTTCCTTCATTTAATTCTTTGGGCTCTCTAGGCTCTGTCCCACACACAGTAGCAGGCTCAGGAATCTTTTGGAAATCTAAAGTAAGAATATGAAACATAAACGCCATGGCATGCCTCTACCAAGTACTTGTATCCGAGCTGGGCCCACTTTGTTATCCCGCCCCTGCTTGCTCTTCACCCACAGAATCAGGACGACAAGCCACACTGGGCTCTAGAGCTCAACAAACTTAGTTCAGCCTCAAGACATTTGTGCTTGCTGATTCTGTCTTTGGTTTCCGCCTCAGGTCTTCATCTGGGATGGGGGTCTGTCTTAGTCGGTGTCCTATTACTGTGAAAACACATACCATGAGCAAGGCAACTCTTTTGGGGGGGGGAGGGTTGAGACAAGGTTTCTCTGTGTTATCTTGCCTGTCCCTGGACTCACTTTGTAGACCAAATTGGGATCCACCTGCCTCTGCCTCCCAAGTGCTGGGATTAAAGGCGTCACCCGGCACCACCACCGCCACACCCGGCAAAAGAAGACATTTGATTGGAGCTTGCTTACAGGTTCAGAGTCCATCATCATCGCCATGGTGGGAGCATGGCAGACATGGTCCTGGAGAAGTCGCTGAGACCTCCATCCTGACCACCAGGTTGGGCCCACTTCCTCCAACAAGGCCATACCTCTTAGTCCTCAAATAGTTCCACTCCCTACTGACTAAGCGTTCAAATACATGAGCCTATGAAGGACGTTCTTATTCAAATCACAGCCCCGAGCTGGGTGTGGTGGCACATGCCTTTAATCCCAGCACTTGGGAGGCAGAGGCTGGCAGATCACCGTGAGTTTGAGGCTAGCTAGTCCATAACAGGCAGGACTATAAGAGAAACCCTGTCTCAAAACAAAACAAAACAAAACAAAACAAAACGAAAAACCAAAATCAAACCACTCTTTTTGCTCCTTTGTTAAGATCTGGATGAGGACATGACCTTGGGACATGTGGGCTAATCCTGGTTTTAGGCTCAGAATGTTTTTTATGTTTTAACCACATGGGGGGGGTAGGAGGGAGTTAAAAAGAAAGAAAGAAAGAAAGAAAGAAAGAAAGAGTATCAAGCAAAACCTGTATGAAATGTAAATTGAGGGCTATGGCGGCTCTGCCAGTGTGTTGTTTTAAATGAAAATCTTAAGTGTTCTATTTTACCAATAAAGACTCAGGGGCCAGATGGTGGGCTGGAAACCTGCTAGCTCAGAGAGGCAGAGAAAATACCCAGTTGACCTTCCTACTCGGCTTAGGTCCTGATGGAAAGGCCCAGGTGTGATGAGATGGCTTTTTATTAACCAAAAGGTGGGTCACAGAGATGCCAAATCAGTAATTGGCATCAAAATACATCAGACCATCCCCCAACACTAGCCCAAAAGCCAAAGGCCAAGGAGCCAAGAAGCTCAAGACTAAAAAGCTAAGAGCTAAAAGCCAAAAGCTCAGGAGCTCTATTTCTACATGCTGTCTTTCTTTTTTTGTTTTTGTTTTGTTTTTCTTTTTTTCTTTTTTTTTTCTTTTTTTTCTTTTTTTTTTTGGTTTTTCGAGACAGGTTATCTCTGTGTTAGCCTTGGCTGTCCTGGACTCACTTTGTAGAGCAGGCTGGCCTCAAACTCACAGCGATCCACCCGCCTCTGCCTCCCGAGTACTGGGATTAAAGGCAAGCACCACCACGCCCAGCTCTACACTACTGGTTTTTTTTTTTTTTTTAAAGATTTTATTTATTTATTTTATGTATGAGTGCTCCATCTGCATATACACCTGCAGGCCAGAAGAGGGCATCAGATTCCAGTAGAGATGGTTGTGAGCCACCATGTGGTTGCTGGGGATTGAACTCAGGACCTATGGAAGAGCAGACAGTGCTCTTATCTGCTTAGCCATCTCTCCAGCCCTCTACTCTGTTTTAAATACCCCTCAACCCAAAGTCCTTCCTACTCTTCAGTCCCTGTCAGCTGGTTTCTTGCTCTGCCTCTTGACCTAGGGTTAACTTTATTAAGTCCTGTGTATAGAAAGCTCTTGGATTGAAGGTGTGTTTAGGGCTCAAGCACTCTAAACAAAAGACAGGCTTTTACAATTCACAATCTCAGGGATCAGATGGGATCAAAGACAGGTTTTTTACAGTCCACAATCTCTAGCTGGGAGTGGTGGCACACACACACATGGGAGGCAGAGACAGGTGGATCTCTGTGGGTTCAAGGCCAGCCTGGTTTACAAAGAGTGTTCAAGACAGTCAAGGCTACAGAGAGAAACCATGTCTAAAAAAAAAAAGAAAGAAAGAAAGAAAAGGAAAACCAAACAATAGAACAAAACAAAACAAAACCCAACCAGTTCACAATCTCAGGAGTCACACCGGGATCAAATATCCTGTAACACGGGAGTCATGCAGGCATGAGGACCTGACTTGACACTCCAGCATCCAAGGCAAAGCCACACACAGCAGCATGAATGTCATCTCAGCAAGCCTACCAGAGCTGAGATTGGCAGTGACTAGCCACAAACACAGCAATACTCTCACTGTCACCTTTAATTATAAAAGTCTTTGGGAGCCAGGCGTGGTGGCACACACCTTTAATCCCAGCACTAGGGATGCAGGCAGGCGGATTGCTGTGAGTTCGAGGCCAGCCTGGTCTACAAACAAAAAGCTTTGAGGTATGTGTAAGTGTGTATGTGTGTCCCATGTGGGTGTGTAGGTCACCCAGGAATTACATGAAGTCCAGATAGTGCTTGCTTTTCTTTTTTTTTTTTCTTCCTTTTTTTTTTTTTTTTGTTGTTTTTTTGAGACAGGGTTTCTCTGTGTAGTCTTGGCTGTTCTGGACTCGCTTTGTAGACCAGGCTGGCCTCGAACTCACATTGATCCTCCTTCCTCTGCCTCCCGAGTGCTGGGATTAAAGGCGTGCGCCACCACGCCCGGCTTAGTGCTTGCCTTTCAAACATGAGGACCTGAGCTTAAATCCTCAGAACTCACAAAAAGCCAAGGCCAGCAGTTCTGCGGGGAGGGAGGTGGGGGGCATGTAGAGAAAGGGGGATTCCCAGGAGTTCACTGACCAGCCAGCCCAGAATCCCCAGGCTGCAAGCCACTGAGAGACTTCACACCCAGACAAACAGTTGTCCCGTGGCCTCCACCCACATGCACACACAAGCAGAGACAAACGCACACGCACGCACACCCATCCACACAAACACACATGCACACACAGACACACACAAGCAGAGACAAACGCACACGCCTGCACATCCACACAAACACACATGCACTCACACACATCATGCACACAGAGAACACACATGCACACACAATAAAAGTCGTAGGAGCTCAGGTCTGGAGCATCTGCCCAGTTCGCTCTGTGTCTATCCACAGTGGTAGAGGGTCAAACATAAGTTGTGGTCTGTTTTTTTTTTTTTTCCCAACACCTGGCCCCTTCCTGGGTGTAGTCCTTAAAGCCGTGTGCCAACATCACCTAGAAAGGATATGGGTCCCAGGCCATGGCTGCTTAGCTAACACACACTTGTCATCCTGGAGCAGGAAGCAGAGGCAGGAGGATTGTCAAGTTACAGAGAGACACTTGGCATCAAAGCAAGAAGCAGAAAGAGAGCCTGGGATTAAAGCACACCTTTAATCCCAGCACTTGGGAGGCAGAGGCAATTGCATCTCTGTGAGTTCGAGGCCAGGCTGGTCTACAAAGCGAGTCCAGGACAACAAAGGCTACACAGAGAAACCCTGTCTTGAAACAAAAAATCTGGTAGGGACTCACGTAGCCCAGGCTATCCTTAAGCTGGCTTTGTAGCTGAGGATGCCTCTAACTCCAGAGAGCTAGGCTAACACCACACCCAGTGTCCTTTTGGGTTTGTTTGAAAGACTGTGTCAGTACATAGCTCAGGCTTCCTGGAGTTGGCAGTAATCCTCCTGCTTCAGAATCCAACTCCTGGGAACATGGACATGTGCCTACAACACAGCCTCTGTCTTCCGTGTGTGTGTGTGTGTGTGTGTGTGTGTGTGTGTGTGTGTGTGTGTGCATGTGTGTGTGTGATATGTCCTGCCTCTGACCCTGTGAACTCTCATCAGTATGATGCTTTCTTGGCTGTTTTATGGGCCTTGCAGAGTGACTCAGGGATCTTTGCCCTGTCACTTAAAATAAGTGCCAGACACATAACTGAAATCCAGAACCTAGGAGGCAGATGCAAGTGAATTGCTGTGAGATTCAGTCCAACCTGGTCTACATAGTAAGACCTAGCTTCAAACAAACAATAAATAAAATAATAAACCCCTAATCCTGTGGTTCTCCACCTTTCCTAAAGCTGCAACCCTTCAGCATAGCTCCTCATGTCATGGTGACCCCCAACCATATAATTATTTTTGTTGCTACTTCATAACTTTAATTTTTCTACTTCGGAAATCATAATGTAAATATCTGATATGCAGAATATCTGATATGTGACCCCCCCCCCAAAAGAGTCGGGAGAACTACTGCCCCAAACCATAACAAGTAGATCTTAGTGACACCAAACAAAAGAAACAGGTTATTAACTTCTAGATAAAGGGGCTGGAGAGAAGGCTCAAGGGTTAAAAACACTGGCTGCTCTTGCAGAGGTCATGAGTTCTGTTTCTAGCTCCCACATCAGGCAGCTCACAACCGCCTGTAACTCTAGGGATATGATGCCCTCTTGTGGCCCCCATAGGAACTGTGTTCATGTGCACTAACCCACATACAGACACAGACACACACCCACATGAAATAAAAATAATAGAGGTAGCTGGGCGGTGGTGACGCCCACCTTTAGTGCCAGCACTTGGGAAGCTAAGGAAGGTGGATCTCTGTGAGTTTGAGGCTAGCCTAGTCTACAGAGTGACAAACACGTGGCAGGCGTGGACGGAGATTTGGCCCAGATGAGGAACATTAGCAAGTATTCAGGATTATGGATGGGAGGTAGCTTGACAGAAGTTATTAGAAGCAGATGGCATGGGATTGGGGCAAGTATCATGCACCTGCCCCATCATGGGAAGTAGTTTAGAGGATTAATGTCTCCTCTGCCCCAGGTTAAATAAGGCTATTTTAAAATATAACAAGTGTCAGTGTCTTAATTGACTGCTAGCTGGGCATACAGAGAATACAGGTAATATTAAAAACAACACAGGATAACCACAGCTGCACAGAAAAACCCTATCTTAAAAAAATCAATAAGGGCTGGAGAGATGGCTCAGAGGTTAAGAGCACTGGCTGTTCTTCCAAAGGTCCTGAGTTCAATTCCAAAGGTCCTGAGCCACCAGCAACCACATTGGCTCACAGCCATCTGTAATGAGATCTGGCGCCCTCTTCTGGTCTGCAGGTGTACATGCACTCAGAACATTGTATATATAATAAATAAATCTTTAAAAAAAATCAATCAGTCAATCTGTAAGTAAGTAAATAAATATAGATCTTTAAATACCATCAGCTTGCTACTTTAGTCTACAGAGACACAAGTGGCCAGGCATGGCTGGTGTATGAGGGCACCTTCTCCCTCCAGAGAGATTCCCAGCCACACAATACCAAGGAGTAAATGAGAATTGAAAATTAACAACCACCCTGGCCTCTCTCTGCTTCTGTGTCAATAAATCTCTGGGCAGTCTGAAGCTGTGTCATATATCATGTGCCCCAATGCCTTGTGACCTACCGCATGGATGCCAGTGGTGGCTTTTTGAGGGACACTAAGAAACTCAGGAGTAATGAATCCAGACAGCTAGGCTTCCACCGTGAGTTGATTCTGCTATGGGGTGGCTAGTGACCTCCTGCCCCTCAGGTCTCAATATTCTGGCAAAAAGAAAAATAATCTTGGTGCTGGACAACGGTGAGAATTTTGAAATCTGGACTGTGGCTGAGTGGGCACAGCGCTCACACAGCATGAACAAGACCTGGCTTCCGTCCCCAGCACTGCAGAAACCAGATATACTGGTGTGTGCGTGTCATGCCAGCACCTGGGATGGAGAGGCAGGAGAATCGGGAGTTCAAGGTCATGCTCAGGTACACAGTGAGTTTGGGGCCAGCCTGGGCTACATGACGTTGAATCTAAAAGAAGAAGAGGAGGAGGAGGAGGAAGAGGAAGTGAAAGGAAAAGAAATGGTCCGAATTCTTTAGTCCTGTTCTCATCTAGATAAGAGTCCGTTTATCTTATATACCTGTCAATCAATATAGTTCATATTCAGCGGCAGCCTATGAGGCCAGTTCCTACCGAACACGGGGACGCAGCGTTGTTGTTGTTGTTGTTGTTGTTGTTAAAGCCCAGGCTGGCCTTGTACTATCTAGCCGAAGATGATCTTTGACCCTACTGCCCCAGCTCCTGAGCACTGTGGTCTGCATGCCTAGCTATTGATCTTTACTGCCATGCCCTAGCCCAGACGTTGGTTTTTCTGACGCGGGGTTTCATTCTTTAGCCCAGGCTGGCATTTATGGGAGATCATCCTGCCTCACCTTCTCCTGTTCTGGAGCGCAAGAAGAGGTTTGCACAGGGTGACCACTAGGGGGAAACAGAGGACTGCGATCATGTCGGAGCCTGCTCGGTGCACGTGCAGTGAAGGCGTTAGGGCGTGCGTGTGCCAGGGGTTTCAGAGGTCGGCATCAGGTGTCTTCCTCAGCCTTACTCTACTGAACACGTGTGCTCCTGTCCCGTAACCCGGGCGTCCCCCACATCCCACCACCACCTGGCGTATTGTTCCGCGGCTATGAGGACCCCCGGAACTGCAGACTTGGGCTTACATAGCCCCTCCCCCATATCTTCTCGCGCAGGGTCTCCCCCTGAGTCAGTCGCCAGTTCTGGGATCACAGACACGCGGCTGCCCCAGGCTTTTCTGTGTGGATTCTGGAGACCTGACCTCTCGTCCTCAAGGCTGCATGCAGAGGCTTTGTCCAGGATTTGTAGGCCACCTAGGCGACATCTCCTGGCGCTATGGTCACCCAGCACCAGGGTTGTGCCATGTTGGAGAACTTCCTGAACCGAGACAGAGGAGCCGAGTGTCAGCTCAGAGTCTTGGATATGAATTGGGGGGGGGGCGGTTGGGGGCCCGTGCAGCAGGGTGCACACATCCTCCGCAGTCTCTTCACCATACATTGAACTAGCTCCCCTATCTCCCTGACACTGCTGCAGGTCCCGTTTGGAGACCTTGGGGGGGGGGGGGGGACAAGATAAGGAAAAGGAGCCTGTGAGCTGAGATCCAGAGAAAAGGGAGAAAGTCCATCCCGTGGGAAGAGTATATAAGACTGATGGTGAAGCCAGGTGGCGGCGGTGGTGCACGCCTTTAACTGCAGCACTACGGAGGCAAAGGCAGGCGGATTTCTGTGAGTTTGAGGCCAGCCTGGTCTACAAAGAGAGTCCAGGACAGCCAAGGCTACACAGAGAAACCCTGTCTTGAAAAAAACAAAACAAAACAAAACCCAAAAGACTGATGGTGAAAATATCGGAGAGTGGAGAGTTGGAATGTTGCAGGTCCACAGCTAGGTTATCTTGGGCCGGATTCAAACCACAGCTGTAGTGGTTTGAATAGAAATGGCCCCTTTTAGACTCATGTATGCGAACACTTGGTCCACAGGGAGTGGCACGAGTGGAGGGTGTGGCCTTGTTGAAGGAAGTGTGGCCCTGAGGCAGAGGTGAGTTTTGAGGTCTTATTAGCTCCGGTCTGGCCAGCTGTCTCTCTTTGCTGCCAGCGGGTCAGGATGTAGCGCTCTCAGCTCCTCCTCCAGCACCACGTCTGCTTGAACCCTGCCGCGTTTGCTGCTGTGGTGATCATAACGGAGTAAAAACCTCTGAAACTGTTAGCCAGCCCCCCAGCCACGGGCTTTCTTTTGTGAAAGCTGCCGTGGTCTTGCTATCTCTTAGGAGGGACAGAACCAGCCCCACGTGCAAAACCTTGCTGCCTCTGGCGATATTTCCTTCCTGATCTTATCCAAGGCACCTAGGAAACACACTGTGGTCTCACAAACACCCCCCCCCAAAAAGATGCAGAAAGAGGCACGCCTTTGATCCCAGCACTCGGGAGGCAGAGGCAGGTGGATTGATGTGAGTTCAAGGCCAGTCTGGTTTACAAGCAAACAAACAAACAAACAAAACCTAATAAAAATAAATACTTAGCACGATCATGAGAGACACTGCTTCCAGGGACATCCCACCAACCCCTGACCTCTTTTCCTCTTGCTAAACACAGTAGGCCAAGAGTCTTCTGCATGTAGACTCTGTATTTAGGGGATTCTGTATTTAGGACTCTGTAGTTGGGTGCCGCAGCCTGAGAGAGGGGTACGGAATGGGAGGATGACCTTGGGGAGTTCCGGTCAGGTCGCCAAAGACCGCAGTTGTGACAACAGCACTTCCTGCTGGACATCGGGTCGGCTGTTCCCTCATCCTATCCGAGAACCTATACTCTGCAGCTCAGAAGCAGGGATGGTGGCACCTCACATAGGGGGGTTGAGGACGCCACTCCGACAGTCTCACTCCCTGACCCATGCTCCTGCCCAGCCCCGTGGACGCTGGCTTGGAGAAGCTGGAGTCCTCCGCACTGGCTTCCTTCTGAGCCCCTTCCTACAGCCTCATGACGCAGGGAAAGCATGGCATAAAAAAAGGGAGCCAGGACCAGAGGAAGTGGATGGGGGCGTGGCTGAGGAATAAAGCCCTGCCTAGACTGTGCCCCTCCCTCTCAGGCCCCCACTCCGCCCCTGCCCCTCGTGGTGAGGTGGTTAACCTCCCCCTCCCGCCGCCCCCCCCCCGTCGCCCCCCCCCCCCGTCCCCCTGCCTAGAATGCCCCAGTGAGGGCGCTGGGGGCGTGGTGAAGGGTGGAGCCCCAGCTTAGAATGCCCCAGTGAGGGCGCTGGGGGCGTGGTGAAGGGTGGAGCCCTGGCCCAGAATGCCCCAGTGAGGGCGCTGGGGGCGTGGTGAAGGGTGGAGCCCTGGCCCAGAATGCCCCAGTGAGGGGGGCTGGGAGAGTAGTCAGGGTGGCTCCCCTGCTTGGCAAGAACATAACCCGATCCCTCTTTATCCTTAACAATTTATTGGGACAGGAGCCAATGTAGGCACACGTGGAGGTCAAAGGCCTCTCAGGACAACTCACTTGTTTCTAGAATGGTGGTTTCTGTGGTCAAAGTTGTGGTTTCTGTGGTGGAAGTTGTGGTTTCTGTTTCGGTTGTCTGGCTTGTCAGCACACTTGAGGTTTTCTTCGTCGGTTTAGCCTTTCTGAAGCCCAAGCACTTCTGCACTATGTACTGTAGCCAGCCACAGGCGCAGACCCACCACAGGAAGCCAAAGAATATCCGGCCACAGAATTTCTTAAGGCGATGGCCCCTGCCAGTCCTCAGAAACTTAGGAATGGCATAGCACAACCACATAATAAAGAGCGACGTGACGACTAGGAAGATGACGCTGAGCACTGGTGGGAACCTGGCCATGGGTAAGGCCCCGTACACGTACACGCTGAACACGGTGTCCAGGTCACAGTAGCTGCAGGAGACAATGGGCACGGCCTGGCTGGTGGCAGATCTGGGTCCCGGGTGACCATGCCCAGCCTTTATGTACACAGATGATTCTCTCTTGTTTGTGGGTGTTAAAGGGTATGTTTTGTTTGCTTGGTTCTTTCTTTCTTTCTTTCTTTCTTTCTTTCTTTGGTTTGGGGGTTTGGGCCAGGGAGATTAAAGACAATTCCATCAGAGTTTGAAAGAAAAAATCAGGCTTTCGGGTGCTGCCAAGAGGATGATGGTGTTGGGAGAAGGGCAAAGCTGTGGTGCTGAAGCTGGTGTGGTTGGTCGCATGGAGGGCAAACAGGCTCAGTGAGGGGAGAGAGTCTTTAGGAAAACAAGTCCAGAGTGTCAGGGAGACACACTTGGGGAAGGGATAGGAAGGAAGGCAGAAGAGCCAGCAGAATGTCTGCCATATGTGGCTACAGCCCACAAGCTACTGCTGTATGTGAGTTTTGACACAGGTCTCATGTAGCCCAGGCTGGCCTCAAACTAGCTGAGGATGGCCTTGAACTCTCTTTTTTTTTTTTTTTTTTTAAGATTCGTTTATTTACTATTATGTATACAGTGCTCTATTTGCACGTACACCTGCAGGCCAGAAGAGGGCACCAGATCACATTATAGATGCTTGTGAGCCACCAAGCCGTTGCTGGAAATTGAACTCAGGACCTCTGGTAGCGCAGTTAGTGCTCTTAACCCCTCAGTCATCTCTCCAGCCCTGACCTTAACTCTTGACCATCCTGTGTCTGCCCAGCTCCCCATTGCTGGGATGGCAGGCATAATAAAGCACCACACTAGGACCTCGAGAACACCAAATCTGTGTGACCCTTCTCCTCAGGATGCCCCAGCCACGGTGTCCCCTCCACTCACCTGTAGTACGGATCTACCACAGAGAGAAGGAAGGTATAGATTCCATTTCTTTGGCCAAAAATAATCCTGTTGTTTGTCGGGCCACCTAAGATCTGATACTCGACGTTAGGCCACAGCAGAGGATTGTCTTTATTGGCCTCGTGGCAGCTGACATAGTTCTGAGGACAAGGACAGAGGCACCCTATTCCTGACGACCTCCGCCCTCAGCCTCTGTCCCTCGCTCAACACGCCATCTCTTGCACTCAACCCCTAAGCAAACACTCGCGGGTAGGGTCTCCAGCCTCCTAACCGCTCAGCCTCCTCCCTTCCCATCTGCCCTTCCTTGGACGCCCGACAAGACACTCAATAGCTTTGCCAACCAGGTAGGTATGAATTGCATGACTTGATTCAGAAAACGTCTTTGAGTGACAGTCACTGTATCTTAGACAGTGCTGTAAACCCTAGGCTGGTTTCAAACTCCTTTTTTTAGTGGATCCTTCAGCCTCTGGGGAACAGGTAGGAACCAACCCCCCCCCCCCGCCCCCGCGCACACTGTTCCAATGGTGCTGGCGGGGGGGGGGGGGGGGTCGGGGACGGGGGCGGGGGGAGCAGGGGCGCATGCGTGCATGAGTGCCCCACTTGGCCTGAGGAACGTGAGCGGGACCCTACCTCTCTGTTCCATAGGAATGCTTCATCTCCTTTCGCTTCAAAAGAAGCTCCCGAGTGAAAGAAGCTCCAATTCTGAGGCTGTGACCGGCAGTGCGCTTTGGCGGCTGTCAGGGAGTAGGAGTATGTGACTATCCCGTTGATCTCAGTGATCACGTACTCGGCATTCATGATTTCTTCTAAAACCCCATTTTTCCACCTGAGGCACAAGGTGAGGGCTGTAGGGCCTGATCTCAGGACACCGAGGATGGTGCCAGGGTTATCCCGTTGGAAGGGTGGGGAAGGATGCCGAGTCGGGGGAGGGTCGGAGGGGAGGGCAAGCCAGGCTCGATGAACAAGGGAGCCAAGGAGCGTGGAGTACAAAGAAGCTTCGTATGTTGTATGTTTGGGTTTTTTTCTATTTAGGATTTTGTTTGTTTTTGTATTTTGTTTTTTGTAGCCCAGGGTGGCCTTGAACTCCTGATCTTCCTGTCTCCACCTCCCTACTGCTGAGATGACAGATGTGAAGCACAGTGCTTTTTTTGTGGGGTGCTGAGAATGGGGTCTGGGGCTTCATGAAGCTGAGCAAGCACTCTGCCACTGAGGCCCAGCAAATAGAGCTCACCATTCTATCCCCTGACAGATACCGGATGGTGTCCGTGGATAACCTTGCTATGTCTGGAGGCCCTGCACCCAAGGGTTGAACCAACCTGGACTTCCAAGGGCTGAGCCAACCGGGACTTGCAAGGGCTGAACCAACCCGGACTTGCAAGGGTTGAACCAACCCGGACTTGCAAGGGCTGAGCCAACCCGGACTTGCAAGGGTTGAGCCATTCATGGCATCCGAATACTGGATCCATCTTCCCATTTTAGGATTGACGTTTCCCAGGTAGCTGCGGATTCAAACAACCTGGACACGCAGAGACTGAACCGCCAAGCTTGCCGTGCAGGGCTAGACTATGCTGGAGGATGTATAGACACTGCTTGTCACCACTCGCTGAGCGAGGCTGTATAAGGAGTACGGCACAGCATGTGTGTGGACATTATCACATTTTCAGGTACCTAGACCGGACTTCGAGGCTACGGAAAGCCTGGCGGTCCGCACCTGTGGTCACAGGACTCGGGGAGGTGGGAGCATACATACACGGAGCGCAACGTTAACTTTGGCTAGAGAGAACTTGTGGCCAGCCTAACTACACATGATGCTGCCTTCACACTGGCAACTGACAGAAGCATAATCATGTTCTTAGCGACGGCGGCCCTCGAAGCAACCAGACACTCAGAGGGTCAATGGAATCTCCCTGAAAGCATCCAGCAATCGCAGAAAGTCTATTTTCAGAAACCTTTACCGTGCATTCACACATACACTGCCCAAATTCCTATATGTTTAAGGAAAAGTCTGTGTATGTTCAACCTCCACACAATTTTTCCCCAAGATTCTTTCTTTCTTTCTTTCTTTTTGTTTTTTGTTTTGTTTTTCGAGACAGGGTTTCGCTGTGTAGCCTTGGCTGTCCTGGACTCACTTTGTAGACCAGGCTGGCCTTGAACTCACAGTGATCCGCTTGCCTCTGCCTCCCGAGTGCTAGGATTAAAGGCATGAGCCGCCACGGCCAGCTAAGATTTTCTTTTTAAGACAGAGTCTTGCTGTGTAGCTCAGGCTAGCCTCAAACTTGCACTCCTTCTGCCTCAGCTTCCTGAGTTCTAGGACCACAGGTGTATACAACCATACCTGCTTCTGAGGGTCTTTAAGTCTCCACATGGCTGTGCCTTCATTAGCATATCTGCCTGACAAACTCCTACTCATCCTTCAAAACCTCATAACCACTCATGGAAATGTTGCAGTCCTACTGGCCTGGATAGCCATTCTGAGCTCAATGTTAGATGTAGGTCTTCCTCCCTCTCCCCAGCAGGGCCTCCAGCTCTCTGCCTGACTCAATCTGGAGAGTGTCTTTAGACATAGATGCCCCTAACCACACTTGATACATGGCCCTTGACACAGCTCCCTGCTAGCTCTGCCCTCCCTGCATCTGTAGGATAATTAGGTGCTGTGTTCCCATCCATATGATAGGAGCATGCCCTATCTCCCCAGGGGAGAGGAAAAACACAGGAAACACATGTATTACTCCAGGTGGGGACAGAGCTGGGAGAGAATAGAGCGAAAGGAATCCACAGACTGCATAGAAGAAGTGATGTAATCCAGGTAGAGTGGCAAAAGACCTCCCAGTGCACAGCACAGCGCACACAGAAAGGAAGAAAGAGAAGGAAGAAAGAAAGAAAGAAAGAAAGAAAGAAAGAAAAAAGCCGGGGTGGTGGCGCACGCCTTAAATCCCAGCTCTCGGGAGGCAGAGGCAGGCGGATCTCTGTGACTTTGAGGCCAGCCTGGTCTACATAGTGAGTCCAGTACAGCCAGGGCTACACAGAGAAACCTTGTCTCAAAACAGCCCCCCCCCCCCCGCAAAAAAAAACCAAAAACAAAAGAAAGAAAGAGAGAGAGAAGGAAAGAAACGCCAGCACTTGGAGCGCTGGGGCTGGAGTGTGGCGAGTTCAAGCCACGCAGTGGGTTAGAGGCTGGCATAACACAAACAAGAGAAGGCAGAGGGCCCTGTGTAGACCTGCAAGTCCAACAGAAACAGCACGGGGATGGAAGCCCTTCTTACACTGTGGCCTGGGCGTGGGCCTCCTTAGCTTTAGGCTCAGGAACTGAGCCAGCTGTGGGGCTGACTCAGGTCAGCCAGAGTGGGGGTGGAAATCCAGTGGGGAAGAGAGGGGGACAAGAGGGGAAAACTGTCCCACGGGGAAGGGGGCACGGCTGGTGCCTTACAGCTCCACCACGGGCTTCCACGGCTTGTCGTAGTAGACGAGGCGGGGGCAGCCCAGGTCCTTGTACTCGTAATACACGAGCAGGTCGCTTTGGGCATCGGCATCATGGCTGACTGGGTTGTACGCTTCCCTTTGAAGAGACAATGAGCACAGTGACCGGAGGCCAGCACTAGCAACCCGGCTTTGCTTTACAAATCACATGTTCTGTGGATTGAACTCAGATCCTGACAGCTGCTGAGCCCTCCCTGGCCCAGGACTGACAGTTTTGTTTTTCTTTTTCTTTTTTAAAATATTATTATTATTATTATTATTATTGATTTTGGCTTTTTGAGACAGGGTCTCTCTGTGTAGCCTTGGCTGTCCTGGACTCGCTTTGTAGACCAGGCTGGCCCTGAACTCACATAAATCAGCCTGCCTCTGCCTCCCTAGTGCTGGGATAAAAGGCGTGTGCCACCACCACCCGGCTAGGACTAACATTTTGTTTTGTTTTGTTTTTCAAACAGGATCTTTCTGTGTAGCCCTGGCTCTCATGGTCTCACTTTGCAGACCAGGCTGGCCTCGAACTCACAGGCATCCACTTGCCTCTGCCTCCAGAGTGTCAGGACTGACATTTTAAAGGTACTTTTTTCATGTGTTTCTATACACAGGTGTGTGTGTGTGTGTGTGTGTGTGAGAGAGAGAGAGAGAGAGAGAGAGAGAGAGAGAGAGAGAGAGAGAGCGAGAGAGAGAGAGAGAGAGAGAGAGAGAGAGAGAGAGAGAGAGAGAGAGAGAGAGCGCACACGCTTGCCTCTGCCTGTGTGCATGTAAGTGTGCTTTGGTTTTCTTGTTACTGTTTGCTTGTTTGTTTGTTGACAGAGTCGTCTAGAGATACCTCCATGTAGCCAAGTGAGCGTTCAATACCCCATGTAACCTGGGCTGGCCTTGGACTCCTGCCTCTGCCGGGGATTGTGGTGCGTGCCACCACACTGGCTCTGCTGTTGTTGTGAGACAGCCACACAAAGACCAGAGGTATCCCCTTCTACCTTCCTCCTCCCAGATGCATGTGTGCTAAGGAATTCTTGGACAGATTGATGTGATGTGGGAGGGCCCAGCCCATTGTGGGTGGTGTCATCCCTGGGTTGGTGGTCCTGTGTTCCATAAAAAAGCAGGCTGAAGCTGGGCAGTGGTGGTGCACACCTTTAATCCCAGCACTCAGAGGCAGAGGCAGGTGGATCGCTGTGAGTTCGAGGCCAGCTTGGCCTACAAAGCGAGTCCAGGACAGCCAAGGCTACATAGAGAAACCCTGTCTCAAAAAACGAAAACCAAGGGCCCAGAAGTTTAAGAGCACTGTCTGCTCTTCCAAAGGTCCTGAGTTCAATTCCCAGCAACCACATGGTGGCTCACGACCATCTGTAATGAGATCTGATGCTCTATTCTGGCCTGCAGGCATACATGTGGGCAGAACACTGTATATATAATAAATAAATAAATCTAAAAAAAAAGATGAAAACCAAATCAAAACCAAATAACAAGAAGACTAACAGGGATGTTTGCTTGTTTTGCTTGTTTTTTGTTTTTTGTTTTTGTTTTGTTTTGTTTTGAGACAGGGTTTCTGTGTGTAGTTTTGGCTGTCTTAGACTCGCTTTGTAGACCAGGCTGGCCTTGAACTCACAGGGATCTACCTGCCTCTGCCTCCAGAGTGCTGGGATTAAAGACGTGCGCCACCACGCCTGGCAGATGTTTGATATTTGAAGGAAGATTCTGTGGTTCTGCTTAGCTGGCTTTGCTGGACTGGCTGGATCACTGAGGTGAAATCTTCCGGGAAGTGTTTCCTGAGAGTCGGCACACAGAAGCTCTGTGGCAGAGGTGGCCAAGGTTGTACCTCCTGCTGGCAGCTGGACTTGGTAATGTGTAAGAATCACCCAGGTAAGCTGGGTGTGGTGGTGCACACCTTTAATCCAGGCACTTACTTGGGAGGCAGAGGCAGGCGGATCGCTGTGAGTTCGAGGCCAGCCTGGTCTACAAAGTGAGTCCAGGCCAGCCAAGGCTACACAGAGAGACCCTGTCTCGAAAAACTAAAAAACAAAACAAAACAAAAAACAAAAGAAAGGAAAAGAAAAGAAAACTGAGAAAGCCATAGGGAGGAAGGAGCCAGGAGCAGCACTCCTCCATGGCGCTGCATCAGCCTCTGCCCCCAGGGCTTCCTCTCCAGCTTGCTTTTGGTCTTATCATAGCAACGACAATGGCAAAAAAGCTAACTAAGGCAGCTTATGGCCTGTGGCTGAGGCTTGGGTTTGAGCCAAAGGACCACGTCAAACAAAGGAGAAGTCTTGCGAAGGGCTCCCTGTGCCTATCACAAAGCAAGGGCTTCCTGCACACGTCTGTGCCCCACCAGTGCCTATGCCTGCCTGGTTCCTGTGACCTAGGCACCAGACTGAAACAATTCGCCCTTGTTTTTGGTCCTCTCCCCAGTATGTGGAGGGCTGGGAGGTGGGTGGCATGCTACTTACTTCTCAATGACATAACTGTAGTTTCTCTGCAGCTCTACTGGGTCCAGGAGTCCCATCTCGCAGGCAGAGATTTTGCTGTAATGGGGAGAAGTGGGCAGACCTGACAAGGAACTGAACAGTGGTGGGGGCAGTGCCCAGTGG
>NC_140490.1:83662388-83792388 GCF_964271855.1 Acomys minous | reverse complement strand
GGGTGGTGCCACCCGGGGTGGATAGTCCTGGGTTGTATAAGGAGGCAGAGCCAGCCATGATGCATGTCTTTGTTTGAATCACAGCACTCGGGAAGGCAGAGGCAGGTGGATTTCTGTGAATTTGAGGCCAGCTTGGTCTACAGAGAGTTCCAGGACAGCCAGGGCTATACAAAGTAACCCTGTCTCAGAAAAACAAAACAAAACATGAGAATGAGCAAGCCATGAGGAGCAGACAACAAGTAGCACCCCCCCATCAGTCTGTCTTCAGTTCCTGCCTCGGCTTCCCTTGAGGATGGATTGTGACTGGCATGTGTTAGCCAAATAAGCCCTTCCTCTCCAAGTTCCTTTTGGTCATTGTGTTTATCACAGCATCAGAAAACTGACAAGGGAAGATACTACCCACTCAGAAACCATACACACAGGCGGACACACACATGCACACACAAACACTTAACATGCACTCACACACACAGGCACACATAACTGTATACACACATGCACACACACATGTATGCACACACACACATGCATGCACACACACAGGCACACACACACAAACACAACACAGGCACACACACAATGATACACACACATGCACACATACACACACGAATGCACTTACATGCATGCACATAAACACACACAGGCACACACAACTGTACATACACACATACACACACACTTATGCATACACGCACTTACACACAAAATGCCAATATCTTGGGGATTTTTGGCACAGAGGAAGTCAGACTAGTTTAGAGGATTAGAATAGATGTTAGCTGCTCAGTATTGTGTTTTATAACTTGTTAAATAGACAACACAGTCAGGTCTAAATTATTTGTGTTTGAGCTCGGTTAAGATTTATAAAAGTGACTCTAACAGGCTTGGCCCCTGAGACCACATCAGATACCTGGTGGTGAAGTTGAGATCTGCGATGCCCAAGTGGTGCTGTTGTTGGAGATCAATTTCCTGTCGAATGGCAGCAGGGGCAGAGACAGGGACAGACAGAGGCAGGGTAGACAGACACACACACACAGAGACACCCAGTTGCGGCAGGGTTCCACACAGATGTCACCCCAAATGGGATTGGCTGGTAAGAGAGAGGTGACTGACTGGTAGACATGGTGAGACCTTGTCCAGACGCTATCCAGCCCTATGTCCTCATTCTGTGTCATAAGTGGCACCAGTCCTGGGTGTCCCATATGAGCTGCATTGCCACATGTCTCCCCTTGCCTGCTCAGGTGCTATCCTGTGGCTGGCCATGTGCTCCTAGGTACCACAGGCAAGCCCAAGTTGCTGTCATGACAGGTGCAAGGGGACAACTGGGCACCATCTGGTCCCCTGATGGGACCCAGCCCTCTACCTAGGTTTTCTCAGATAACTCGGCTCTCAGCCTTCCTGTGCCTGGTAGACCCAGCCTTTCCTGTGTGACAGGGCATATGTGGGTGGTGGCTGTGTATATTGCTCAGAGCAAAGGCAGGTTGATCCTTTCACCCCACACCGAGATGATGGCATGGAGGGTCGAGCATGGTGGTTCATCCTCATCATCTAAGCCCTTGAGAGGTCAGGGCAGGTCGACACACTCCAAGGCTGCCCTGGCCTATAGAGGAACACTACATTTCACTAACACAAGACAAAACAAAGGAAAACAGAAAACAAAAACAACCAGTGTCTGGGGTCTTGTCGGGTTTTGGTCAAGGCCTCAACACAGACACACACACACACACACACACACACACACACCAGTTTGTACTTGTAGTTGCCGTCGAACGTGTTGCCAAACTCAGAGATGCTTGTCTCGAACCCCAGGGAATGGGGGTTGCTGATCATCACCTGAGACATAACACACAGACAGCTGTTCCCCAGGTGGCAGGAATCCAGGGGACCCCTGTCCACCCTCAGAAAACACAAGCTCGTGCTGCACACCAGCTCCTGGGTGCAGCACACTCACCTGGGAAGTCTGCTTTCTAGCTATGGACTCAGAGCCTGAGGCCACAGCAGGATGGCAGGGAAAGGGGGACAGTGGGGGTTTGTTGCAAGAGCCCTGACTGGGAGGAGGAGGAGCTAGTGGAAGAGGAGATGGAGGAGGAGATGGAGGAGGGGGATACAGAAAGAGGAAAAGAATAGGAGGAATGTGGAGGAGGCGGGCAGAGGGAGAAGAGAGGACTTTTGGAGGAACCACAACTTCCGGGGCTGTCGGCTGGCAACACTGTGGAGTGTGAAGTCTGTGGGACAGGCTGAGTGTGCGGGCTCTGTTCATACTTACCAGTGGGATAGGGAACTTGCCAGGCCGGGGTATCAGGAGGGCGGACAGCTTCAGCTGGCTGTTCATGTCTAATGTGAATATTTGATCTACCATGGTGCTTTCCAGAACCTCCACCTGGGGAAGAAGGCGGGCTGAAGGGGAAGACTGTTCCCCAGTCGCATCTCCCCTTGTCCGTCCCCAGAGACAGTGATGTATGCAAGCATCTCCATTACACTTTTTCGTTCTTCCAGAATGTTTTTTGCTTGTTTCTTGCAATGCTGGAGACTGAACCCCCTTGCCACGCCCCTTCACTGAGGGATTCTCGGCTGGGGCTCCACCTCTGAGCCACACCCCCAGCCACTCACAGGGGAGTCTAGAAAGGGGCTCTACCTATGATCACGCCCCCAGCCCCTCACTGGGGGATTCTAGGCGGGGCTCCACCCCTGAGCCACACCCACAGCTCAGGGAGTGGTTTACGGAAAGGTGAGTCTCCTCCGGGACCCAGAAACAAATAACCACAGAGGTCATCGAGCATTGACTTAGATCGTGGGAATCACCTACGTTACACGGGTCAATTTCCATGTCAGGCGTCATGAGAATGGCCTGCAGATTCACAGTACACTTGAGAAAGTCATATGCTGGGGACTCTGGGTCAATAACCGGGGTGAGGACCTCCAGGATGCCGGTGTCCTTAAAAAAGATGGTTGCGCCTTCGGACCACAGAGCCTGATCCATCAGCTGTTGGGAAAGCAAGTTCTGAGGTGAAATCCTCTGTTCCTTCTTTTCTTTTTGTTTCGTTTGTTTGGGGGGGGGGGGTCTTACTCTGTAGCCCAGGCTGGCCTCAAAACCATAGCAATCCAGGCCGGGCGAGAAGGCACACACCTTTAATCCCAGCACTCAGGAGACAGAGGCAGGTGGATCTCTGTGAGTTTAAGGCCAGCCTGGTCTACAAAGAGTCCAGGACAGCCAGAGCTATATAGAGAAATCCTGCCTTTAAAAAAATCCCAAAACAAAAGCAAGAACAAGCAAGCAAGCAAGCAAACACAGGGATTTTCCTCTCAACCCTCCTGAGAACTGGGAATCAAGTGTAGACTCAGCATAGCATGCCAAGCCCACCATTTTGAAAACAATTTTTTTTCACACAGCTCTGGCTGTCCTGTGCTGGGATTAAAGGCATGCGCCACCATCACCCAGCTGAAAAGAAAATTTTTATTAATGTAATTATTATGTGGGTGCACACGTGGTCGAGGCCAGAGGACGACATGATGGGAAACAATTCTCTACTTCCATTACGTAGGCCTCGGGGATCAAACTCAGATCGTCAGGCATGATGGTAGAGGGGAGTTGTGACCCCTGAACCAGCCAGTCAAGCCTGCTTGCTGCGTGTGTGTGTGTGTGTGTGTGTGTGTGTGTATGTGTGTGTGTGTGTGTGTGCACACGCGCATATGCATGTGTGTGTATGTAATGCTGCTTGGTTTGCATGCAGCTTGGCCACACCAAGCATGCACTCTTTCTGGAGCAACAATGCAGCAGCTTCATATGTGTATCTCATTGTTTTTCTTTGCTCTGCTTTGAGGTTCTGGGGGTTTGAACCTGGGGTCTGGTCCTGACTAAATGGCTGTAAGGATAACCCTACAGGGTGGGTCTCGCTGACTGGAGTGGTTACCTAGCACACATAAAGCCCTGCATTCATCTGCAGAAGAACCCCAAAACTAGGCATGGGGGTGCCTGCCTGCCTGCCATCCCAGCAAGAAGGAGATGGCAGCAGGAGGATCATGACTTCTTGGGCCTCTTTGGCTGTCTATGGAGTTTACATCCAGCCTTAGCCACATGAGGCCTTGCCTCAAAACAAAAAGACACTTCACTAGCGAGATGCCCAGGCTTAAGAGGGAAGGTTCCCAACGCAGCTGTCGGCCAAACACTTGGACACACTTTAATCATATCGGTTCCCAGGTAACTCTGACTCCCGTAGTATAGGTGATTTTCCCGTGTCAGCAGAGCCAGCTCGAAAGTATCTGGGAGAGAGAAAACCAAAAATAGAGGTGATGTGAGGTGCAGGGGCCAGTGAGAGGGCTCAGCACACACAGGTGCTTGCTACCAAGCCTCAAGACCTAAATTCCATTCCCAGGACCCAATTTCCATAAGTTGTCCTTTGACCGCCCCCCAAACTCACCCAGGCACACATGCAAACATCCTCACACCCACAGCTTCAAGAAATAAGCAAACGGCCGGACGTGGTGGCACATGCCTTTAATCCCAGCACTCAAGAGGCAGAGGCAGGTGGATCACTGTGAGTTCGAGGCCAGCCTGGTCTACAATGCGAGTCCAGGATAGCCAAGGCTACACAGAGAGACCCTGTCTCGAAAAACCAAAAAATAAAAATAAAAAATAAATTAAAAAGAAAAAGAAAAAGAAAGAAAGAAAGAAGCAAACGATGGGGGGGATGGAGAGATGGCTCAGCGGTTAAGAGCACTGGTTGCTCTTCCAGAGGTCATGAGTTCAATTCCCAGCAACCACATGGTGGCTCACAACCATCTATAATGAGATCTAGTGCCCTCTTCTGGTATGCAGGCATACATATGGACAGAAGTGTATATGTAATAAATAAATAAATGAAAGAAAGAAAGAAAGAAGCAGATGTGAGAAATCACAGGTGGCGTGGGGGGTGTTTGGAAGGAAGGCTAAAGGGGCTTAGCCAGTCACAGGTGGGAGGTGGGGCTGGAAGGAATCTCAGGAAGGCTGAGGGAGGCAGAGATGCTCTGAGACAGGCTGGCAACATACCCCAGGCCACGCTGTGGATAGTTATATTGGCTGTGGAGAGATCTTGGGTCACCAGGGTCTTCTTCTCCAGCAGGCGCACAGTGTCTATGATCTGGCCTAGGAGGGGACAGGCAGACTGTGATGACCCATAACTGTATCCTACAGAAATACAGTCACACAGCTGGGGGGCCGGGGCTCCCTGCATTACCCCGCCCCCGCCCCCATCCCAACCCCCCCCGCCCCCCCCCTGCTCCTGCTCTTCCCCTCTGGATTCACTTGGTTCTTACAGCTAGCCACTGCTTTGCTATTCAAAAGACCAAGAAGAGCTGAGCAATCGTGGCGCACGCCTTTGATCCCAGCCCTCAGGAGGCAGAGGCAGGTGGATTGCTGTGAGTTCGAGGCCAGCCTGGTCTACAAAGTGAGTCCAAGATGGCCAAGGCTACACAGAGAAACCCTGTCTCGAAAAAACCAAAACCAAAAACAAAAATAAGAAACCAAGAAGAGAAACTTAGTGTGGTCAAGGATGGAACCCCCGCCTAGAATCCCAGGCCCAATGTGGGACTTCAGACCTTTAGCACCTATAGCAAAGCCTAGGCCTGCTTGTAATCTCACAATAAGGAGGCATAAACAGGAGGATCCCTGGGTCTTGCTGACCAACCAGCAAGTCCCAAGTTGGTTGAAATAATATTTTTTTTCAAACGTGGGAAAAAAAAATAATTGAGCAATTGCTGAACGCCTCTGGCCCTTGACGTGCACATGAACATAACACAAAGATCTGGGGTCCCCAGTCCACGTCCATCCCCAACTGGAGGAGGCCTGGACAGGGTGTGGCTCACCTGCACTGGGGGACACCAGCAGGCTGCTCGGACTCCAGAGGATCAGAAACCCCCTGTGGTCTGGTTTGATGATGACGTCAAGGGGTTCATTGTACTTAAAGTCTACCCCTGCGCTCTGGTTCAGGGGGTACTCTGTGTAATGAAACATAGCCTGAGAGAAGAGAGGCAACCGAGTCACCGTGGCCTGAATCCACTGTGACAGCCCTATGCCATCCCAGCTAGTGTTCTTCCAATATCCTGAAGTAGCGTTGAGGCAGGCTCTCTCTATTCAGGGAGGTGACCATCAGGACTAGGGGAGCTCCGAGGACAGTATGGGAAGAGGTCAGGGACATCGCGCAACCCCAGGCCCTCCTGGAGTGCCCCAGGGTGCATGTCCTATAGGGAGACCCTCCTCAGTGTCTGACTAAGGAGGAAGCAATGAAGAGTGGGTTGTTTGGTTTTTGTTTTTATTTTTAAAGGTCTTTTAAGAATTACTGGTACATGTGTGTGGGTATGTGCATGTAGGTGCAGGGGCCCTCAGAGACTTCCCCAGTAGTCAGTCATACAGTTGTATGCCTGCTACCAGTGGGGAACAAGGGTTTAACAAAATAGGATGGCATCCTATAGAAAGGACAGATCTAAGGTGTTTTAAGGAGGCCACGGTTTCATATGGGATGTACTCACCTTCTGTGAGACAAATTCTAAATAACTGGGCTACTCAAAATAGAATTATTTCCCAAGACTGGAAAGGGTCGGTGAGAGCTGCACTAGCAGCTAGTCAGCAGGTGCAATGGTTAATGTGGAGGAAGGAAGAAGCCGAGGATACTGAACCGTGAGACAGAGTGAGGGGGAATGAATACAGTAAAAGATGCTGCTGGGCAGGCAGGACTCTGACATACAATAACAGGTTAAATTTGATGATGCTTCTATAGGACAATGTCACTTAGCAGCTAGTTGAGGATGCCAGGAAAAGGTCCACCTCGTTAATAACAAAGATTATACAAGGTTCTGGAGACGCCGTCATTGATTTTTTTTTTTTTTAACAAAGATTAGTCTCAGTTGTGACCAAAGCCATATCATACCTGATGCACTGCAGGTGTTGATAGAGAGCTTGGCATGTAAAAATGCAAATATTGGCCAGGCATGGTGGCGCATGCCTTTAATCCCAGAACTCAGGAGGCAGAGGTAGGCGGATCACTGAGTTCGAGGCCAGCCTGGTCTACAAAATGAGTCCAGGACAGCCGAGGCTACACAGAGAAACCCTGTCTCAAAAAAACAAAATCAAAGGGCTGGAGAGATGGCTCAGAGGTTCAGAGCACCTTTCTGCTCTTCCAGAGGTCCCAAGTTCAATTCCCAGCAACCACATGGTGGCTCACGACCATCTGTAGTGAGATCTTGTGGCGGGAAGGTGCACGTGTGGGCAGAAATAATAAATAAATATTTTTTTAAATAAATAAATCTTTTTAAAAAAGTAGTGAGAAAATAAAGAGGGTTAAGAATAGACTTAAACTGTTCAAGATTGTGTTGTGAAGCTTATTATAAACAAATCTAAAAGTCTCAATTATTTATACAATAGCCAGGTTAAGAGAGAAACTAAGAGGAACTAACATTGTTTTATAAAAATAACCTCAACAGTGGGAAATTTGGTAATTTGCAACAAAACTGTGAATGAGGTGATGGGTTTTCTGAATATAAACCAGAAAAAAGGGCTAGGCTTCCAGGAGTGCAGGCGACATGGAAAAGGGTTGCCATTGAACCCGTGAGTGCAGGCTGAACATATACAAGGCAATTTCTTGCCAGTGGGAAGACGTCCTTAGGGGCCTCCTGGCCTGAGGTCCTGCAGCAAAAACTACAAGCCATCTCAGACAAGAGCAGCTAAGAGTCACCAGGTTATATGGGGGAAATTGTGGAATTAAATCAGCCTATATATACTATAAGGATTGTGTTAACATCAGAACAGAAACCTAGACACATTTTTGTATTGGGAATGCAGATTTGTTTATATTTCCACAGGAAATGAAAAGTTGTGGGTTCCATCAAAATTAGAAATATTAGAATTGATTAGGAGAGGTCTCTGAAAACCTTGGCCACTGACCCCGAAAAGCACTTAGTTCATTGAAAATGTCTCTGTTTATAATTTCCTGCTACACCTAGCACAATTAGTGGCTTAAAACATAAGACTGTAAATGTAGTGAGAATTTTTGGAATTTTGGTTTCTTTTAAAAACAGAAAACAGGCGTGGTGGTGGTGCACGCCTTTAATCCCAGTACTGGGGAGACAGAGGCAGGCGGGGAGCTCTGTGAGTTTGAGGCCAGCTTGGACTGCAGAGCGAGTTCCAGGGCAGCCATAGCTACATAGAGAAACTCTGTCTTAAAAAACCAAAAAGCAAAACAAAACAACAACACAGAAATGTTACAATAATGTTTTTGAGTCTGGGCATGGTGGTGCATGCCTTTAATCACAGCACTCTGGAGACAGAGGTAGGCAAATCTCTGCGAGTTCAAGGCCAGCCTGGTTTACAAAGTAAGTTCAGCACAGCCAAGGCTACACAGAGAAACCCTGTCTCAGAAAAAAAGAGAGAGAGAGAGAGAGAAATATAGGAGAAGGGGAAATATAAGGACCCAGAGGGTCCTAGAAACCTACAAGAACATCGTGATGGGTAGATCGGGGCCTGGGGGTTCTGCTCAAACTATTGCACTAACCAAGGACATCAAACCTCTACTCTGATCTAGCCAATGGACAGGACATTCTCCACAGTTATGTGGAGAGCAGGGACTGACTCTGACATGAACTCTGGTGCCCCATATTTGACCACTTCCCCTTGGTGGGGAGGCCTGGTGGCACTCAGAGAAAGAATAAGCAGGCTACCGAGATGAGACTTGATAGCCTATGACCACATAGTGGGGGAGGAGGTCCCCCTCGGTCACAGGCATAGGGGAGGGGAATAGGCTGAAAGCCAGAGGGAGGGAGGAATGGGAGGATACAAGTGATGGGATAACAACCGAGATACAATCTGAATAAATCAATTAAATAATAAAAAAGAAAGAATATGCTTTTCTGTTAATCTCAGGTGTGGGATATAGGGCTGCTTTGCAGCAGTTGACTGTGATCTGCCTTGTGCTCTAGCTGAGGTGTGGTTTTGCCAGCTGCAGATAGTTTCTGCATGTGTGTGATGTTTGAAATTCTGGGGACTTTTTAGAGGGTAAATAAATGCTGGAGCCCCAGAGGTGTGGTGGATTGTTGGTTGGGATTTTGGTTGGTTGTTGGTTGCTGTTGGTTGCTCCAAGGAGCTCGACACCCCTACTCAGCAGGAAGCAGCCTAACAATAAGCCACAAAGTAGCAAACGTCCTTATACTACTGACTTCTGATTCTTAGTGTGGTACTATGTCCTTTTTTTAGAAGACACCATGAGGAGGAGCTAGGATCCCTGTGCCAAGCATGTCTGCACTGGCTCCCTGCATGCTTGCTCTTTGGGATGCAGAAGCCTGGTGCTCAGGATGTTGGTAATCAGAAAGCATGGGAAGATTGACCATGTATCCCTGCCCTGGCATGGGCACCCTCCTCCTCCAGGCCTTGCACACAGGAGCCAACACCCTCTGCAAAGCCTGCAGCGATGATGGGCGGGGCCCTATAGCCCTAGTCACCATCATCCTGCTGAGCCAGTTGCAGAGAGATGAGCTGCTGGTCAAAAACTGAGCTTTTGGGCAGCGAGCCCAAAGCACTCTCCAGATTAAATGCACTCACACCCCAGTCCAACTTTCCTCAAGGAGCTGCCCCAGTAAGAAATCAAGGGTGTTGATTGCCATGACTACCCTGTGGTGAAGGAACTCTTAAAAAAAAAAAGATTATCTGCAGTTTTACAGACCCACAGGCCAAGAGTTGGTTATGGGATGAGGAAAACAAAAGTACTAGGTATAGAGTTAGGGAGCAGAAAATCATCTTCAAATTTCTGCTTTGCTTGGGGATATGGATCAGCAATGAAGTCCTGCATAGGACCCCCAATGAGGGATGGGTGGGGGAGGAGAGAGTGGATGGATGGGTTGGTGGATGGATGGATGGATGGATTGGATGGACAGATGGATGGATGGATAGGTGGATGGATGGATGGATGGGTTGGTGGGTGGATGAATAGATGGATGGATGGATAGATGGATGGGTTGGTGGATGGATAGATGGTGGATGGATGGATGGATGGATGGACAGATGGATGGATGGATAGGTGGATGGATGGATGGATGGGTTGGTGGGTGGATGAATAGATGGATGGATGGATGGATGGGTTAGTGGATGGATAGATGGTGGATGGATGGATGGATGGATGGATGGGTTGGTGGATGGATGGGTTAGTGGATGGATAGATGGTGGATGGATAGGTAGATGGATGAGTGGGTAGGTGGGTGGGTGAGTAAATGGGTAGGTGGATGTATTGGTAGCTGGGTGGGGGTTGACAGATGGATGTTTCTTGAGGTACGTGAACGGATAGGTAAATGGCTGGACATGTTAACAGGTAGGTGGATGGATGGATGGAAGCTTGGGTGGATGGTTGATGGACGCAATGGGTGGGTAGATGGATCAATGAGTGGGTGGGTAGATGACTCAGCTGATGTGTAGGTGGGTGGGTAGATGAATGCGTGGGTAAATGGACTGACGGTTGCCTGGCTAGCTGGCCAAATGGCTTGATGGGTAGGTGATGGGTACATGAATGGCAAGATGAATGGAAAGGTCTCAGGTTTAGACAGCAGCCTACGTGCCTTGCATGTCATGGCCTGCCATCATTTGGGAAGTGGGGGCAGCAGGATGGGAAATTCAAGGACAATCAAGTCCATATGAGACAGTACCTCAAACTAACTAAGAGAGCAGTAAAATAAAATAACAGAAGAGCTAGCTGTTACCGCTGGAGCCACTCCAGCCCCAGCGATGCCCTGAGGCTCTCAAATCACACTCTGTCCCTGTGCAGTACTCACCATATCGGATTTAACCACGAGTATCCCCACCTGAGAAATGGAATAAAAGTTGAAGATGCCTCCTAATGCCCCCTCCAAATGATCCTGTGGGGGGGAAAAAAAAACAAGAAATGGTGCGTGTGAGTCAGACACATGTGACAATAACATGCTTATCACTTGAGACAATGTGGTGTCTTGTGTTTAGCCCTGAATATAACCTATATCACTTGTCAAGCTCAGGAAGGTAAATCTCCTCCTCCAGTATACCACTACCAGAGGGGAAGGGGACAGAGAACAACATGTGACACTGACGCCACTATTGACCCTGTTCTGCTTCCCATATTTCCCCGCTTCTTCAGCCCCACATTATATATATATGCTTTGTTTTTCCATACCCGGCTTTATAAGCTTTTAAAAAAAAATATTTAGTAGCCGGGCGTGGTGGCACATGCCTTTAATCCCAGCACTCGGGAGGCAGAGGCAGGCGGATCGCTGTAAGTTCGAGGCCAGCCTGGTCTACAAAGTGAGTCCAGGACAGCCAAGGTAACACAGAGAAACCCCGTCTCAAAACACCAAAAAAAAATTTAGTATGTATATATTTATTTATTATTTATACAGTATTCTGCCCACATGTATGCCTGCATACCAGAAGAGGTCCAAGATCACATTCTAGATGGTTATGAGCCACTATGTGGTTGCTGGGAATTGAACTCAGGACCTTTGAAAGAGCAGACAGTGCTCTTAACCTCTGAGCCATCTCTCCAGCCCTTTAAAAGCTTTTTAAAAATACTGTTTTTATTTTATGTGCATTCATGCTTTGTCTGAATATATATCTATCTGAAGGTGTCAGAACTCCTGGAGATGGAGTGACAGACAGCTGTGAGCTGCTATGTGGGTGCTGGGAATTGAACTCGGGACCTCTGGAAGAGCAGCCAGTGCTCTTAACCCCTGAGCTATCTCTCCAGCCCCGAGACTACAAACTCTTGGTATTCCTGTTCCACCACCTAAGTGATGGGGTGACAGACCAGCGCCCTACACACACCTGGCTTATGGCATGCTGAGCATGGATCAGGGCTTTGTGTACATGAGGCCTCTGTTCTACTAGCTGAGCCCCAGCCTGAACCACTGGATATTTTCTATTTAGTCAGGACCTGGCAAGGGGAGATGGAGAGATGGCCCACTGGCTAAGAGCAGTGCCTTTCTTCCAGAGGACCTGAGTTCAGTTCCTACCACCTCCAGCAGACAGCTCACAACCACCTAGAACTCCATCCCCGCGGATCTGATGGCACCTGCACTTGCCTACAAGTACACACTCAAGCTGTGCGTGGTGGCGCACATCTTTAATCCCAGCACTCGGGAGGCAGAGGCAGGCAGATCCCTGTGAGTTCGAGGCCAGCCTGGTCTACAAAGCGAGTCCAGGACAGCCAAGGCTACACAGAGAAACCTTATCTCAAAACAAAACAAAACAAAACAATAAGTTAAAAACCTCACTTGGGGTCTTGCCATTTTTTTTTTTTTGAGACAGGGTCTCTCTGTGTAGCCTTGGGTGCCCTGGACTCACTTTGTAGACCAGGCTGGCCTGGAACTCATAGCGATCCGCCTGCCTCTGCCTCCCAAGTGCTGGGATTAAAGGCGTGCGCCACCACGCCCAGCGGTGGGGTCTTGCCATATTGCTCATCTATCCCCAGGATCATTCAGTTAGGTAATCCTCCTGCCTCAGGGGCTCACTATGGTTACTTCACACCCATGTCTGTCAGCTTTTGTTCTAGCTTTTCAAGACAAGATTTCTCTGTGTAATCCTGGCTGTCCTGACACTCACTCTGTAGACCAGGCTGGCCTCGAACTCTGAGATCCACCTGCCTCTGCCCCTGGCCCCTGCCAGTTTTTCTTGGCTTGTATTAATCACACCTAGCATTTTCCTCCATGTCCACATTCTCCTTTGGCCATAACCTCTAACATACTCTCTTGAACCCTTCCAGTCCTTGCTGACCTCCCTCCTCCCAAGTACTCCTCTTTTTTTTTTTTTTTCCCCAAGACAGGGTTTCTCTATGTATCCTAGGCTGTCCTGGACTCACTTAGGTAGACTAGGTTGGCCTCGAACTCACAGTGATCTGCCTGCCTCTGCCTCCCGAGTGCTGGGATTAAAGGCGTGTGCCACCACGCCCGGCCAAGTACTCCTCTTTCTAATTTCACACTTTTGATTTGTCTCCGTCAGGGTTTCTTTCGCTGATGAACACTGGGACCAAAAACAACAGGGGGGGGGGGGCTGGAGAGATGGCTCAATGGTTAACGGCACTGCCTGCTCTTCCAAAGGACCCGGGTTCAATTCCCAGCACCCACATGGCGGCTCACAACTGTCTGTAACTCCAAGATCTGACACCCCTACACCAATGCACATAAATTAAAATTAAATAATATATATATTTTTTAAAAAAAGCAACGAGGGGAAGAGGAGAGGGTTTAACTTCACCCGACTGTTCCCCAGCACAGCCTATCACCAAATAAACTCAGGGCAGAAGCTGAAGCCATGGAGGAACGTTGCTTAGTGGCTGCTCCCCACACGTCACTCAACCTACTTTCTTATACACTCAGGCCCACCTGCCTGTGGTGGCACTGCCCACAGTGGGTTGGGCCTTTCCATATCTATCATCAATCACCAAGCAAGAAGATGCCTTATAGGCCAAACTGATGAAGGCAGAAATTTTCTCTGTTGTGGCTTCACAAATGACTCTAGGCTGTATCAAACTGACGCAGAAGTAGCCATCACACTAGGCCAATGGGTTCCACCAGGGCGGCCAGCAGGGGTGTGACTGAGGGGTTACTACCAGCAGCCACGGACCACGGCTATAGCACTGAAGCAAACATCTCTCCTCACCCTCAGTGTTAACTGCTCACAAACCAGAGGGAGGCCGGCAGGACCTCCCCAGAGCCACCTCCACTCTTTGTTTTTGACTCTCTCTGCCCAGCCACATACCAGTCTGTCAGACTCCATGAGAGTAAACGAGCTTCCTCCGTTGTCAGAGACGTATATGTTGGTGTCAGGCAGCAGGTCACCACGGAGATACGCAAATATAGCATTTGACAATTCCTGGAGAAGACATCATAAGACTGCTCAGTGGGGGCTGGAGAGATGGCCCAGAGGTTAAGAGCACTGTCTGCTCTCCCAGAGGTCCTGAGTTCAACTCCCAGCAACCACATGGTGGCTCATAACTGTCTCTAATGAGATCTGCTGCCCTCTTCTGTCCTGCATGTGTACATGCAGATAGAGCACTTACATAGATCATAAAATAAATAAATAACCTTTAAAAAAAAAAAGAATGCTCAGTGGGGGGGCTGGAGAGATGGCTTGTGGTTTCTAACCACTGGGCCTAGCAGGCTCAGTGGTTAAGGGCACTGCCTACTCTTCCAAAGGACCCAGGTTCAATTCCCAGCACCCACATGGCAGCTCACAACTGTCTGTAACTCCAAGATCTGACACCTTCACACCAGCACACATAAATGAAATTTTATATATATATATATACACACAGAGAGAAATATATATATATATATATATATATATATATATATATATATATATATATACACACACACACACACACACACACACACACACACACAGAGAGAGAGAGAGAGAGAGAGAGAGAGAGAGAGAGAGAGAGAGAGAGAGAGAGAGAGAGAATGCTCAGTGGTGGACTGCTTTCCCAGCATGCAGCATGCCCCAGGTTCTGTCCCCCAGCTACCACAGACACCCAGCGGCTGGCACACGGCCCCTTCCTGGAGCGTCAGGAATTCCAGGTCACCCTTGGCTATAGCTGAGGGTTAGTTTCACTGACCTAGCCAACCAAACACATGGACCACTTTGTGACTACATGAAAACCTCTACACAGGAACACATTTGGAACTTCGGTTTCTTTTTTAAAAAACACACACACATAAAAAGGAACTTTTATTTGTCTGTTCAGCTGTTGTCTCGGGAGATTACTGCCTCCTTCTGCTAGCCTAGGCCTACTCCTGGAAGTTTCCAGCCTCCATACACTCTAACCTAGGCCTAGAATGTTTTAGCCTCTGAGACTTATTGCTTAATAAGCTCACCCTCACTTGTTCTTGCTGAGCTCTGGGCTGGCTGCTTCAACTCAGCTGCTCTGGCTCCAACTCCTCTCCCAGCTGATTGATTCAGTCTGGCTTCTCTCTTTGCTTCTGAATTGCTGTCTGGCCTCGTACTAACTCCAGCAAGCTGCTCTAATCTCCGGGTCCTTATTCTCCGGCTCGAACCTCTCTCTGTAAAACTTGTGGTAAAACTGCCTCCTCTCTCTCTGTCTCTGCTCTGCCCCTTCAGTAGCTTCCTTTTCCTCTCTCTTCTCATAAGAGTCGGGTATATCCTATTATGTCAAATATTTCTCTGATTTGTCACTTTTTCTGCCAAGCAATTAGGCATCACTTTCTTTTTCTTTCTTTCTTTCTTTCTTTCTTTCTTTCTTTCTTTCTATCTTTCTTTTTTTTTTGAGACAGGGTTTCTCTGTGTGGCCTTGGCTGTCTTGGACTCGCTTTGTAGACCAGGCTGGCCTGGAACTCACAGCGATCCACCTGCCTCTGCCTCCCAAGTGCTAGGATTAAAGGCACGCACCACCACCGCTCGGTTTAGGCATGGCTTTCAAACACTGGTGCTTCCTTCTACTAACTAACTTTACCTTCATTGTTTGGAGTTAAAGGCATACACCACCACACCTGGACCTGAGCTTTTCTTTACCTCATACTTGCTCTATACTAGACTGGTCTTGAACTCAGATCTGCTTGTGTCTGTCTCCTGGGTTAAAGGTGTGTTTGTATTCCAGCCAGATCACACAGACCTAGAAGGTCTTTGGATGTGATCTCTTGCCCTAACAGAATTGTTCTGAATTAAAATTTCTCTACAAACAAAAATGTTATAAGAATGTATTATTGTTTTTATCCCAGGTGTGGGGCATGGGGCTGCTTCAGACTGTCCAAAGAGGCTGACTATGATTTGCCTCAGGCTCCAGCAGAGGTGCGGTTTTGCCAGCTGCAGATAACTTCTGCCACCGTGTGGGACATTTCGAATTCTGGGGTCTTTTCAAAGGGTACATAAATTCTAGGGCCTGGAGAGGCAGGGTCAGTGGTTGTTGGTCATTTAGAGAGGTTGGTTGCAGTTTGCTAGGGGGGTAAAATGGTGAGGGGTTGGCTGGGGGAAGAGTGAGAAAAAGAAGACCCCACAAAGTAGCAAATATCAGCTACACCACCTGTATACAGTGAGGACACACAGGAGAGAACTCTCCCCTCGCCAGCACCACAGGGAAATACAGCCTCATCACTTAGGTTCCCATGGCAATGCCATAGCTAATCCAAATCCCTGATCTCAGTTGAACACCCTGCCTCTGAGGCCCACACAGCCGAGAACAACAGACAAGAGCTACTGTGCTTGCCACAGCTTTGCCTTTGACCACCAAAAAGGAGAAACAACCAAACTGCTCAGCACTCTCTAAAGGAGTAAGAGATGAACGCGCACACAAAACTCTACGGGTCTCTCTGGTGAGGTTTGCTGATAAAAGCTCTGAGGCTACACCCTGTATGATTCCGTTCAAATGCTGTGGTGTCTGAATGGCGCCGGCCCCTGAAGGCTCGTGGGCCTTGGTTCACAGTTGGTGGAACTGTTTGGGAAGGATCAGGAGGTGTGGCCAGTCACTGGTGGTGGTGGGGGTGTCCCACAGCAGGCTCAGTTAGTTCTTTCTCTGTCTCCTGCTTGCAAATAAGGATGTGTGCTCTCAGCTGCAGCTCCGGCACCTGCCTGTGTGTCTGCTGCCATGTTCCCTCCATGATGGTCATGGACTGACCCTCTACAAATGCGAACCCCAATAAACTCCTCTTTCTGTAAGCTGCCTTGGCCGTGGTGTCTAATGACAGGCAGAGAACAGTGACTAGGACATTTATTTGAGATGATTAAGTTACGGGGACAGGTGGTCTCCGGTTGTGTGTAGCTATCAAAGGGTTGAATGAAGGACAATTCTGTGCAATAGATGCTTCTGGATGGTAGCTCCCCCTTGTTAGGTCACAAAGTAGGACCTCAAAATGGCAGTGCTGTTGACCAAGGCGTAAGATGATGCTCTAGGCCCAAGGCAGAGCAGATTTTTTACCAGGTAAACAGAAACTTAAGCTCAGCATCCCTCAGAAGTCCCGTGATGCCCTCAGGAAACCATTGCTTCTCTTCCTTTGTCAACTATTACTCAGGCAGAGCTTCCAAACAGCCTGTGGCATCTCAAAGCCCCCCACCCCCACCCCTACCCCCATCCCCTGCCCCACTGACTCTCATATAAAACCGTGTGCACTCCCAGCAAGCTGCTGGCGAGGCAACTCGGTGGTTTGTTCCCCCAATAAACTGTTTTTCTACCCATGGAGTGGTCTAGCTTAGTGGTTTCACTGTGCCTTGCTTGGACCCCTTAGCTACGATTTCACTTTTGGTGGATTCAGTGATTCCCCCACCCCCACCTCGTATCCCCTGACACCACCATCAAGTAAACTACAGTTCAAAATATTAAATGTAAAATCCAAGAAGTAAGCCGGGTGCAGTGGCGCACACCTTTAATCCCAGCACTAGGGAGGCAGAGGCAGGAGGATCTCTGTAGATTCAAGGCCAGCCTGGTCTATTACAAGGCGTCCAGGGCAGCCAAGGCTACACAGAGAAACCCTGTCTCAGAAAAAAAAAAAAAGACAAAACATAAACCCACAAAAAGAGTTAATTGAGAGAGCCTGCAGGCCCAGACACTGCATTCCTAGAAGCTGCTGGTTAATCTACAAAGCCCCAGGCCGGATGTGGCAGGCCTCCAAGTAAGCCTTTGGTCAGGGGGGACCCTCAGGGCTCCAAACAGCACAAGCTTCTTGCTCATCTACCAGACCTAGCTAACGAGTGCCTATTGCTGAAGAGCCACACATCATGGTCAGAAGACAGAGAATAAATTAGCTGGATGCTTCCTCTCTGCTGGCTGGCTTTTGTAGCCAGGGAGTGCTATGTGGGGTACAGGGGGAAGACAAGAAAGGGGGGATGCCCTGGCCATGGCACCTGTGGCTGACCTTCGGAGCACAGCTCTTTCTGCAGCTGAGGCCCACTCTACGGAAGGAGAGAGGCCAAGGCTGAGTTTTTGAACCTGCTTGTATGAGATTCTAGATGGCTTGAGTTCAGCAGTGACATGATTAGCTGGCTAGATGGCCTGGGCTCAGCAATGATATTGTCAGCTAAAGAAACAAGATTCTAGGAGGCTCGGACCCAGCATTTGCCAGCTGAGCAAACAAGCTGAAAATTGCAGGCTGATAACAGGAACAAACTGAGGAGAACAAGTTAAAGATTCTCCGCTAGCCTCCACCTCAACCCCATGCCAGAATTTACTACCTTTTTTTTTTTTTTTTGTCTTTTTGAGACAGGGTTTCTCTGTGTAGCCTTGGCTGTCCTGGACTCGCTCTATAGACCAGGCTGGCCTTGAACTCACAGTGATCCGCCTGCCTCTGCCTCCCGAGTGCTGGGATTAAAGGCATGCACCACCACGCCCGGCCAGAATTTACTACCTTAAGACCCCATGTAACTGAAAGCTATCTCCCTCACTTAGAATTTACTACCTTAACCAGGTGTAGTGGCACATGCCTTTAATCCCAGCACTCGGGAGGCAGAGGCAGGAGGATCTCTGTGAGTTCGAGGCCAGCCTGGTCTACAAAGTGAGTCCAGGACAGCCAAGGTAACACAGAGAAGCCCTGTCTCGAAAAACAAAACAAAACAACAACAACAACAACAAATCCCAGAATTTACCACCTCAGATCCCACATACCTGAAAGCTATCTCCCCCACTTAGAATTTACTACCTCATTTCTACCAAAGCCAAGCATTGCTCTCAGCCCAGGCCATGGGGAGCTTCTTGTCAGTGAGCAGCTATGGAGACAGAGATTTGCAGTGGCACCAGCTGACACTTACACCACCCCCTTGGGCCACAGAGTGGGGCAGAAGAAATCTAAATCCAGAAATCCAGACTGACAGCCACTGCTATGGACTCTCCGGGGCAGCAGCAGTGAGGCCTGGGGTGGAGCCCATGCTGTCTGTCCTACTGCTCCTGCCCAGAGGGTGACCACCAGCTGGGCCCAGAGGGTCTAACATTCTCTCTCTCCCTTCCCCGCTGCCTTCCCCTCTCTGCTCCCTTTCTCCCTCTCACTTTTTTTTTTTTAAAGATGTATTTATTCATTACATGTACAGTGTTCTGTTGCATGTACACCAGATCTCATTATAAATGGTTGTGAGCCTCCATGTGGTTGCTGGGAATTGAACTCAGGACCTCTGGGAGAGCAGTCAGTGCTCTTAACCGCTGAGCCACCTCTCCAGCCCTCTCCCTCTCACTTTTTGAGACAGGTTTGTGAAGACCACACGTGCCTGGAACTCCACCTCCCGGACTTACCGGGTGTATTAAAAAGAAGGAGGGAGGAAGAGGGGGAGGGGAGGAGGAAGAGAAGCCCAGGCGGTGAGTGGTGGCCTTTAATCCCAGCACACTGTGGGGCCAGCCTGGTCTACAGAGAGAGTTCTAGGACAGGCACGGCAACACAGAGAAGCCCTGTCTCAAAAACACACAAACGTAAACCTTAAGCCCCTACCCAGATCTAGACAATGGACAGAACACTCTCCACAGTAAAGTGGAGAGTGGGATATTACGTTCTCACACACTGTGGTGCCTCACCTCTGACCATGTCCCCTGGATGGGGAGACCTGATGGCACTCAGAGGAAGGACAGCAGGTTACCAAGAAGAGACTTGATACCCTATGATCATATAGAGGGGGAGGTAATCCCCCTCAGGAACTGTCATAGGGGAGGGGAATAAGGGGAAAATGGGAGGGAGGGAAGAATGGGAGGATACAAGGGATGGGATAACCATTGAGATGTAATAAGAATAAATTAATAAAAAAAAAAAACACACACACACAAACAAACAAACCAAAGGAGGAGGAGAAGGCGATGTGCATAACAGCATAGGCTGCGTGTGTGGGTCACGCCTGTCACCCGAGCCCCTGGGAGGTGCACACAGGAGGATTGAGAGTTTAAAGTTGTATTTCACCTGGGCTATATGAAACCCTGCCTTAAAAACCAAGAAAATATCACACACAAAGTAATAAAAGGAGGCAGACTTTTCGAGTCCTGCTTGAGACCTGAGCCCTTCCCATCCCACTGGCCAGCCTTCCTGTGAGTCTGGGGAAGGAACACCACTGAATGGCTACTCTCTATTCCTAATCATTCTGTTTGTTTGTTTGTTTTGTTTTGTTTTGTTGTTTCTTTATTTTGTCTTTTTATTTTTATTATTATTTTTTTCCCTCTAGAGCTGAGGACTGAACCCAGGGCCAAGTGCTCTACCACTGAGCTAAATCCCCAACCCCTCCTAATCATTCTTAAGCATTTGCATTTAGAATAGACTGCTTGGGCTGGAGAGATGGCTTGGAGGTTAAGAGCATTGGCTGTTCTTCCAAAGGTCCTGAGTTCAAATCCCAGCAACCACATGGTAGCTCACAACCATCCATAATAAAATAGACTGCTCTTCATATGTACGATTCCAACTTACCATACAGAAGCTGGTTTGGAAACAGCAAACGTCGCCGCTAACGTGTGAAACAGGCGTGGATATACCTAAAGGGAAGATATGTTAAAATATATACATTATAACATATATGAATTGTATGTGTGTGTGTGTGTGTGTGTGTGAGAATTTTAATTTTTGTTTGTGTATATGAGTGTGTACATAATATAGAGCAGGTGCCTGAAGTGGCCAGGAGAGCCCATCGGATCCCTGGAGATGGAGCTATAGGCAGTTGTGAGTCTCCAGCCCCCTTGTTTTTGCTTTTGTTTTCTTTTTGAGACAGGATCGCATTGGCCTGCAACTGGCTATGCATCCCTGGTTGACATCCAACTCGTGAAACTTCCTGCTTCTGGCTGCATCCAAGGCTGGGCTGAGAGTCCTGTGCCAACACACCTGGCTGCATTCTGCCCTGCCCCCCAAGAACAGAATTTCTCTGTGTAGCCTTGGCTGTCCTGGACTCACTCTGTAGACCAGGCTGGCCTCGAATTCACAGTGATCCGCCTGCCTCTGCCTCCCGAGTGCTGGGATTAAAGGCGTGCGCCACCGTGCCAGGCTTTGGCTGCACATTTTGAATTCTCCTTAGTTAAAATATAAAATATTAGGACAGGCATGGTAGCACAAGCGTCTTAGTCCAGGACTTAAGACTGAGACAAGAGGATTATGAACCCTGCACTACATAATGATGTCCTTTCTCAAAACGAAACAAACAACAACAACAAATAAAACAAGGGGCTGAGCTGGGGGTGGTGAGTTCGAGGCCAGCCTGGTGTACAAAGTGAGTCCAGGACAGCCACAAGGCTACACAGAGAAACCCAGTCTGGAAAAACCAAAACCAAAACCAAAACCAAACAAAAAAACCAGGGGGCCGGGTGGTGGTGGCGCACGCCTTTAATCCCAGCACTCGGGAGGCAGAAGCAGGTGGATCACTGTGAGTTCGAGGCCAGCCTGGTCTACAAAGTGAGTCCAGGACAGCGAAGTCCAGGACATAGAGAAACCCTGTCTCGAAAAACTAAAAAAACAAAACAAAAACAAACAAACCCCGCCAAAACAAAGAAAAGACGGGGGGCTGGAAGGATGACTTGGGTGTTAAGAGCAGCGGCTGATCTGTCCGAGGACTCAGGTTCAGTTCTGAGAACCCACAGGGCTGCTCACCACCCCTTGTGATTCCAGCTCCAGAGAATCCAGCGCCCTCTACTGGCCGTCATGGATGTTACACACATGCGATGCACGGACAGACATGCAGGCAAACACCAGTGCACACACAATAAAAGGGAGAGGGGGGAAGGGGGGGAAGCTAAACTGCACCAAACCGAGGAATGGGGCTATGGCTCCGTGGATAGAACTTTCTATCACTTAGCATTCACGGGCCCCAGGTTCCACCTGGCAGCAAACAAACCAGGAATGGCAGTGCATGACTGCCATCCCAGCTCTGGGGAGGTGGGGGCAGGGGGGACCGTGAGTTCAAGGGCCTATTTGCCTACATAGCTAGTTCAAGGCCTGCCTGGGTTACATGAGGCCATGCCTCGAGAACAAAACAAGACCAAGTGCGGCGACGGTAAACAGAAGGCACGGCGGCACACACCTGCTGGTTTTTCCCAGGTGTTCTTGAGGTAATCGTAAGTGTAGACTTTTTCATTCACCACGAACACCACTACTGAATTAGCAGTAAAGTGGGCACTGGTGATTGATGGCACTCCCACCTATGAATAATGAATGACACACACCGTGACAAAAATGACACAGGCAGCTGAAGGGTTAGAGAGCTTGCTCTGGCTCACAGAGAGGGCATGGCCCATTATGGCATCAGGGTGAGGTGGGGGGGGTCAGATGACTGGATGATGATGGCCATCAGGTAGCTGGTCAGGAGGCAGAGAGCTGGGTTGAGTGTTGGTACCCACCCAGTTTGTTTTCTCTTTTCTCCAGTCCAGGAACCCCAGACCACGAGGCGGCAGCACCTGCAGTTAAGGTGGGTCTTCCCACCTCAACAAATGCCACCTGGACACGCTCTCACAGAGGTGCCCAGCGCTGTCTCCAGGGTGACCCCAGATCCTGTGATCTCACGATCCAGATGAAGTCAGAGCAAGCACATAGTGGGGGTACAGCTGGTTAGAGTTAGCTCAAAAATAATCTAAAATCTCAGAGACCCATCTGCCTCTGTCTCTCAAGCCCTTGGATTGATTAAAGGTGTGCACCACCACTCCCTGCACTAGATGTTTGCTTATTTACTCTGTGTGTGTGTGTGCGTGTATGTGTGATACATGTTTGCATGTGCTAGTGTGTAAGCCACCAGCTAATGCCTCTACCACTCTCTACCTTATTATTTTTAAATTTTATTCTTTTTTTTTTTAAGATTTCTTTATTATTATGTATACAGTGCTCTGGCTGCATGTACACCTGCGCACCAGAAGAGGGCACCAGATCTCATTATAGATGGTTGTGAGCCATCATGTGGTTGCTGGGAATTGAACTCAGGACCTCTAGTTTGTTTGTTTTTGGTTTTTCAAGACAGAGTTTCTCTGTGTAGTCTTGGCTGTCCTGGAACTCATTCTGTAGACCAGGCTGGCCTCGAACTCACAGCGATCCACCTGCCTCTGCCTCCCGAGTGCTGGGATTAAAGGCGTGCACCACCATGCCCGGCTTTAAACATAGTTTTTAAAAAGCTTTTTGTTTTTTGTTTTTGGTTTTTTTTGAGACATGATTTCTCTGTGTGGCTTTTACTGGCCTGGACTTACTTTGTAAACTGGGCTGGCCTTGACCTCAGAGATTCAGCCTCCCTGGGTGCTGGGATTACAGGCATGAGCCACCACGCCCGTGCCTCTCTCTGTCTCTCTCTCCCTCTCTTCAATGTGTGTGTGTGTCTGGCACATACCTTTGGGTACCTCAGGGGCAGGAAGGGGGCATCAGATACCCCGGAGTGGGAGTAACAGGGGGCTGTGAGCGGCCATTTGGGTGCTGGGAATGGAACCCAGTGCTCTAACCACTGGGCATCTGTGGTTTCAGAGCCTGCCATCGGGGCTCACTGACCCTGGAGTTCTCTGTTGGGCTGGGCTGGTGGCAAGTGAGCTTCAGGCCTCCTCCTTTCTCAACCTCTGAGCACCGTGCTTCTCTGTGCATTTTGGCGGTTCGTGCTCACAGACCACACATGCATCACTGAGCCACCTCCTTGGCCACCAACTCACTTACTCTGTCCACACTGGGAACTAGGTCTGCAATGATCTGGCTGGGGGCTAAGCTAGGAAGGCAAAGCCAGTCCCTGTTGATCTGTGTGCATCTTCTTCTCTCTTAACGATCCGGAGAGGCCCGAGCTCAGTGGCCAAGAACACTGACTGCTCTTGGAAGAAACCTAGGTTTGGTTGCCAGCACCCACAGATTCTCACAACCACCCTGTTACTCCAGTTCCGGAGGGGGATCCAGCACCCTCCCCGGTCTCCTTGGGCACCAGGCATGCAAGTGGTACACTGACAGACATGTAGACAAAACATCATCTACAAAGAATAAAAATACAATCACAAAGAAATATTTGAAGGGAAGGGAGCCAGAAGAGGAGAAAGGCAAAAATTACAAAGATGAAAGGAGAGAGAGAGAGAGAGAGGGAGAGAGAGAGAGAGAGAGAGAGAGAGAGAGAAGGAGAGGGTGGGGGTTGGGACTCTATCAGAGGTGGAATGGCATGGGTCCTTTCTCTCTGGGACTCAGCATCTCTAAGAGGGTACAGTACAAGAACTCAAGGCTGGCAGACCCGTGCCCCTGGACCACACAGTCTCCTCTGAGTGCGACTCCTTTGGAGTTATAGCTTGGGGAAATATCTACCGCCATTGACTTGGGGATGGTGAGCGGTGGGAGGCTGGTCCGAAAGCTGCTTCTCGACATGAAAACTTTCTCCCTGCAACCAAGAGAAAAGTGGATTCAGGAAGTTTCTCAGGCTGCCGGGCCTGTGACCATCTCTTTTCCAAGCTCCCTGCCAGCCAGAGTGACCCAGGTACAGGATATTGTTAGAATGTGCCTTCCTGCTTGCTTTTGGTTGGTTGGTTTGGTTTGGTTTCTTGAGACAGGCTTTCTTTGTGTAGCCTTAGCTGTCCTGGACTCGCTGTGTAGACCACCAGGCTGCCCTCGAAATTACAGAGATCTGCCGGCCTCTGCTTTCCTGAGTGCTGGGATTAAAGGCGTGCGCCACCATACCCGGCTTTTTTTGAACTTTATTTTTTATTTATTTTTGCTTGTTTTTGTTTTTGGAGGCAGGGTCTCTCTGTGTAGCCTTGGCTGTCCTGGACTCGCTTTGTAGACCAGGCTGGCCTCGAACTCACAATGATCCACCTGCCTCTGCCTCCCGAGTGCTGGGATTAAAGGAGTGCGCCACCACGCCCAGCCCTGGCTATTTTTTTTTAAATGACATAGGGTCACAGAGGGGGAAAAAAAAAAGGCCACAAATGAAATAGACCAGGCATGGAGTGGCACAGGCTTGCTGTCCACCAGAGGATTAAGAGTCTCTGTGGAGCCGGGTGTGGTGGTGCACGCCTTTAATCCCAGCACTCGGTAGGCAGAGGCAGGAGGATCTCTGTGAGTTTGGGGCCAGCCTGGTCTACAAAGTGAGTCCAGGACAGCCAAGGCTACATAGAGAAACCCTGTTTCCAAAAAACATACAAAGCAAAACAACAGCAACAAAAAAAGTTTACATGCTTGTCACCAAGCCTGACCATGTGAGTTTGTGTTTGTTAGTTTGTTTTTTAATTTTCCAAGACAGGGTTTCTCTGTGTTATCTTGGCAGTTCTAGGCTTGCTTTGTAGACCAGGCTGGCCTCAAACTCACATCTATGTGCTTGCAACTCTGCCTCCCCAGTGCTGGGATTAAAGGAGTGCGCCACCACGCCCACTCCACCTGAGGCTTTATTCTCGGAACTAACAGGATGCAAGGTGAAAAGTGGCCCCCGACAAATTGGCCTCTGACCTCCACACAGGTGTAATGGCACACTCAGCTGTACACACACGTAAACAAATGTAATTTTAAGCCGGGCGTGGTGGCGCACGCCTTTAATCCCAGCACTCGGGAGGCAGAGGCAAGTGGATCGCTGTGAGTTCGAGGCTAGCCTGGTCTACAAAGCGAGTCCAGGATAGCCAAGGCTACACAGAGAGACCCTGTCTCGAAAAACCAAAAAAAAAAAAAAAAAAAAAAAAAAGAAAGAAAACCAAATGTAATTTTAAAAATTAAGCATATAATATACACACACACACATATATATGATATATATATACATATATCATATATCTAGTCAATCTGTAATTAGCAGAAGCCACAGGCTTGGCGCTTGTCCCTAGAGTGGTGATGCTTGTGCCCCCCGGGGTCTTCCTCTGTGTGGTCCCACCCAGCCCCAGCTAGGATTCCCCATGGGCCAGAGACTAACAATGCGGGCCAGAGATGGTTGGCTCTTAAAGAAAGAGAAGCTCCGACAGAGGATAAAGCAGGAAGGGACAGGGGAGGGGAGGGACGGGGAGGGGAGAGGTGTGGAGGGAAGAGCAGGAGCGGGGTGGTGGGAGAGGGCGCAGAGGGCCCGGCTCACCCTAGGTACAAGAAAACGTTTCTCTCGCACAGGTCCTTGAGCACCAGTGTAGTTGGGTAGGCGTAGAACAGCACATCCTGCAGACAGCACAGACCCATTAGCCAGGAGGAGTGCAGGCCAAGTGGTGAGGGTGGGGGCATGGGGGGGGAGGCCCAGGTCATCCTCAGGACAGAAAGAACCAAGGCCAGTCTGGGCTAGGTGAGATTTTTGCCTCAAGAGAACAAAAAGAAAACGTTCTGTTTCCACCTCTCACCTGGGCAGCGTGAGAGAACCGGCCCACCCCAGCATCTACCCCGTTTATGAACGGCTGGAGCACAGGAAGGGGCGAGTCCTGCAGACCCGAGAAGCTCACAGGAGCTGCATGACACAGGATAACCACAGGATAGCCTAGAGGAGACCCAGGACGATCCAGTATTGACGATATAGCAGAAGCCAGAGGCCTCGAACCAGACCAAGGACTCACTGTGGGGAACATTTGCAAGGAAAGCTGTGCGGGCAAAAGGATGCACTGTGGGGCACGCTGTGACACACGATCGCTTCCTGCAGGGGACGGGCTACATGGCCACTGTTCAGCCATCTTGTCAGAGCCTAGGTTCCTATTTCTCCAGAAGTCTGCCATTCACCAGAAACTAGCTGACCTTGTCGTAGGTCGGCAGTTAGACACCTGTTGTGGTGTATTGTGGGGGCTGGTCATTCTAGACCCCCGAGCTACTCCTTTTCCGGTGGGACTAGTGATAAGATCAGATTAAGGGCCAGCTGCCTGTGAGCAGCAGTTCCGGGAGCTTTTTCCTGACTAACCAGATCCTTCACGACTTTCCTGGAATTTCTCTCCTGCAATTAGCAGCTGTAAAGGTAGATACCTACCTGCTGGAGCATTCCAGAGTTAGGTATCCATAGCAACCCTTGCTTATGCAAATACCCATGCCTCTGTGCCTATATAAACGCTGTGAAAATTCTCAATAAACGGGGTTTGATCAGAATTCAGACTTGCCCTCTTCTTCGTGTCTAGTGTTCTGTCTCCATACAGGAAAATTCTCCTCCCGAGCGTCAGTCGAACCCCGGTGGGCCAGGGCAGCTTCCTTGGCGGATTTTTGTTTTTTGAGGCAAGGTTTCTTCTCTGTGTAGCCTTGGCTGTCCTGGATTCACTTTGTAGACCAGGCTGACCTCAAACTCACCAGTGATCCTCCTGCCTCTGCCTCCCCAAGTGCTGGGATTACAGGCGTGCGCCACAGGGCCCAGCCAGAATTTTGTTTTGTTTTGTTTTTGTTTCTGTTGTTGTTGTTGTTTTGTTTTGTTTTTTCTTGAGACAGGGTTTATCTATGTAGCCTTGGTTTTAGTTTTTATTATCTTTGGTGGGAAGAGGTTAGAGCCTGGGGTGTGGATAAGGAGGGGAGGGGTTATGAGTTGGATAGGGGTGCATAGTAAAAAATTCACAAAGAGGGGGCTGGAGAGATGGCTCAGAGGTTAACTGCACAGACTGCTCCTCCAGAGGTCCTGAGTTCAATTCCCAGCAACCACACAGCGGTTCCCAACCATCTAGAATGTGATCTGATGATGCCCTCTTCTGGCCTGCATGTGTACAAGCAGGCAGAGCACTGTATTCATAATAAATAAATAAATCTTTTTAAAAATTCACAAAGAATCAATAAAAACGTTAGAAGAAAAATGCGAGGCAGGCGGATCGCTGTGAGTTCCAGGCCAGCCTGGTGTACAAAGGGAGTCTAGGACAGCCAAGGCTACACAGAGAAACCCTGTCCCCCCAAAACAAAAACAAACAAACAAACAAACAAAGGAAAAGAAAAAGAAAAAATGCTCAGCTCCGTGGTCATCCCGGAGCACAGGGGCCACTTACCCCTTCAACTTGTTGCACAGAACCAAACACTTTCCCGGTCCTCACTGTATAAGGCCTAGAGTGATGAAAACATACGGTCAATCCTCAGGCTTTGTCTTCTAACTTATTCTATTTTTTAAAATGGCTTCCTGTTGTCCTTTTTTTTTTTTAAATTTCCTTTATACGAATGTTTTGGCTGCATGTCTCCGCATAGCACATGCATGCTGTGCCAGAGAGGGCGCTGGGTCCCCCGGAGCTGGAGTCACATCTGGTTGCGAGCCTCGCTACGGGTGCTGGGACCAGAACCTGGATCCTCTGCAGAAGCAGCCGGTGCTGTAAGCAGCCGCTGCTCCGCTTTTATTTGGTACTCATCGTGGTCTCTGGACCTACCGCACGGTACATTGTCTTAGTGCTTCCAGAGTTCTGGGGCTCCTACAGCATGGGGTGCTGGTGGGAACTGGGTGCTGTGGTCTGTGAGCCCAGCAAGCCCATCACAGAGGCAGGAAGCAAAGACAGGAGAGGCCACAGAGGCTCAGGGGTACCAGCCTGGTGTGTTTAGTGGCAAGCAGAACAAAGGGATCCCCGATTTAAGCACGGTGAGAGGAAGGGAGCAATGCCACAAACGTGTGACGTGTGTGTGTCCACACTCACATGCATAAGACTAGGACAGTGAGATGGCTTAATACATACGGGGCTTTCTGCAACATTTGGTCCTATTAGAGAAAACCAACTCCTGAAAGTTGTCTTCCAACTTTTCACACTCCTGTGCATGACTATGAATGTGTGTGCATGCACACACACTAGCATGCATGCATACACTCACACACACACATGAGCATGCATGCACACACACACACACACACGAGCATGCATGCACACGCACGTGCACACACACACTAGCATGCATGCATGCACGCGCGCGCGCACACACACACACGCATGCGCACGCATACACTTGAAAATATTAGCCAGGTGTGGTAACACACCTTTACTCCCAGAACTTATGAGGCAGAGGCAGGTGCATCTCTGTGAGTTCGAGGCTACATGGTGAGACCCTGTCTCAAAAATCAACAAATAACGACAAAAATTCTGGAGCTGGAGAGATGGCTCAGAGGCTAAGGGCACCTCTAGAGGACCCAGGTTTCGTTTCCAGCACCCATATGGTAGCTCACAACCACCTGTGCCTACTGTCCCAGGGGACTCCCTGTGTGCACTGCACACAAATGGTGCACATTGACATCCTGATAAACACTCACACGCCCAAAATAAAAGCAAGTCTTTTATAAAAATAAACAAACAAACAAATAAGCAGGGTGTGGTGGCGCACACCTTTAATCCCAGCACTTGGGAGGCAGAGGCAGGTGGATCTCTGAATTTGAGGCCAGCTTGGTCTACAAAGTGAGTCCAGGACAGACAATCCTACACAGAGAAACCCTGTCTCAGAAAAACAACAACAACAAAAAAACCAACCACCAAAAAATAATTAAAAAAAAAAAAAAACCAATTGGTACTCCCATAAAGAAATGTATGGACTCAAAGCCATCTTTTTGAAGGACCCTAACATCCCCAGCTGGCTTACAAACCCACGTGCAGAAGCCTTCCTATGGCCTGCTCTCGGCTCTCTTTTACCCACCCTCCACCCCATCCCATGCACAGTGCCAACCCAGAGCCTTGATGCTCCAGGGACTCCCCGGGATCCTTTTACTGTTTAATCAGAGACAGGCCGAGTAAGTAGCCCAGGCTGGCCTCAAACTCCCAGTCCACCTACCTCTACTTCCTCACTGCTGTGAGGGCAGGCATGTGCTACCATGCCAGGTTTCCGTGGTGCCAGAGGTGGGCCGGATCCCCACATGGGTCACACTCAGCCCACCAAGCTCCAGCTCAAGCCGCACCTTAGCAGTTGCCTTTTGCAAGTTTTTTTTTTTTTTTTAAGTTTCCCTACTTTGTTTGCTGTTTCGCAGCAAACAGCTTCCTTTTGGGTGGGTGGGACAAGCCACGTGTCTGGGGCAGCCACACCTTCCCGTGGCTCTTGGCAGAATATATCCTTGAACGGAATAATATTTACTTAAATCTACAAATGAACTGGGACACACAGATGGTGGCATTTGTCACCTGTCATCTCAGTGCCTGGGAGGCTGAGGGACTATATATATATATAAATTCAGACACACATCTAGCTATGTAGCCCAGGCTGGCCATAAAACTCAGAGCAACGGGACTGCCTCGCTGACTCTAGTGATGATTCAGAATTGAGGGCCTGAGAACCGAGGTCCCCAGTGGACTCTTAGGAACACATTTCAGACATGATCACACGGTAGCGGCCAGAGACACTGCTACCCATGGGACCACGCACAGTATACTTTCCCAGCATGCTAGCCTCAATGAGCCAAGTTGGAATGGATGACGGGACAGGTTGCTGACTGCCCAAGGCCTTGGTTCCACACCCAGCACCGGGTTTAAGAGATGTGCTTGATTCCTACAATGGGGCTCAAGAGGAGGCCTTGGCTCCAAATGAACCAGCTCCGTTCCACCCAAAGCAGCATCCCACCCCGGTTAGGCAGTCGCACCGGCACAGTGGCTGAGCCCTGACCACGGTGGCCACGGCCGCTAGCATCCACATCAGCATCGTGCCTGGATCTCTGCAAGTAACACTGTAACACTGTAACACTGCTCCTCAACGGCCAAGGAGCCTGAGGAACATTCTGAGCATGCGCACGGAACCTGAGGCGGGGCCACTTCAAGTCTGGGCATGCGCATCTGCTAAGAAGGCCCCTAGCAGGACCTGTTGGCTATCAGCAACAGAACCCCTGTCCCCGCCTCCCCCCACTCCCCCCCAAAAAAACCAACCCAATAGGTCTACTCAGAGGCAAGTGGAAGGAGTGAGCATACGCAATATGGAAGCAGATAACACACATTTCAAACCCGAAAGTTAGTCACCAGGATCCCAGCTCCAGGAGACAAAATCGTGAGCATGCGCAAATGAATTCAGGAAGACTCCATATTATTACAGGATGAACACATGTAGTTGTGGAAGCAAGGCTTTGGGCATGCATAAAATCCACCCTCTGCTTTGTGGAGCTTGGGTATTCACGCAGGGTCTTTTGGGGGCTCGTGTCCTCAAAGTAAGCTTCAGGTTTTTCCACCCTCTTTAAAGATTTACTTATTTATTTAATGTATGAGTGCTCTGCCTGCATGTACACCTTATAGATGGTTGTGAGCCACCATGTGGATGCTGGGAATTGAACTCAGGACCTCTGGAAGATGAGCCAGTGCCCTTAACCTCTGAGCCACCTCTCCAGCCCCCACGTCTCCCTTTTTGTCCACCTCCTCCAAACTTTTGCCTAGACTGTCCTTCCTTGAGCCACGCCCCCATCTCGACCAGCTCCAAGCCCCGCCCCGCCTCTTGGGACACGCCCCCACTTCCACTTTTTTGTTGTTTTGAGACAGGGTTTCTCTGTGTAGCCCTGGCTATCCTGAACTCACTTTGTGTAGACCAGGCTGGCCTTGAACTCACAGATCCGCCTGCCTCTGCCTCCGAGTGCTGGGATTAAAGGTGTGCGCCACCACGCCTGGCAAAATGTTGCTGTTATTTTGGCTTGGAGATGGGGGAATCGAATCCGGGATCTCACACGTGCAAAACACACGCTCTCCCGCTGAGCCACATTTCCCCCCCCGTTACACACCTACACACACACACACACACGCTGGAGCGTTCAGCCTCACGCCAGGTTGCCCTCTGGCCACGCCCACTAGTCCACTTTCTCCAAGCTCCGCCCCCGCCGGCCTGAAGCACACGCGCGCGCCGTCACGTGCCCACCACCGGGAGGGCGAGCAGAGATGACGTGAGCGCGGTGCGCCGCCAGTATGGCTGGTCCATGGCGGCGAGCACAGGTTACGTGCGGCTGTGGGCCGCTGCGCGGTGCTGGGTGCTGCGACGGCCGCTGCTGGCTGTCACCGGAGGCCGCGTCCCCAGCGCGTCCGGGTCGTGGATGCGCCGGGGCCCCCAGCGGGTCTGCGACCCGTCGGTTCCCTGGGGGCTTGGTGGCCGCGTCCCCGCGGCCGTGGGCCAGTGGCGGGGGCTGTGGGACGCGGGCAGCCGCGGTGGCAGCGACGAGACCTCCGACGGCGGTGCGGAGGACGGGGCCTCGGCGGGTAGCGGCGAAGGCCCTGTCGTCACGGCCCTTGCGCCCATGACCGTGCCGGATGTGTTTCCGCACCTGCCGCTCATCGCCATCACCCGCAACCCGGTGTTCCCGCGCTTTATCAAGATCGTGGAGGTAACCGAGAGCGCCCCGCCCTCCCGGTCTTGCGGTCCCCCAGCTCTGCTGCCGGGACTGAAGGGTCTCTTAGCGCCCGCGTCTCTAAGAAACTTTTGCCAACTGCGCTCCGGCTTATCATCTCACCATTCGGGAGTCTGAGGCAGGAGGATGCCGGAGAGTCCTTGGTGGCTAATTTGACACAAATTCTCCCCCTTTTTTCCCCCGCGTCCTTCAGGACCCGTGGCAGTGGGTAAAGTCCATGAGCTTCTGACCCTCTGATGATAGAAATCCCAGGCTGACTAGCAACAGAATAGAGTGATTTCCCTCCCGTCTTGTTGGAAGTTTCCTGAGTCTTCCATGTCCGATCATGTGCTTATCGGTTGAGACAGTCTTGTGTATCTTTTGTCTTGAGGCAGGGTCTCATGTAGCTCAGCCCAGCAAATGTCGAACCTTTCACACCCTTAATTACCTCCTTGATGTATCAGGCACAGTTGGGAGTGGGACTACATTTTAGGAGTATGAGAAAGGCCGAAATGACTGAGGTCTGAGCGGCTTACCAGAGGAAGTGGAAGAGGATGGGATTTGTTTTTCAACAATGTCCGTGACATTTGCAACATATTTACTCCCGAGAAGAAAGTACGTTAAAACAGCTTTTTAACCTAAGGGAGGAAAATTCCAGGGCAGGAAGTTGATCTCATCTGATTCTTCCAGATTAACAGCCATGGGGGGGGGGGGGTAGGGAGAGTGAACAGGATGATGAAACCAACAGAAACCAGAGACTTTTAAAAGTAGGGAATTTCCCAACTGGCCACCCACCCCCTATGTTTTATGTTTTATTTTTTTTCTCCTTTTAAACTTGCAAAGTGGATTCCACAGAGGCCAGTAGTTATCAGTTAACCTAGTAGCAAGGTCACACAGTGAGTCACTGCCACATCCACCCCACAGCCTCCTCTCTCTCCTCCCATGCTGCCAAGGCCCTGCATTTATGCTGTCTCTTTGCTAGGACACACATCAGTCAGTCACCTTCTGTAGAGTGACATGGCACCATTACCTCTCTGCAAGTTGCTTTCCAGGGCCGTGGTTTTCCTCATCTGAGAAACAGAATACAGATGTGCCTGTCAGAGAGTCAGGGGGCTCTTGTAGCAGTCACACGTAGGCCTGCATATAAAGGCTTTTCTGGTTTGGTTGAGGCAGGACCTCATGTATCCCAGGCTGGCCTCCTGCTTCTATCTAGCTGAAGTTGGCCTTTAGCTCCTGATCTTCCAGCCTGTCCTCCACCTCCCCAGCTCTGAGGTCACAGGTGCCCCACCTCCCAACCCCCGGCCCCGAGTGACTAAGCCTCTGCTTGGAAGGAGTTCCTGATACCTGTGGTGCTTGTAGGACTCACCATGCCTGGAAGGTTCTGACACTGCAAAAGTGCTCTGGAAGCCCAGTTCACATTCCCCTGTTCTCTCTAGGCTGCCCACACCTGGTCCCTTAACCCTACAGTGGAGACTGGTGTGCCCTGGTGCCAGAGCACAGAGACAGCATGAGAAGCCAGCCATCGGGGGTGTGGCATGGAGACACTGGCATGGTGTTTTCTGTTGGTATCACCTCATAAATGACCAAAGTCAGGAAGATGATGGCGAGGAGACCCAGCCATCAGCTTCCAGCAGAGAACTGCAGCCGAGCCCTGTGAGCTAGATTTTGGATAGCCTACAGCTGCCAGACTCAGGGCTGCCCTTGGCCTCTAAGTGTACAGGTGTGGCTTTGGGGACTGGCTAGGGCTTTGTGTAGAGGTCACCACATAAACTGCATGTAGTGTCACATTCTGTCGTCCTAGTGCTCGGGAGGTGGGAGGATGACTGGGAATTGAGGTTATCCTTGGCTATAAGGTGAGTTGGAGCCAGCATAGGCTACACAAGACACCATCACCAAGACAAGTTTTAAAATAAAGTATCATGGCAGGGAGTGTGGTGGCAGGCAGGCATGGCCCTGGGGCAATAGCTGAGAGCTTGCATCTGACCCACAAGTTGCAGGTAGAGAGAAACCTCAAAGGCCACCCCCAACAATGTACCTCCAGCAGGGCCACATGTCCCGTCCTTCCTAAGTAGTTCCTATGACCAGGGATCCGACATTCAAAAATAGGAGTCTGTAGGAGCCATTCGGCTATCTCAAGAACAGAAAACCACCTGAGCTGGGAGTGTTCTGAGTAACCTGTCTAATCCCAGCACGTGGGAGGCTGGATTAGAAGGGTGTCGTGTGTGGACGCCAGCTTGGACTACAGCGTGAGAACCCCAAACACTGAGAGGAAGGGTGTCAGGCCTCCCCTCAGACCTGCTATCTCAGAACTACATAGGTGAGCCCGCTGTGCTGAAATTCCTACACTTTAGAAGCTGAGGCAAGAGGAGAGGGTCACCTTGAGTTCTAAGTTAATGCATCCCAGAAGAGCCTAAACTACAGCGTGACGGTAGAGAGACCCCACAGGTTTCATCTGTCCTCAAGTGTGTGAGTGTGTGTTACGTGTGTGAGTATGTCCCTGCCTGTGTGTACACCACATGTATCTCGGTGCCCTAGTATAGAAGGATGGATCCATTGCCACTTGACTTAGGGTTGATTATGGGCCAAAGTGTAAGCTCGAGGACTTGAACTCTGGTCCCTACATTAACAACACTGCAGAGCCACCTCTCCAGCCACACTGGTTTTGGTTTCTTTTTTTTTTTTTCTCAAGATAGGGTTTCTCTGTGTAGCCCCAGCTGTACTGGACATGCATTGTAGACAAGGCTGGTTTCGAACTCACAAGAGATCCATCCACCTGCCTCTGCCTCTGCCTCCCGAGTGCTGGGATTAAAGGCGTGCACCACCATGCCTGCCCATGCCTCAGTTTTAACCTGCACCCGCTAAAGGGGGTGGGCGGAGTCATCCCTGAGTAGCATGGAGGCTGAAGGAACCGGCCGGTCTGCAGGCGGGGCGCCTGCTGTGGATGCTGCCTGGCTTTGCTTTCACCTGAGTCTCGCTGGGTGGACCATGCTTCCTAAACTCCAGAGCCTCCTACCTTAGTGTGCACCCCCCCTCAGGCCAGGAGCCTTGAGTGGACAGCATCACTCCAGGTCTGTGACAGTAATAAAGCTGTGACTTTGCCAGCAGCTCTGATTGTGTGGCTGGATATTAAGTCCATTTCTAGACTGGACATGTAGCATCCCTAATGCCTCGCTTGTCACTCTCCGGCAGGTCAAAAATAAGAAACTGGTTGAGCTCCTGAGAAGGAAGGTCCGCCTGGCGCAGCCCTATGTTGGCGTCTTCCTAAAGAGAGATGACAAGTAAGTCTTCCTCCTCCCTGCACAGGACTGTAGTTGGAACTTTCACACTGAGCTAAACACTGCCTAACACACTGCCATTTGACTGTAGGCCAGGGTCTTGACTGTAGGGTCTTCCAGTGAGGGGCTGGGGTATGGCTTAGTGGGGGCCACTTAACTAGCATGCAGGAGACCCTTTCCCAGTGCTGTAAAAAAGAGACCACCGTGTTATCTATGTGGGAAAGTAGAATGTCAGGCCCCCTGGAATGTTGGGGCCTTGGGTGCACCCACTGCAGATCTTGTTCTGCGTCCCATGAGAGTAGGTCCCATAGCCCAAGAGGAGAACTCCTATGTGGTTCCTCTTTGGGGGGCAGAGTTAGTGATGTGCTGCCACCCAGGACTGTGCGGCTGAGCTGGCAGCCATCTCGAAGGTTCCATCACCCTTGCAGAAGCCAGGCAGCTGCTTCAGGCCTCTGGTAGTGACCTTACCTGTAGAGGCGCTTCTGTCTCCCTCCTCCCCTCAGCCCGAGCCGCCCACCGCACCCTGCGCTGAGGCCCAGCCAATGCGCCTTTGTGTTCCATCTCCCTCAGCAATGAGTCCGACGTGGTGGAGAGCCTGGATGAAATCTACCATACAGGAACATTCGCTCAGATCCATGAGATGCAAGACCTTGGAGACAAGCTGCGTATGATTGTCACAGGCCACAGAAGGTACAGGGGCCACAGCCAGGGTGAGATGAGATGTGCCTGTCAGCACGCACAGAAGAGATCACTGCTGTGGGCGCTTTATGAAGGTGTGGGCAAGACCTTTGCCCTGACTCAGGCTGTTGACCCTAACAGTCAAGGAAGCTCTGAGGTCTTGGGGCACAGTGTCTTGTTACTGAACCTCAGTGTTGGTGACACCTTCCAGTTTGCTTTGTTTTCTTGAATCTTTTTTTCCGTTTCCCCCCCATTGCCCCCCTTCCACCCACCCCAAGACAGGGTCTCTCTGTGTAGCCCTGGCTGTCTTGGACTCACTTTGTAGACCAGGCTGGCCTCGAACTCACAGCAATCCGCCTGCCTCTGCCTCCCCAGTGCTGGGATTAAAGACGTGCGCCACCACGCCCGGCCTTTCCCCTCCATCTTTTAGAGACTCTGGGGCCACAGGGACTTTGAACACAGGACTGTGCAGTCCTGGCTCCCCCTGTGCCCATCTGTCTGTCTGCCCGCAGGATTCACATCAGCCGGCAGCTGGAGGTGGAGCCTGAGGGGCTGGAGCCAGAGGCAGAGAACAAGCAAAAGTCCAGGAGGAAGCTGAAGCGAGGCAAAAAAGACGCAGAGGAGGAGCTGGGCACCAAGCTGGAGGCGGGGGCTGTGGCTGCCACTGACACACCCAAAGAGGTGCTCATGGTGGAGGTTGAGAACGTGGCCCATGAAGACTTCCAGGTCACAGAGGAAGTGAAAGTAAGCAGCAGTCAGCTGGAGTGATGAGCCAGGCCCTTTGCTCTTCACAGAGAAGGCAGGATTCGAACCCATCCCACCCCAGGTCCCCGTAGGTAGGACAGTTAGCCTGGCCCAAGCCCGGCGTGTGCCCAGTGCTGCTGGCTGCATCAGGAAGGGAACGCAGTCCTCTTCTAGGGACTGATCCCATTGCTGTGGTCAGCTGGAGTTGCAGGAAAGATGCCTCTAGGCTGAGCTGTGGGAGGGGAGCTGCTGCTGGAATCGTGAGCTTGAGGAACTGTAGGCAGCCTGCAGGAAGTCATCTTGTAGGGGTCATTCTGCTTAATAGACCGTGCTTCAATCAGAGTAGTGTCCCTTGCAGGTGGCTCTGTCCCAGCCTTGCTGGTGGCCTTAGCAGTGGAGCAGGCTCCAGAGACACTGAGCTGTGGAGGCAGATGCTCCCTTACAGTGGTTTCTTTTATGGGAAGAAGGGCAGGGGTTCAAGACAGCGCTTCTCTGTGTAGCCCTGGCTGTCGTGGAACTCTCAGTAGACCAGGCTGGCCTTGAACTCACAGCAACCCACCTGCCTCTGCCTCCCGAGTGCTGGGATTAAAGGCGTGCGCCACCACCAATGCTCTGGTCTCTTCTACAAAGATAAACTCAGTTGGGAACTGACACCAGGAAGGGTGTTGTCCTGCCCAGCTGTGGTGTTGTGTGCCTTTGGTCTCAGGACCCTGAAGATGAGGCAGGAGGATTGCTAGTGTTGGTATTAACACCCTGCCTCAACGACACAAAGCAAAAGCCTAGGAGAGAGTGGGGTGTAGGGGCAGCACCCCATGCATCTAGAGGAAAGCTTGGGAAGTGGGGATGGCAGCCCGGTGCATCTAGAGGGGTGTCTGCTTAAGCCTCCAGTGGCTGTGGGTGGGGCCTTTGGTTTTATTTTCTATTTTATTTTGTTTTCATATTTACTCATATGAGGGTATGTGCCATGCTGTGCATATGCAGGTCAGGGGGTGACTTTTGGGCTAGGAGTTGGTTCTCCTCTTACCCTGTGGAGCTCACCAACTGAACTGGCGTCATCAGCCTTGGCAGCAAGTGCCCCTATCTCACTGACCCTGGCTTTGGTCTTTACTCCTGGTGTTCTCTGCTGATGGCCTTGGGTTCCGCTCTTTGGTCCTGGTGGGTGGTAGTTGGTTGGGCCAGGAGGCTCCCATCTTTGATATGCTGACTGTCGTGGTCCCCACAGGCCCTGACTGCCGAGATTGTGAAGACCATTCGGGATATCATTGCCCTGAACCCTCTGTACAGGTCAGTATCTGCAGCGATAGGCTGGGCGGGGACTGCCGTTCAGTGCCAGCCTCCTGACCACGGCCCTCCACAGAGAGTCAGTGCTGCAGATGATGCAGGCAGGCCAGCGTGTGGTGGACAACCCCATCTACCTGAGCGACATGGGCGCTGCACTCACTGGAGCTGAGTCCCACGAGCTGCAGGATGTGCTGGAAGAGACCAATGTGAGTGTGTGGCCTGGATGTTAGCAGCGACCCACTGTTCTGATGAGGCGGCAGCACCTGGCTGTGGTGCCCCTGGTCCCTGACACGCCTTCCCCGGTTGTTTGCAGATCCTTAAGCGGCTCTACAAGGCCCTGTCTCTCTTGAAGAAGGAGTTTGAGTTGAGCAAGCTTCAGCAGCGCCTGGGCCGTGAGGTGAAGGGGATGCGTCCTGGCTCTAACTCTTTGATTTGGGGGTTCTCTTTGAAACAGGCTGAGTCAGAACCTTAAACTCATGCAGTCCTCCTGCCTCAGCCTGCGGTGTGCTGAGATACGGGGTCTCTCTCAGTAAGCATGTGCTCTCTTGCACTTTGCCATAGCAAAGCCTCCCCTCCTGGGGGCTGGGCCGCCACTCAGGGAACATAGCACAAGCCATGCAAGATGGAGGATCAAGAGTTCAGGACCATCCTCAGCTGTGTAGGGAGGTTTAAGGCCAGCCTGGGCTACATGACCTGGCTCAAACAAAACCCAGAACACAGATTTAACCCTCTACATGTAGTTGGGTATATCTGGTCATTACAACAGTTGTCCAGGGCCAGGCATGGTGGTGCACACCTATAATCCCAGCACTCGGGAGGCAGAGGCAGGTGATCGCTGTGAGTTCGAGGCCATCTTGGTCTACAGAGTGAGTCCAGGACAGCCAAAGCTAAACGGAGAAACCCTGTCTCAAAAAACAACAACAACCGGGGCTGGAGAGATGGCTCAGCGGTTAAGAGCACTGCCTGCTCTTCCAAAGGACCCGGGTTCAATTCCCAGCACCCACACGGCAGCTCACAACTGTCTGTAACTCCAAGATCTGATACTTTCACACCAATGCACATAGATTAAAAACTAAATAAAATATTTAAAAAAAAAAAAGCCGGGCGTGGTGGCGCACGCCTTTAATCCCAGCACTCGGGAGGCAGAGGCGGGCGGATCACTGTGAGTTCAAGGCCAGCCTGGTCGACAAAGTGAGTCCAGGACAGCCAAGGCTACAGAGAGACCCTGTCTCGAAAAACCAAAAAAAAAAAAAAAAAAAAAAAAACAACCACCAAAAAAACAACAGTGGTCCAAACAGCAAATCCCAGCACAGGGTCCCACTGGCGGCTCCCGTGTGGAGGCCTGTGTCAGTGCTCAGTGCTCAGGTAGCAAGTGTGAGGCCCTTCCGCTCTAGCACCATGAGGGAGGGAAGCGCCCTGTAGACCTGGCGTGGGGCTCCAGGGAGGGGTCCGCCCTGCCTGAGCGCTGCCTGCTGCAGGTGGAGGAGAAGATCAAACAGACGCACAGGAAGTACCTGCTGCAGGAGCAGCTGAAGATCATCAAGAAAGAGCTGGGGCTGGAGAAGGACGACAAAGACGCTATTGAGGAGAAGTTCCGGGAGCGCCTTAGGGAGCTGGTGGTCCCCAAGCATGTGATGGACGTGGTAGACGAGGAGCTGAGCAAGCTGTCCCTGCTGGACAACCACTCCTCGGAGTTCAAGTGAGTCCCCCAAGCCCCTGGCTCTGCCTGCAGTGGCCCAGGAAGCAAGTGTGTGGTGGATTAGTGCAGTCTGTGAGAACACAGGCCCAGCACCCTCATGTCGGCCTGATGATGTAGGTCAAGGCCCCTGGGCTGTCTCCATGTCTAGACTCTGGACATTGCTTTCCTCCTGCTCAGGGACCCTGTGTGACAATCCAGGCTAGCTCATGTCACAGCGCTTAGTTGAATCCATTCAAGCAACTCAGTTGACTCCTGTCGGACTGAGTTGAAGTCCTGACCTGGAGGTGCCACCTGGCCTCCCTCAGTGCACTGTTCTCAAAGGTCCCTGGCCTAGAGCAGCAGTGGTGCACTGCTGTGGTCCCCTAGCTTGGGGACCTGCCAGTGTAGCCTCAGCCTGCAGCACGCCTGTCCTCAGTTTCCCCTCTGGTGTCCTGTCCAGAGTGGCTCTGCAGCCCTGTGCTCAGCCTGCTCATACAGCTTGTCACTGCAGTGTCACTCGCAACTACCTGGACTGGCTGACATCCATCCCCTGGGGCCGGCAGAGCGATGAAAACCTTGACCTGGCTCGGGCCCAGGCAGTGCTGGAGGAGGACCACTACGGCATGGAGGACGTCAAGAAGCGAATCCTGGTAAGGCCCATTTTGTCCGTCCTTCCTCCCAGTTGGCTCAGGGGCTCACAATGTCCACGGTGGGTGGGTGGCAGAAGCCTGGTGTACTGTGTGCAGGGAGTGGGCGCTGTGTGCCAGGCTGTGGAGTAGCGGCTCCTAACGTGGCTGACACCCCAACTCCACCTGTTAGACTTCAGCCAGGGCCCTGCAGCCACAACTCCAGCCCTTCAGGACCCCTGGAACCTGCTGGATGGTAGACCCTTGGGGCCTTCACTCTGGGGGGCTACACCCTGTGCACTGAGCCACCTTGCCTTCCATAGGAGTTCATTGCTGTCAGCCAGCTCCGAGGCTCCACGCAGGGCAAGATCCTCTGCTTCCACGGCCCACCGGGTGTAGGCAAAACCAGCATTGCACGCTCTATCGCCCGTGCCCTCGGTCGTGAGTACTTCCGGTTCAGTGTTGGCGGCATGACAGATGTGGCAGAAATTAAGGGGCACAGGTAGGTATGCTGGGCCTTGGCACCCACCAGACTGGGCAGGCCCGTTTGGGTGGAGGGTGAGGCAGGAGGTACACCAGCTGTTGGACAGCCTGGACTTGGGATCTCAGCATGCAGCCATGGTTGTCCTGGAACTCCCTAAGTAGACCAGGTTAGCCTTGTTTCCTTCCTCTTCCTCCCGAGTCTGAGATTAAAGTGTGCACTGCTACACCTGAACCTTTTAAAAAAGGGCATTCCCTAAACATGCAGCCAGTGTGGCCCCTCAGATGTGAGGGTAGTCAGCTGTAGGAGGCCTGGGTGCCTGGCTGACTTCCAGTTGAACACTGAGGCCGAGCTGACAGTGTGGCTGTCAGCAGAGCCAGGTGGCCTTTCCTGGGCCCCCTACTTAGGGGAGCCCCCAGGGTGGATGAGAGAAGCCAAAGAGCAGGCACTGCAGACACACAGACCGTACTGAGGTCGTCCTTGATTGCAGAGTGTTCTCTCAAGCTCTAACCCTACCTGGCCTCCATGAGACACTGAAGTCTCCATGGCTCCTGCCCAAGGGCCCCACCCAGTCTCCTCTTCCCTTTCTGCTCCTTCAACTCTGGGCTCCCTTGTGCCCATCTCTGTCCAGTCAGTTCCCTCGCACTGTTCCAGCCTGTCATCTTTCGTGCCCTATGGTGGCACCTTAGTTACCCGTGCCCCCAAGCTTTTTCCTGACGGCCCTGCTGAGCCTTGGGCACGAGTTTCACTCTGAGCTGGCAGCCCTGTGGCTAATGACTGTAAGTGTGGCCTTGGGGTCAGGCTGAGTCTGGCCCTGTGAATCAGCCAGGCCAGACCCCACATCTTACTACATAAGTGAAGTGGGCTGGGAATGACTGCAGAGTGCAGCCAGCAGGAGAGCATCGCATGCCCAAGTGGCCCATGTGGTGGTGGGTCAGCACACTGAGCATGGCCTCCCCACCCACAGGCGGACCTATGTGGGGGCCATGCCTGGGAAGATAATCCAGTGTCTGAAGAAGACCAAGACCGAGAACCCACTGGTGCTGATTGATGAGGTAGGGGAGGCTCTGGGGACAAGATGGTCAGGTCACCCCACAGCCCAGCCTGTTGTGTGAGAGGCAGGCATAGTCCCATGGCACTTGCCTTCCCCAACCCAGGTGGACAAGATTGGCCGAGGCTACCAAGGGGACCCGTCATCGGCATTACTGGAATTGTTGGACCCTGAGCAGAATGCCAACTTCCTGGACCATTACCTGGATGTGCCAGTGGACCTGTCCAAGGTGAGTGCTGACCAATATGCCTAGGTGCAGGGACTGGGAGAGGGTACACCTGGCTCCTAGCAGCACCCTGTGCCTCCTTGTCACCCAGGTGCTGTTCATCTGCACAGCCAATGTCACCGACACCATCCCAGAGCCCCTGAGGGACCGCATGGAGATGATCAATGTGTCAGGCTATGTAGCACAGGAGAAGCTGGCCATAGCCGAGGTGTGTGGAGTCCCACAGGGCGGAAGGGGCACAAGACCACAGTAGCCCTAAGTGCCTGACAGGTGCTGGGTGAGCATAGCCTGGTTGGCACTTGGGGCCTACGATCCTAAGGAGGAGGCTGTGATCTCCACCTGAGCTGTTGAGGCCTGTGACACAGGACTGGGCCCTTACCTCCCTGCTTCTGAGAGGAGGGCTGAGCTGGCGCCTGAAGGCCAGGGGTGATCAGCCTGGGGACCCCAGGGCACCCTATAATGATAGGTAGAGACCAGGCTTTGCTGACAGCTGCTCCCCACAGAGGTACCTGGTGCCACAGGCCCGCACCCTGTGTGGCCTGGACGAGAGCAAGGCCCAGCTGTCAGCGGCAGTGCTCACCCTGCTCATCAAACAGTACTGTAGGGAGAGCGGCGTGCGCAACCTACAGAAGCAAGTGGAGAAGGTGAGGCTGCCCGCACACGCCCCCCCACCACACACACACACAGGGCACACTGTGTCAGCGGAGCCGACACACACCCATCCACTCTGCAGGTGCTGCGCAAGGCAGCCTACAAGATTGTGAGTGGGGAGACAGACTCCGTGCAGGTGACACCGGAGAACCTGCAGGACTTCGTGGGGAAGCCAGTGTTCACCGTGGAGCGCATGTACGAAGTCACGCCTGCTGGTGTGGTCATGGGCTTGGCCTGGACCCCCATGGGTGAGCACCGCGCCCCACCCCGTGCCATTGCTAATGCAGCAAACGGCATGCCACGGTGAAAGACTGAGGAGCAGTGGGGACTGTCATGGAGCAAGGAGCTCATCAGCCTCCTCCATCTCTCAGGAGGCTCCACGTTGTTTGTGGAGACATCCTTGAGGAGGCCCCTGACCAGGAGCAGTAAGGATGACAAGGAAGGCAGCCTGGAGGTGACCGGCCAGCTGGGGGATGTAATGAAGGAGAGTGCACGCATCGCCTACACCTTTGCCCGCGCCTTCCTGATGGAGCAGGACCCTGACAATGACTTCCTGGTCACCTCACACATCCACCTGCATGTGCCTGAGGTAGGCCCCCAACTTTCACCTGCCCATACCACCCACCAGCTCAGCACCTCACAGCCTGCCTCTCTCCGCAGGGCGCCACCCCCAAGGATGGCCCCAGCGCAGGCTGCACCATTGTCACAGCGCTGCTGTCCCTGGCACTGGGGCAACCAGTGCTGCAGAACTTGGCCATGACAGGGGAGGTCTCCCTCACGGGCAAAATACTGCCTGTGGGTGGCATCAAGGAGAAGACCATCGCGGTGAGTGCCCACTCCCTGCGCCCTGGCCTTCGCCCCTCCCCCGCTGGTGAGCACAGCTGACACTCCTGTCCCCACAGGCCAAGCGCGCAGGTGTGACCTGCATCATTCTGCCTGCTGAGAACAAAAAGGACTTCTCGGACCTGGCGCCCTTCATCACGGAAGGCCTGGATGTGCACTTTGTGGAGCACTACCGCGATGTCTTCCGCATTGCCTTCCCAGTGCGCGAGCACAGCAAGGCCATGGCTGTGGAGCGGTGACCCTGGGGGTGGGGACCGAGGGATAATCATGTGGCCTGGCCTGACACAGCTGTAGAATCACGAATAAAGAAAGAAAGCCTTTGCAGAGCCCGAGTCACCGTGACAGCGAACGCGCATAAAACTGTGCACAGACGTTTATTGAGGGAGGGGGCGTCAGTCCTTCTTGGCCGCGGCCTTCCTCATGGCTGCCAGCACGTTGCTAAGCTCCTCCCGCTTCCTCTTGGCCCGGATGTGCGTGCCCACCTGCGGGGAGTCGGAGCCTGTCACCCCGGCCTCGCCGCCCGCCTCCCCCCAGCCCCGCTCGCCCCGCTCACCCCGCGCCGCCTACCCGCTTCTTGATGAACTTGAGCGCGCGCTTGTCCTTGGACACCTTGAGCAGCTCCATGGCGCGCCGCTCGTAGGGCGCGAAGCCGCACACCTCCCTGATCATGTCCCGCACGAACTTGGTGTGCTTGGTGAGGCGCTGCGGGGAGCACGGCCGCGGCTCACACCCCGAGGCGGGCCCGGGGGGACCCCACCTGCCGCGCCCGACTCCCGCCCGCGCGCCCGGCGCACCCCGCCAGGGCGGCCCGCGCGCCCGCACTCACCCCGCGGCGCCGGCTGTGCCTCGGCTTGCTCACGTTCCTCGTCACCTTGTGGCCCTTGTGGAGGCCCACGGCCATGGGGTAGCGCAGGGCCATGGCTGCGGGGAGCGGGCACGGACGGCGGCTGAGGCCCGGCACCTCCGCCCGCCCGCCCCGCCTTCCCGCCCGCCGAGGCGCCCGGGGGCCGCCGAGCCCCGATGGAGGCGGATGCCGACCTGGGGAGACCCACTCACCTGCTGCTGTCCGATGGCTGCCGCGACAGGAAGAACGGCGCCGCGCAGAACCCTGGGATATCTGCCGCTCGCTCGCCGCTCGGGCCAGAGAGGCACGCGTGCCGCGGGCGTCCCCTGGTGGCCGGAGGCTCGGCGGCTCCTGAGCATGCGCGGGCCTGCGCGTCGGCCGCTAGACGGCTCAATGGCGGGTGGGCGTGGCCATAGCCTTGGGTCTCTTCCCAGAGTTTAAAACTTGGAATGCCGCTGGGCGGAGGTGGAGCACTCAGGAGGGAGAAGCAGGCTGAATTCTCTGAGTTCAAGGCCAGCCTGGTCTACAAAGAGAGTCCAGGACAGCCAAACAATCCGCCTGCCTCTGCCTCCCGAGTGCTGGATTAAAGGTGTGCACCACCACACCCGCCTTCCCTAATATAATTTAATTCTTTCAAATCTTAGGTCCACAGGTGAGCTTTCAAAGCACCACTGCCAACCCACGTACTACGTATTGTTCTAGGCCGGGCGTGGTGGCGCACGCCTTTAATCCCAGCACTCGGGAGGCAGAGGCAGGCGGATCGCTGTGAGTTCGAGGCCAGCCTGGTCTACAAAGCGAGTCCAGGACAGCCAAGGCTACCCAGAGAAACCCTGTCTCAGAAAAACAATAAAAATAAAAATAAACACGAGATGAATTTTAGCATGCAAGGGGCACAAAGCATAACCAGGAGAAGCCAAACCAAGGGCCCCATCAAGCTGGCGATGGGAGTGCTGTGTCAGTTGGCCTCATAGGTCGACATTTGTTCCTTATCTCAGGGAGTTTCCTTTCTCCTTAGCCTTTCAGCCTGTCCGGTGGGACAATGGATGACATACTTTCTCATGAAACCACTCCCAGTGACATGAGGATATTATCATCAGGGCCCAGGAAGGCTGACATGCTTGTCAAAGGCTGGGCAACAAGGCAATTATCAGAAGCATCTGATTAGCTCATCCGGCTGAAAGGCAGTGAGCAGTCACATCAGCTGGACTGGTTCACATCCGCTCTCAGCAAGGCCAGAGCTCAGCAGCTTGCAGTCCACGGGGGCTCCCTGGATGGAGTCTATCCGCCAAGCGAAAATCTGCTGAGGCGAGAAATCTCAAGAGCAGGGGTAATCCCATTTTCAGGAACAGATAGCTGTGTTTTATCTGGAGTCCTTTTTATCTGGGGCGGGTGGATCCAAGTCTATGACTTCTTTGATTTCCTGAAGTTTATGTGAATTTTTAGTTTACAAAGTGGGGTATATTAGTATTACCAACATATTGTGGGAAAGGCAGTTTAACGGGTGTCTAAAACAGCAAGGCTAAAAACACACAATCGGGTCTTAATAAAAATATAATTTTAGGTTTAAAAGCATGAACATTTTTATCTAGAGAGTCAGGTAGGTAGGTTGGGAAGAGATATTTTACCAGGATGAAGGGCATCCGTGGGTCTATATCTAGAAGACAACGAAAGAAAATCCGAACTTCCGAGCTTGTGACTGAGCAGTAGGCAGGCAGTGCTCCATCAGCCCCTCAGAGCCCCATTCATCAATGTGGACATTCTGAGCTAGTGAGGGGGAGGGATCTGAAAAAGTTTCTATTTTTCATATATTTCAAATAATTTCCTTCTATTTCTATAATTTGACTTTATTTATTTTATTTATTTATTTATTTTGGTTTTTCGAGACAGGGTTTCTCTGTGTAGTCTTGGCCATCCTGGACTCACTTTGTAGACCAGGCTGGCCTCGAACTCACAGCGATTGACCAGCCTCTGCCTCCCGAGTGCTGGGATTAAAGGCGTGCGCCACCACGCCCAGCTTGAATTTATTTATTTTAAATAATTTTCTTTTTAAAAAAATATTTTATTTGTTATAAATACAGTGCTCTTCCTGAATGTACATGCACAGGCCAGAAGAAGGCAGCAGATCACATTAAAGATGGCTGTGAGCCACCATGTAGTTGCTGGGAATTGAACTCAGGACCTCTGGAAGAGCAGACAGTGCTCTTAACTTCTGAGCTGAGCCATCTCTCCAGCCCTTAAATAATTTTCTTAGACCCTCAGAATTTAAATTTTCTTTTCTTTTCTTTTTAATATTTATTTATTGGGCTGGAGAGATGGCTCAGAGGTTAAGAGCACTGGCTGCTCTTCCGAAGGTCCTGAGTTCCAAGCAATCACATGATGGCTCACAACCATTTGTAACAGGATCCAATGCCCTCTTCTGGTGTACATAAAGACAGTGTACTCCTATACATAAAATAAATACATTTTAAAAATATTTATAATGTATACAGTGCTCTGCCTGCATATACACGTGCATGCCACAACAGGGTGTCAGATCTCACTATAAATGGTTGTGAGCCACCATGTGGTTGCTGGGAATTGAACTCAGGACCTCTGGAAGAGCAGTCAATGATCTTAACCACTGAGCCATCTCTCCAGCCTCCAGAATTTAAATTTTCATATCCTCAGACTTTTATATATCTTAGAACCTTTTCTTAGACTTTTAGAAATTGCATAGACTTTAAATCTTTTTCTTTCCATCTAACCGTTTATCAGAGACCTGAGTAGTTAGAATTGAGAGCAATCATTGCAAAGCAGTGACCTTTAAGTAAGGTAAAAGTAAAAAGTTATGTTTGAAACCTGCTTATATTGGGGCTGGAGAGATGGCTCAGTGTTTAAGAGCACTGACTGCTCTTCCAGAGGTTCTGAGTTCGATTCCCAGCAACCACATGGTGGCTCACAGTCATCTATAATGTGACCTGATGCCCTCTTCTGGCCTACAAGTGTGCATGCAGGCAGAGGATGTATACATAATAATAAATAAATCTTTAAAAAAAGAAAAAGAAACTTGCTTATATTTTAACACAAAGCCTGTGAACGGGGCAAACCTGTTAAGAACAGATCCAGCAGCTTTAACTAATGAACTACAAGATGGCTGTAGCCTTGGGAAAGAAGCAGACTGTCTGCTGTGGCCTAACCACAAAGCTACTTAGCTTAGTCATCAGTGCAATTAGAGACCTGGGAAGGATAAATTATAATCTAAATGGCTGATGTAGCAATTAAAATAACAGAGATGAGGGGCAGTGGCAGCACATGCCCTTAATCCCAGCACTTGGGAGGCAGAGGCAGGAGGATCTCTGTGAGATCGAGGCCAGCCTGGTCTACAAAGCAAGTTCAGGATAGTCAGGGCTACAGAGACCGACCCTGTCTGGAAAAACCAAAAACTAACAAACAGAAAAAAAAAAAACACCCTAAAATGATAGGCTAGTCCACAGTCCATTACCTAGACAATTATTCTAGCTCCTGTGGTCTCCATGGCAGTGGGGACAGGGGTGCCTGGACAGCATCAGAGACATTCCCGTGGAGAAGCATGGGAGAGAATGACCTCACTTGTCTAGGCAAAGTGGGGCAACCAGCTCTCCAATGTCCTGCTTGTCCACAGTTCAGGCAGGGCCTGAGCAGCAGGCCAGGGCCTGGGGCAGTTTTCCCTGGTGGTTACTGTTACCACAATCCAGGCAGAGTCTGTAGTTTCGTTGTGTTGTCTTCTTGGTGACCTTGGGGGTCATTACTAGGATCTGAGCATCTGTCTGTCATGGTAAGTTTAAACATATTTTTGTTTTGTGTTCGGTTAGTGTGTGTGTGTGTGTGTGTGTGTGTGTGTGTGTGTGTGTGTGTGTGTAAGATTTATTTGTTTATTATGTATAGTGTTTTTACCTGCCTGTTCCCCTGCTTGCCAGAAGAGGGCACCAGAACACATATAGATGGTTGTGAGCTATCATATGGTTGCTGGGAATTGAACTCAGGACCTCTGGAAGAGCAGACAGTGCTCTTAGCTTCTGAGCCATCTTCCCAGCCCCTTGTTTTTGTTTTTGTTTTTTTGAGACAGGGTTTCTCTGTGTAATAGCCATGGCTGTCCTGGACTCATTTTGTAGATCAGGTTGGCCTCAAACTCACAGCGGTCTGCCTGCCTCTGCTTTCCAAGTGCTGGGATTAAAGGTGTGCGCCACCACACCCAACTGATGTTACAGATTTTTAAAACCATTCCCAATAAGTTATAAGCCAATAATCTATAACCAAGACTTATAGAACACAGTAAACATATATTTAAAACCAGTTATAGCCGGGCGTGGTGGCGCACGCCTTTAATCCCAGCACTCGGGAGGCAGAGGCAGGCGGATCACTGTGAGTTCAAGGCCAGCCTGGTCTACAAAGCGACTCCAGGACAGCCAAGGCTAACACAGAAAGACCCTGTCTCGAAAAAAAACCAAAACAAACCAAAACAAAACGAAAAAACAGTTATAGCCAGGCATAGTGGTACATGCTGAGGCTGAGAAAGGAAACTGGGCCAGCAGAGCGAGAAGAGAAGGCAGTTGGCACAGAAGATGTTGTTAGGTGAGCCAGGAGAAGATAGGCTAGGGCAGTTGTCGTTTGGAGCTGCTAGTATCGGGGAAACTGGGAGAAGGGACTGTTTAACTATTTAATCACACAGTTGGCCATGTGAGTTTGGGGGAAATGTTTGAAGGGGCTGAGCTGGAAACTGAGAGGAGGGCTGGCAGGGAGTTGGGAGAACTGGTTATTGTATTGTTATTGCCATTTTACAGATGGGTGGGTGGGTGGATGGATGGATGGGTGGATGGGTGGGTGGATGGATGGGTGGGTGGATGGGTGGGTGGGTGGGTGGGTGGATGGATGGGTGGGTGGGTGGATGGGTGGATGGGTGGGTGGATAGATGGATGGATGGGTGGGTAGATAAATGGATGGGTGGGTTGAAGGAGAGAAACCTGTTCTTTAGGATCCCAAGTGTGGGATCGGAACGGTCGTGAGAGAACAGGTGATGTTAATTCACTAGAAGAGCAACCACCTTGTGCAGGAGCTTAATTGCTACCAGATGAAAAAGATCCTGTGAACAGACTCTGGGAGGAGCTATATAAATGAGCCAGAACTGGCGGCGGGGCGGACAGATGGCTGTTCATCGCTGCCCTTCAAGACGCTCCTAGAGAAAACCGCTCAAGGGAAGGCTTCAGAGCTCCTGCTCCTGCTGGGGCTCTGGGGTCTGGTTACCCCAGGTCCCAGTGGAAGAAATCCTGCGAGGCCCGACCAGTGAATCGTTCCTCGGAACTGATATCCTTAAGGTTTTGTTATTGTGTCCATTAATCCTCATTTCCTACTGTTTTGTTAGTCAGGGGTATAATTGACGTAGGCTCGGTCACTAAGTTGTTAATAAAATATTCTGGTTAAGAAAACTGAGTCTACAGTGGGTGTATGGTGTAGTCCCTGAGTGTACTGACATAGGAGTTGTCCAAATGAATATACTCGTTAAAACACTGGCACCTCCTCTGCCTGAAGTCTTCAGTGGATGGGGGGTGGGGGGTGGGGCCACTTCAGGAGCTGTCCATGGTGGTGACACATCGTCTCCAGCCTCCCTAAGCAGCTCTGCATCGATGCTTCCTTAGCCAAAGTTGCCTGCAGCTGAAAAGGTCTTCCCAAATTAACCCATGGCCCGATAATATCTCAGCAATCCTCACTCTGGAAATCTCTGCCCTGAAAACCTCCTAAGAAATCCTATATAAAGCCAGTGTCTGTTCAGCTCCCTGCTCTCCTCTCCGAGGAGCACCGGCAGCTAACCCTGGATACATCTCTCCACACTCTGGTCCTTCCCAATGAATCTCTATTATTATTATTATTATTATTATTATTATTATTATTATTATTATTATTATTATTATTAATCTGTTATAATTTATTCATCTTACATCCCGATTGTTATCTTCCCGTTCCCACCCTCCCTCCCCCTTGCACCCTATTCCCCTCCCCTAGACCTCTGACAGGGGTGGGGTGGGGGGCTGGGGACACTCCTCCTCCCCCACCTTCTGACCACAGCCTATCAGGTCTCATCTGGATAGCCTGCATCCCCTTCCTCTGTGTGCCCGTAAGGGCCTCCCTGCCAAGGGGAAGTGAGCAAATCGTGCGCACCAGAGTGTATGTCAGAGGTGCAGTTCCTGCTCCCCCAACAACAGTGGAGAAAGAGCTGTCCATTAGCTAGATCTGAACAGGGGGGCACACACTGTCCTTGGTTGGTGCATCAGTTTGTGCGGCGACACCTCACTACCCCAATAAATATTTTATAAGATTTGCTGCCTGGTGTGACTCTCTTAGAAGCCAAGAAACAACGAAGGGAAAAGAGAAGAAGCAATGTGGACCGGCGGGGGCTCCTGAGCTCCTGGGCGCAGCTGGGGATAGCCTCCTCTGGGAGCTACAGTGCCTCTGCTGAGGCGGCTTCCTCTCAGAACCGTCTGTGTGGTTCTTGAACTCTCAAGTGCCAGGATACCCTTCCATGGAAGCAGGAAAGCCAACAGATGCGTGGATGGGCTGAAGGTGGGTGACTGGGTGGGTGGGCCTGTGCCTGCAGCAGCGAATGGAGGGGTGTAGGATCCAAATCCTCTGAGAACTCTCTGCTCCATGATCTAGGGCGTCTGTAGTTCCCCGCTGGATAAAGAGGCGTCCACTGAGCACTTATCCTAATCTCAGGCCTCACTTCACAGCGGAAGAGGGATCTAGGCGGAAGAGGGATCTATGCGGTCATCACCTCATTGCCCACTTCTTTGCAAAGCTGGCGGTTATCCACTGTGGTCCCATCTCTCTTCCCGCTGTTGCTCTTGCACCTGAATCCCAGCAATCACGTGACCCCCAGCCTCCTCTAGGGCGGGGACCCGCCTCCCTGGCATTGCCAGGCAACAGGTTAAAGTCACGCCCCGAGATGCTCACGTGAACGGAAGACACCCGGTCTTCCGAAACAATAACGCCCTCATGTTGCCTTGGTAACCGCCTCCAAGGCTTGCTTCACCTCAGGGACGCTCAATCCTTCGCGCGGGCGCGGGGATCCTTTCACCGCCCTTCAAGGGCTCCAGACTACATTTCCCAGGAGCCTTCGCGGCCTAGCCCTGCTCTGGTCGTCTGCCTACTACACTTCCCAGAAAGAATTGCGGCAGCCACGGCCTGGATAAACTGAGTCTATTGTTGCTCCCGGAGTCCTTTGCGACTGACAGCGAGGACTATATTTCCCAGTAACCTCAGCAGCACCACCAGCCGGAAGCAGCGGGCGAGTTGCTTGTCCTTCCGTGAGGAGTAAAGCGAGAGACTGACCATGGTTGCTCGAGTGTGGTCGTTAATGAGGTACGTGGAGAATTGGGTAGGCCCTGAGCCTTCGTAGAAAGGTCCCTGCTGCAGGCATCTCTCTGTGCCCTGCGGTTTGGTGCCCTGCCTTTGCTCACTTCCGCCTGAGCCCGGAGCTCTTCTCAGGGTCCATGTGGGGAAACAGGCTTACTGGCAGAGCTAACAGGATCGCCTCCCCCCCACCCCCGACTTCTCTCCCAGGCAGCCTTTATCATGTACAGTTTCAGTTTACTCTTCTGTGCAATGGAGATGCGCAGGAAATCCTGCCTTTCGCCTCTCTCCGGATCTTGCGTGGAGCTCCCGGGACTCCCTGGAAGGTTTTGTGTCCACTGTCCTCTGCTCTCTGCTGGCTTCGAATGACCCACGGCTTCTTCCTCTAAGATTCGGCTTACCACTTAAAAGTCGTGTCACAAAGACAACGATCCCTGTTCCCTGGCCTTCCAGCTTGTCACCTTGTAAACTGTCGGGTCCCTGGCTCCACGGCTTCTCCCTTCCTGTCTCCCCTCAGGTTCCTCATCAAGGGAAGTGTAGCGGGAGGAGCGGTCTACCTTGTTTATGACCAGGAGCTGTTGGGGCCTAGTGACAAGAGTGAGGCTGCCCTGCGGAAGGCTGAGGAGGTGGTGCCACCAGCAATGTACCAGTTCAGCCAGTACGTGTGCCAGCAGACGGGTCTGGAGATGCCACAGGTACCCTAGCCTGGGAGTGAGGATGGGGTTTCCAGGTCGGTTCTGGGTGTCCTTGACTCTTCCCTCCGCCCCCTTCTTGGTGGAGTTCTGTGTCTCTGGGTTTGGGTGACAAAGTGTGACCTATCGCCAGGCACCAGCCCCTGTGCGCCTCTTTCTTCCCAGCTCCCAGCTCCTCCAAAGATTAACTTTCCGAACTTCCGTGACTCCTGGAACTCAGGTAGGTCCCCGTGTCGTCCCTGCTTGCATGATGCCTGGGCACCCCAGCCTCTACCAGCTCCGTTTACCTCACTGTTCCTTTGCCTGTTTGTGTGCCTGTATGTCACCTACAAAGCAGAAGGGACTGCTGTGGTAGTCCATGCCTGTGTTGGGAGGCTGAGGCAGGAAGATGGTGAGGTTGAGGCAAAGCAGAGCTACAGTCGGGACTACAGAGAAAGAAACCCTGTCTTGAAAACGGGGGTGGGAGTGGAGAAAGAAATCAAGGGGTTGTGGTTGTAGCTTAGTGGTAAAGTCCTCTATTAGCATGCATGAAGCTCTGGAGCCTATCCCCAGCACCCCTAAGTTAGGGATGGTGTTTTTAGGTCACTCAAAGGAATTCAAGGTCATGACAAAAGCTGGATGTTTTCCCACAAGTCTGTAATCCCAGTACTGGGAAGAGTTGAGGCAGAAGGATTGAGTTTGAGTTTGGGCTACATAGTGAAATGAACCTGCCTTTAACAATCTGAAGGCAGCATAGGGAAGGGGAGACAGTTTAGACCGACTGGCCCCACACCTGCTTTAGTCAGCACTCTTCCGATACTCAGGGGGTTGGCCGAGAGCGGCTCTGGCAAGGCGGGCCTCATTGGCACTCACACACTGTCCCTGCAGGTGTCATCTCAGTCATGGCAGCTTTGTCTGTCGCACCCTCCAAGGCCCGAGACTACTCCAGGGAAGGCTGGGAATACGTGAAAGAACGCAGCAAATAAAGAATGCCACCTGCCCCAGTATTACAGGGAGGCAAGACCCAGATGCCGCAGACTTGCCCAGAGTGGCGACGCCACTGAGGGCAGCTCCCAGTGTTGCTGGCCCAATAAAGGACTTGGGAATGGTTCCTGACCCATCTTGTGGTGGATGTAGAGTGGGCTTGAGGGGCCTGCATTACCTGGGCTTTGGGCAGCCAGGACACTCCCCCTTGATTTATGGTAAGTTAAAATTTGAAATTTTGGAAATTTGTGTTTGGGGAGGCAGAGGCAAGAGGATTTTGAGAACTTGCTCTACAAAGCAAGCTAGGACAGCCAAAGCTACACTGAGAAACTCTGTATCAAAACACAAAAACAACTTGTGTCTTAGGATTTCTATGTTAACGCATGGTGTGATAAAACACCATGACCAAAAGCAGTTTGGGCAGGAAAGGGTGTATTTCACCTTGTTACTCTCAGGTCCCACTCCATCACTTGCAGCAGGAAGTCAGGGCAGTAGTCTGGAGGCAAGACAGAATCAGAGGCCGCAGAAGACCACTGCATGCTCCCCAGGGTTTGCTCAACCTACTTTCTAACTACCCAGAGTGGTACTGTGTGGCTCCCACACCAGTCATCAAAGTGACCCAGAGGCCAATCTGATGGAGGCATCTTCTCATTTATTGACTTTTCTCACTACTCTGATTTGTATCACATTGGCCAAAAAATACTAACCAGCACAATGTGCGTCCATGTACGCACACCTACACTGTCCATATGTGAGCTGCGTATCATGGGTGCTGGGATCTAACTCGTGTGCCACTGAACCATCCCTCCAGCCCACAGAAAGGATGAAGGTACAGTGTTGGGTGAACCTGGACTTGGGGAGGTTCATTTGCAGTGGACCATTTTTTGGTCTTTCCCAGCCTTGTCCCCTGCATTAGTAATTCAGAAGGCTGATTGCCGCCAGGCCCAGAAGGGCTAAGGCCAAGGTGGGCGGACGTCAGGCTACCCTGAGGCTCTGGGTCACTGCACACATCCAGACCCTCTCCAGGCATGGCTTCTGCCACATGGAGCTCTGAGCTTGTTACCACACCCAAGCTTGTTACCACAAGCTGCCTCAGGAAAAGGGCCCTGGTTATTTAGGCCACATTCACAGAGGCCGCTTGGGCTGGACACAGGACCACCTTGTCCAGCTTCACTCCTGAGCTACAGAAGGCACCTGGCCCAGGCTTATCACAGGGTCACACTGGTGGAGTCCTGAAGTTGGTGACGTGTCTTAAACCCTAAAACCAGGGGCTGCCCCTTGTCCCTGATCCAGGGTGGGTGTCAGTTACCTCCTGGGCTCCAGAAGCCCAAGCACCCTGTCCTCTGCCTCACACCTGTCTGTAGTCCCCTCCAACACCATTCACACGGGTGTCCTAGGTCAGACACAGCACAGAGCATGGTTGGCCCTAGCCCTCTTTCCTGATGGGAATGAGAGGCCACGCTGGAAGGTTTGAAGTAAAGGGCACACGAACAGAAACACCTTTATTACAAAAACAAAAAGCAAAACAAACAAAAAGAAAACAAATTCACATCATAACAAGCTACAATATGGCAGCAGATTAAAAAAAAATCCTTTGTACAATGGCAGAAGGGAAGTCCTAACAGGACGTGGAGGTCGCAGTTGGGTGGTTTAGTAGCGGCGGGTGAAGCGGGCATCGCTGGGTCTGCTGCCCCGGCTCTGTCCTCCAAAGCCTCCCTGCATCCCTCCACGTGGGATCACGTGGCCACGAGAGGCTCCACCAGGAGCGAAGCTGCCACGCCTAAGGAGAAGCACGGGATTGGTGTTCTGAGGGCCTAACTTAGCTGGTGGTCCCCAGGTCACCGCTGCAGAGCAATCCTGCCCCTGCTTGGCAGTGTAGCACTCACCCTGACATGCCACCGCGGTTCATCATGTGGCCAGGCCCAGAGTGTCCAGACATGTTCCTCTCACCACCTGCAGGACAAGACACAGGCCTAAGTGGGCAGTTTGGCAGGTATGCCAAAGCTCCACTGGCCTCAGCAAGCCCCACCCCCCACAAGCCCCAATCTCTCCTCAGCAGGCAGCCCTGGCTCCCACCCAGGCCTTACCTTGCCACCTCTTGTGCTCACGCTCCATCATGCCTCCATCGGGTGCGCCCTGCCATGCCCTGTCATCTTCAAGTCTCCGACCATGCTCCCCCCAGTCACGTCTGCCCCTTGGAAAGAGATACCTCTGACCTGTGCTGCCACACCAGGCCCTCAGCTGACAGTGTAGCTGGGGGGCTCAGGCTCCAACAGGCAAGGCTGACAGTCACCCACCGACCAGGCTTTAGAAGGGACACAAACCTGGGAGGAGGGGGCAGCCCCCTGCCTTCACTCATTCTTTTATTTGAGCCGTAGCCCCAGCCATCTCGAGAGTCCCGGCCATGGCGTTCAGGTCCTCCATGGCGCTCGGGGTAATGCTGGACCAGAGAAAGAGGTGCAGTCAGCATCAGCCCTTATCCCCAGACGAGAAGACACCTGGTTTCACTCAGAATACAGAGCTAGGTGGCCACTGTCACAGCACCTTCTTCTCACAAAGGGTCAGGTGTGCAAGGCTCCTCACAAGAGCCCCACCCTGTGCACACTTCCTTGCTTCAAGAACTTGAGCCCCGTCACTGACCCTTCCCTCCACCACGAACACATGACCTCCTGTGATACACTTGTCATCTCAGTCATGCCCAACTTTAACCCTGGCTTATCAAAACCCTGTTTCAAGGCCAAGGCGGGAAAGATCTGAGACAGGAAGCGAAGCCCAGCATTCCCAGCCTCCCGCAGGACCACAGACAATCCCAGGGCACTGTAGCTCTGGATCAGCTCTAGTTCTGCCTCCCTACCCCTCAAGCCAGACACTGCCCTGCCCTCCTTTGCAGAGTCACAACTGCACACACAAATGATCACATACAAGTAGCTGTGTTTCAGTGGTGACACTAGGATGGTGGCCTGATGCAAAGCCAAGCCACAGGACTGAGGAATTAACTGCCCCAAGACCAGACAACCCTGGTGGCAACCTGGTGACAGGAAACCAAGGGTATAGGATGGTAAAAAAGACAGAAGTGAGGGTCTGTGCAATGAAAGCAGTAACTGTGCAGACTGATACGAGGGGCCTCAGGTCAACCCTCCCCAGGGAGTGCATGTAGGGCTGCAACCCTCCCAGGCTAGTGAGGCCCCCTCAGCAGGCACTTTTATACTGGGTAGTGTGTGGGCCAGAGGTGGCCAGCACTGTGGCCAAGGTAAAAAGGATCAAGAGCAGCAGTGTGCTGCTGGGAGCACTGAGCGGGACCACCCTTCCCTTCCCTCAGCCTTGGCTAGCAGATAGGAAATCCACCCCGTGGCTGAAGCAGTACGCTGTGCTCACCTGTCCTTCTCTGTCTCCCATCATCGACCGTGAACCTTCTCTCCTAAAAAGGGTGATTTTAGTGAGACCCAGACAGGGAGGGGCTTGCATACATACAACCCCCACCCCCAAATGGCCATGGGTCCACACAGGGGCTCACCTATCCACAGAGTGGTTTGGGTAGCGGCCTCGGTCTCTGTGATCAAAGTCATGGAAACGGTCCTGGCGGCCAAAGTCTGAGTGGTAGCGGTCATCCAGTGCAGCCCGCTTAGCCTCTGGCCAGTAGGCATCATCACGCCTGTGAGGGTGTGAGGCAGGGATGTGGCATCAGTGCTCACGAGGCACCAGGAGCTTGGAACAAAGCCCGCATGGGTCCAAGTCCCAACCTCATCTCTGGCAAGAGTTCTCCTTGTAGAAGCCATAATAAACCCTTGGCCCAAACACTCCCACCTACACCTCAGTGCCACTGTGGGGCTTCGTGTTCTTGTCTTTGGCCTCCTACCCTGAGCTGACACAGAGCATCTCCTCACACACCAGTGGTCGCAGCAGGCCCTGACCTGGGTCACTGAGCGTGCCTGAGTGCCTGGGCCCTGACTGCTCACCGGCCATCCACATCATAGGGTCTGCGCACAGCAGGCCGGCGCTCCTGCTCATAGCGCAGTTCCTGCTGCCGCCGAAGCTCCTCTCGCTCTCGGTGGATGCGCTCCTGCTCGCGCCTCCGCTCCTGCTCCACATGCATGCGCTCCCGCTCCAGCCGCTCCCGCTCCATGCGCTCCCGCTCCAGCCGATGGCGGTGGAAAGCCAGGCGCTCCCGGGCGATCTCTAGCCGCTCCCGCTCCTCCCGCTCCCACTGGGCCTGCAACCGTTGCTCCCGCTCACTGCGCTCCCGTTCCCTGTGTGAACAGGCCCAGGTGAGGAAGAGTGGGGTAGAAGCCTCACTGTGAGGAGCTGGGGACATGTTGGGGACAGCAAGGTCAAACTCCTGAATAGGTTAAAAACAAAGAAAGCACTTCACAGAGGGTGGGCTCATGGCACTGAGCTGTCACCTCCTGGTTGCCCCTCCTTCAACCTGGCAGCCAGGCTCGAAGAGAGGCCAATACCCTCTCCCCAGTGTGCTGGGAACCCAGAGTGAGGCTTGGAGACTGTCTGCCCTGGCACCCACTTTCAACACATGCCATGAGCAAAAGTCACCTTAGAAACTGACTTGCAACAGCCACACGGCACCAGTGCTGTCCCCAGCTAGCAAAGTATCCTTTCCCTGATCCCTCCTGGGTGAGTGAGGCCCTCTGACATCCTCATCCTCCCTGTCCTCTGGCCCAGCTGCTAACTTCCTTCGGTCTTTGAGGAGGTGAAATCCTGCAGGCAGCCACTGTGGCACAGGACCTGCCTGTTCAGCAACACAGACTCACCTCCGTGACTCTGAGTCTCTGGATTTTCGAGACTCTTTAACCTTGTCAAAGGACACGACAGACCGCTTCTCCCGACTGGCTGACTTTCGGTCCTGACTTTTGGAGGCCTGGTTTAGCAAACAGAAAAAGAATTAAAGCAGGAGGGACAGAGGTACCTGGCAAAGGGACAGCCACTGACCGAAGAAGGTACTCACAGAACCCAACAAAACACATAAGGCCCTCAATGACTAAAGCCAGTCTTTGCTGCACGTGCAGACAGGGTCTCACCGTTTAACCCTGATGAACCATGTGGTCCTGCCTCGGCCTCCTGCTTACAAGGGCAAGCCCTGGGCGGCCTGCAGCACGTGGCAATCCTCCTATCTTAATTCCACCTGGTCTTTACGCCACGATCAATGGACTCCTCCATCCTGCTGAGACCTAGCCAGAAATCTCTGACAGTGCCTTAGTCACTCAACAGTGTGCCACACTGGGCTTTAAGAACCTGAGTCCTTGGTTGCTACAAACATATGCCAACCCTAGCCTGCCTGCGGCTCCAGGGCCCCTGGTGCCACGTTGAAGCCCGTGGTCCTCAAGTGGCCTGGCACAAGAGCGGAGGTCTTGGGCATGCCAGACCCACATACTAAGGTGGTCAGTTTCTGAGAGTTCAGAACCCACCAAGGTCTGCAACTGTCCCAACAGTGGGCTACCGAAAGGCGGGGACCAGAGGTAGCACAGAGTAGCCATCAAAGAGAGCAGCAGCAGGTTCTAGAAGCCATGCCACTTCTCTGCATTCTAAAACATAGCAAGCTTCCCTCAAAGGCAGCCGACCAGGGATCCCAGGGGCATCCAGCCTGCAGTAGGTGCTGACACTCACTCTCTCTTTGGATCCAGACGTCTTCACACTGATAACAGGTACACCTTTGGACTTGTCCATCACCACAGTGCGCTCGGTGCCACGGCTTCCTGTAAACAGAGAGAGGAAGGGATGAATTCAGAGTCACTTAAGCCAGCACCTGCCGGGATAAGGTGGTCACTCCCTACCTGACTTGGTGGTCCTTGAGCGCTCTGAAGGCCCGGGCTTCTGGTCGTCTGCATCCTTGCTCTTTTCTGCGCTGCCACCATCCCCCTTTTTGGCATCATCTTTTCTGTCAGCTTTCTCTTCCCTTTTAAGGTTTGCTGACCTAGGATGGATCAAGAGACCATCAAGCCTCAGAGGAAGCCTCAGGAGGCAACAACCACCCAGGGCAAGGGGATGTAAGAGGACCTCTGAGTGCAAGGTATCTATGGCACTCTAGTGGCCTGTGACTACAGAAATACCTGTCACTGGTGCTGGCCTTCTCCTTTTTGCTGTCCCCATCTCTCCTGTCAGGCACTCTCTTGCCAGTGGGTTCACTTTTGGCCTGTAGAAGAGTCAAAAGCTAGTGCCATCATGTACTGGCCCCACGACCAGCACCACCAACCACAGCACAAGACCACTGACCTTTTCCACTGAGATCATCTTGCCATGCAGCTCAGTCTTGTGCAAATGGCTAATGCACTTTGTTGCCTCTTCAGCTGTGGACATAGTGACGAAGCCGTAACAGCGAGCTCCAGGACTCCGGGCGTTTGTCACAACCTTGGCGCCCACCACCTGGAAGAAATCAGACAACCTGAGATACAGCTGTAGGCTCAGACCCAGCAGCTACAGCACAGGGCAGGGGCTTCTGACTCCCCTCAGCAGAAGCAGCTGGCACCGGGTAGCAATGCACCCACCCACAGGAAGAGCTACCTCACTCTCAATTCTCAAGGGGACTGAGAAGGTGCGATCAAGGCCTGCCTGGCCTCCTCTAACAAGGGTTAAACCTGCATGCAGGACAACAGTCACAGCACAGGACTGACTTATGGCAGTCACACAGCTACAAACAGGTGACTGCAGACAGTGACACAAATGAATGATGTGAGAGGTGGCGCCAGTGCTCGGCCAGCACCACCTTCACTGCACTTGTGGACCCTGACAGTAAGCTCCAGTCTATGTCCAGGATACAGATTTGTGCAGTGAAGCGCTCTCTGTTCACTCTCAGGTTGTGGTGGCTCACCTTCCCGTATCTGCTAAAAAGGTTCTTCAGATCTGTGGCTCTGGTCGTAGATGAAAGACCACTGACCCAGAAATTCCTACCACAGCTGCTACGACCTGTGCAAAGAGAAGTTCCAGTCAGAACCTCAACAGCCAGTGTGTGGCCATCCCCAGCACTTTGGGGACATGTGCCCAGGACTCAATGGCATGTCCAGGCTCAGGAAACTCCCCTTCCATCACTAGTGTTAGCCTAGCCACAGAGAGCAGTGGCATGTACACATGACACTGAAAATGGATCTCAGGACATTGCAGCAGTCAAGCATTTATCAACAGCTGCGTCAACCCCAGCCCACGATGGCTTCTGCCCATGAAGCAGCCAGGGCAAGGTGGGGGTGTTCTTGCAGCCACCTTTCTCCAAACCCATGCTGTGCCTCCCTCCCCAGACCCTGCATGGTCAGAACTGCAGGCCTGGATGTGTCATTTCCCAGCCAACAATTTTTTTTTTTGAGACAGGACATTGCTAGGTAGCTCAGGTTGGCCTGGAACTTGCCATTCTCCCCCTGCCTCTGTCTCCTAAGTGCTGGGAGGAAGGACCTGAGTCATCTGCCAACTTATCCACACTTAGAGATCATGTCAGCTCTCAGGACCAAAGACTCAACACGCTCGGGGCCTGCAGACTTAAAGGTGGTGGTGGGGTCCTGTCTGCACGCAGGTAGGGTAAACACCAGCCATGATCAACTTGAGGCCCACCATACTCCAGAGGACCGGTGTCACCTCGAGGACCTACCCTTCTCCTCTCGGGAAAGCCTTTTTGTATCCGAGTCATCTTCGACAGAACTAGAGACAAGAGACAGTGTCACTCAAGGGGGATGCAGCAGCAGGAGACAAACCCAGAGCCCTAAGGACCTGCCAAAGCTGCATACCTACCCGGCACTTAACTCTCAAAAAGGACACCCCGACAAACATGTTTTGGAAATCTGACCTAACATTAAGGTTTCATACCCACAGGAGTTAATTAAGTTTCTGCCGGGCTAAAAATAATTAAGAAGAATTAAAAAGCAAAAAACCATGGCAGGTTGAGGGAAAAAAAGAAAAGATTACAGAACCAGTGTAAAATAAACAAGAAATGAACTGCCTGAAGGAGCTAGCTGGGCAGCGTGGCTGCCGACTGCAGGCTCTAAACAGCTCGTGTGTGTCGCTAGTGACAATGAAAGGAGATAGCGTCTGGTCTAGGACTGAGAATCAACAAACCTCATTTTCTGATCAGCGCCCTCACTGGCTGAGGACTCTTTAGGAGCCGCAGGGACGTCATTACAAGCGTCAAAAGCAAACTTCTTCACGTCGTCTTTGCTATCTTGGGGCTCAGGGCTCAGGGCTGCCGTGGGCGCTTGCACCAGCTCCTGGCTGGTGGCCTCCGAGAGCTGGGCAGCCGTGCTACTCTGTTCAACTGGCTCCTCTAGCCCTACAGGCTCGCAGTCCATCCCGGCGCCTCCTTCCGGCGCCTCCGCCGGCTCCCTTTTCACTACCGCTAACGGGGCGTCTGCCTCGCTCCACTGACACCGAGCGCTTGGAGACTCAGACTCGCTGCTGCGGACCAAAGCTAAATCTCCCTCCTCCTCTTGTTCCTCTTCCTGCTCTTCTTCCTCCTCTTCCTCTTCCGGGTGGCCGCAGCTCTCAAATAGGTCCTCTTCCTCCGCCAGCTTCCTGTCTGGCCCCACGCTACTCGTGGCCTGGGCAAAGGGCTGCTCCAGCTCCGAACCTTCTTCTTTTACTGGCTCAGATTTACAAGTTTCCCCCAAAATGTCGAGTATTTTCTCATTTTCTACGGATTTAACAGGAATAGAATGGCACAAGGTTTAATCACCAGGGAAATAAAGCAATCACAACTGCGGCTCGGGCTCGGCGGCCCTGCTCACACTGACAGAACTGCTGGCTACACAGAGATTGGAAAACCCGCTACACAGCGCCTGCACCCTACCTGCGCCCACGGCCATGGCGCCCCCAGCCTGCACTAAGGGCAGAGGCAAGCATCCCGGAGACTTCACCCCACAACCTTCTGAGTCTTGAGTCTTCATTCTGTGCACTGTGACAATATATGAATCGACTCTTCTCAATTCAGCTGGAGTCCAAGTGCGTTACTGAGTGCCTGGCCTTCATGCATCACTAATTGCCTGGTGCTTTGCCTTCCTTACAGAGCAGTTAACGTGCGGAGCGCCGGGTCTTCTGGCATGTGCAGTTTGGCAGCCCAGAGGGACAGTGTTTGTTTGCGGTTCTCTCAGAAGTGCACTCCTCTTCGGGGGATCCAGTCATGTCATGTTCATGTGGCTTTCCCTATGCTACCTGCACTGCCTGTACCAACACCACATGGTGACATGCTGCCGGTATCACAAGATCTGCTGGCGGCACAGAGCTCTGATCACTGCAGTGCACTGACACTTTGTGGGCATTTTCATGCTGCCACTTCTATTTAAATGCAGAAGACCAAAGTCTTCGCCATGTGGGTAGGATGCCGCACAGGCTGCTGGCCACGGACACAGATCTTGTGATACGGCTGGGTTTCCAATCTCTATGGTCCTGGTGTGCTCTGGACTGTAAAGCACTAGAGCAACGCACACTAGAGTGCAGCCACTGGTTAGCAAGAGCCTCCCCGCTGTGGGCGGACCCACTGCTGAGCCCTGCGTTGGACAGTACCTGGTTCCAGAGCTGCCTCTTCCATCTCCTGCAACAGAAAGCACAAGTAAGACGCTGCCCAGAGGCCCAGCCCCACTCCACCACCAACCTTCATGGGAACTAAGAGAGGCTGGGACTTCAGGGGGCAACCTGGGCCCAAAGAGGAGGCCCTGCTTGTACAAGGCAAGCTGCCCCAAGGGCTTACACTTTATTCAGCCCCAGACCTACTGCTGACCCTGCTGCAGGGCACCCAGCAGCCTTCCTATCTTCCCACCGTAGTTTCCTCTGAACTGAACTTGAGATGAGGGGCATGGTTCTCATCCATACACGTTTAACTGCCTGGCACAAACCCACTGACACTCTCTTCCCCTGCAGTAGCCTTGAGCTGACTTTTTGAAAATTTAGGGCTAAGTAGGAATGGGCCACGACAGTTCTCCTACCCCAGGCACTGGTCATCTCCCTCAGCAATGACCCAACTTGTCCCAGGAACCCTATCTTCCCAGCTGTTCTCTGCCTTTCAGGCCAAGTGTTGGCTATGGTCCCTGGGTCCACGCTGCACAGCCGACTTCCCATGCCCCTCAGACTGCATGTGGAGTGTGGCCTTCTCTACACTGGCCACTCAGACGCGGGCTCTGCCTGCTGCCCTCTAAAGGACCACACCCACAAGGTACAAGGAAACACTCCACTGAGACCCAGTCAGGGATGTGAGACCCTCCTCTGTTCCCGGCATGAGCACAGGTGCTGCTGTTAGACAGGCCAGCGGATCATGGCCCAGAGTCACACAGGAGGGCCAAGTGTGTGAGGCAAGGTCTGTAGTGGGTCTGCACCCCAAGTTGGTGCCGTGTGCTTAGTGGGGAGGTTGGCTTTAAGAGCTTGGACAGTCACTCCTTTAGCTCTGTTCCCTGGTGTCCTGGCCCCAACAAAGACTGTGGGTCCCAACTGGACACCTTGAAGGGCTTGGCTGGGACCCGCCTGCATTGCACATTGAGCTCTAGAATGACAAAGGAGCAGTGTGGCAGAGCGACACCTGAGGGGATGTCCTGCAGCGTGTCGCATTTTAGCACTAGACAGTCACACACGTATAGGCTCCAAGTGGTGGGTACCTCCATGAAACAAAGACAACAGCTTGCCTAGAAGCTGCTTCTGCCCAAGGGGCACAGGTGTCAGCCAAAAACCAATATGCCAGTGCTCTATTCCTTATAGAATTTCTTGGGAGGCTCAAGACCCACCTCGCCCCTTAGTGCTCACCTTGTTTTTTCTCCTGTTTTGAGAGATCTGCTGCCTCTGCCGCCTGAGTGCTGGGATTTAATCATTTGCCAACATACCTGGCTGGTTCTAACGTTTAGTACTTGCACTGTCAGTCACCAGACATCAACCATCAGTCCACCTGGGAAACCTGGGCAGTCTGTGGATATGCCCCGCCCCTCCTACCTGTGCCTCTTTCCAAGGAGACTTATCCCAATGTCCTTCTCTAACAATGAATTTACAGACCAGGTGGCCCTACCCCAAAACATATAAATCTTTGGTCCTACAGGTATACATCTCCAGTCAAGTGAGGTGGTGGGAAGTGGCCACAGCTTCTGAAAAGCAAGTAGGTCTTCAGGCTGCCATGTGGCTGCTGTTTCGGAAAACCCTAACACTGACCCTATGCCCATAGCCCCCATCTCATACTGTCAATACTAAAACTCTGGAGGAGAATTGAAAGAAAAGGCCTACATCTGAACCAGTGTGCATCCTGTAACGCTAGGATGGGCCACAGGCCTACTCTCACTTGGCAGCCACGGGGCAGCACTGGGCTTCAAACCTCTTTTAAGCAGGTGTTTGGGTAAGACCCATTCTGCTCACAGCCAGAGTGCAGTGTGTGCTTCCACTGCCCTAAGCACGGACTAGGAGACAAGTGAGGCCGCAGGTGTGTCCTCCATAGCCTCTAGCACTTGCTGTCTGGGGAGGTGACTTTAGCTGGTGCAGCTACCAAGCAACAGGTGGTATCTGAGAACCTGAGGCTACACTGAGTGTATAATTGAGATGTATGACAATTTTTACCTGTAGGATGGTGAAGTCAGATGATGATGTATCTACGTTGTTAATGGCTTCCTTGTCATCTATCTGTGGAAAGGTAGAGCACAATTTATAATGTCATAGGTGAGGGGACAGTCCCCATCCCACTGTGGCTGAGAGTATCATCCCAGTGTGGTGAGGTGGAAGACACAACTTGCCAGAACCCTCCAGGTGACCAGAACAATGGCTTGTGGCCACTCTTCCAGAACTCTTCTAGACCTGGGCTGTAGAGTGGAGCCTGCTGTCTCTGGGTACCAGCTACCCCACCTCTTACACTGCAGAAACAGGGGACGGATGAATAGTAGCTCAGCCATAGAGGTGAGGGGAACCGCCCCCCAAAGACGGAGCTCTTTACCCAGTCAGGATGGCCCAATGGTATACAGCACATCCACTCAACCCCCATGATGCTGTATTCCTTGATGTGGATACTAGGTCTGTTCTGTGACTATGCAGTAGTAGCACTTGCTGTTACAGGCATGGCCACCATTCTAGGTCAGGGATTGGCAAGTTTGCTTGGGTGTGAAGGTGGCTAGTCCTAGCTGTGACTCTGATCTCTGGCCTGGCAGAGCAACAGTAAGGGATAGTGACAGGTAGCTTGCTATGTACACTTCAATCACAGACCCAGGCATGTGGCAAGGGGCATAACACCAACCATTTATTTGTCAAACCTGGAGTTTTGGTGACCAAAGCCCAGAAGGGATCAATAGCCCACTAAAGGTCACACAGCAATAGCACTTGGTACTCCCTGCCATCCCATTCCCTTCATATTGTAGCTGGGCCCCACCAGCCAGTCAGCATTCTCCCAATCCCTAGACTCCTGTGTTACTTTATGACAAGGAGCCCACCACTTGGGCAGTGCCCTTTAGAAGACTCTGAGACATTGTTTGTATCCACATAGCACAAGAGGAGGTCCTCTACTCAAACAATGTGCTGCCCACAGAGACAGGCTCAGTCAGTTCTCACAGCAGAGGACAGAATGCTCACTGCAGGAGGGGAGATCTGAGGTTCTGAGAAGGCCAGAGGCCTCCTCAGGGGGCCAAAGAGATACCCCTGGGTCCTCACTTCCCACTCTCTTCTCTCCAGGCCGACTTCAACTCTGTGCCCATAAAATTCTTCAGCCTTGAGGCCTGGGAACTTGAGCCTGCATCCTCCGGTAAATGCCTGGACTCTCACTCACCAAAGCCACACGTTTCCTGGGGTGCTCCTGACTGGGGATGCAACACAGCACCAGCGCCCAGCAGTCTACACCATCACAACCTTGCTGGGTTCTCACGCATGCCTGACATGGAGAGGCTACATCAATACTCAACACCTAGGGGCAGCAGCAGGGATTGCCCCTCCAGTTGGCTGTACTCACACACCACAGCTCAGACTCTTCTAAGGGACAGCAATCAGCAGCAGCTGTCCCTGCTACCCTGCTCTGTCATGACCTCTGCAGGAGGCCAGCCAGTGCCGCGCCCAGTGCCAGGTGCTTGCTTACAGCATGCTCCTGCAGTTGCTCAGGGAGCCCCTTCAAGGTGCCTTCTACCAGATCGGTGCTGTCTGCCAGGCCCTCGGGGAGTGTGGCCTCCTCCTCTTCCTCCACACAGTCTGCCACACTGCCATTGTCAATGTCGGCCTCGTCCAGCACACTGATGTCCATCATATCCATGTCTTGCAGGTTCTCCAGGCTGGTCTCCACGTCCTCCTGCAACAGAGGGCACTGTCATGGCACACCGCCATCCCAGCTCTCCCTCTCCTCATCCACTGAAAAGTTGATGCATACCTGCCCATCCCCAGAATTCTCCTCGAGCCCGTTGTCCTCCACACCCTCGTCTTCTGGTTTCCTCCCTAAAGAGACAGCATGTGGGCATGAGGCCAATAGTCTGAGGCTTGCAAGCAGGTGCCTAACTTCTGCAAGTGCCCAGCTCTGCAGCTCACTGCACAGGCCTGGCCTCTCACCCTAGCCAGGTCTTGGTAGGTCTCACTGTACTGTGTTTGAGATATTTAGCATCAACTTGACAGAATGGAGAATCACCTGGGAGATGGGCCACGGGTGAGCAAAGATGCGCACACTTATGGGCCAGCAAGAAGGCTGAGCAGGGAATAGGCACCTATCACCAAGGCTCACCACGCCAAGTTCAAATATGGTTGGAAGACCTGGTTTTAGTGCTCCCCTGACCACACATGCTTACACATCAAAACAAACAAACAAACAAACAAACAAAGAAAGCACTGGCTACTCTTGCACAGGACTCAGGTTCAATTCCAAGGATGCACAACCACCTATTGCAACTCCACTTTCAGGGGATCAAACACCACCTCGACTGTTCACACCCTGCCTTGGGCTGCCTCCCCAGCTCTGTCATCCTAGAGTTCAGGAGGCTGAGGCAGGAGGATAGTTACTTAGAGGCTACACACTGAGCCTGTCTCTAAAACCTAAACCAACAAAGTAAATCAGAACAGCCTGGGGAGTCTTACCAGCCAGCTATTGGCCACCCACAGGCACAATGAACTAATAAAGTGAGCACTGAGAACAGGCTCTGGGCAAGGCAGGTTTTTTTGAAGGCACACGGGTCATTATCACCACTGGGTGTGGTGGCACATGTCTTTAATCCTAGCACTCAGGAGGCAGAGGCAGGTGGATCACTGTGAGTTCGAGGCCAGCCTGGACTACAAAGGAGTCCAGAACAGCCAAGGATACACAGAGAAACCCTATCTCGAAAAAACAAAAACCAAACCAAACCAAAACCCAAAACCAAACCAAACAAAAAACAAGTCATTATCACCTTCCAACTTCCTTAAGACAGGTTCTAATTACAGAGACCAGTTTAGCCTGGAACTCAGAGATTCCTTATACTCGGCCTCCTGAATACTACCCAGTCCACTTGGCCTTAGAAAGGAAGAAAGAAGGAAGAAAGGAAGGAAGAACGAACAACATAAAACAACAAAAAGCTGGGCATGGTAGTGCACACCTTTAATGCCAGCACTAGGGAGGCAGAGGCAGGAAGACCCAGCCAGCCTGGACTACAAAGTAAGTCCAAGACAGCCAGGGTTACACAGAAACCCTGTCACAAACAAACAAAAAACGCTTATCTACTTATTTTTATGTGCAAGGGTGTTTTGTTGGTAAGCAGAGCACCTGTGTGTGTGTGTGTGTGTGTGTGTGTGTGTGTGTGTGTGTGTGTGATGCCTGTGGACTGAGAAGGAGGCATTACAAATGGCTATGAGCCACTATGTGGGTGCTGGAAATGGAACCCAGGTCCTCTGGAAGAGTAGCCAGTGCTCTGTGCTGAGAACCTCCTCAGCTCTCTCCATCAGTGTACCTCATCTCTCCAGCTCTCTCCACCGGTGTACCGGATTCAATCTGAGTCTATCTGGCCAGGCTCACATCACACCCACGGAAACCAGTGCTGTGTAAAGCGCTCTTACTCCCCAGGTGGCAGCATCCCGTTTTTCCCTTGTTGGAAATCCTGCCTCACCCCTGCAAGGTTCCCCCCACCCCATGCTGACTTGGCTAGAGAATGTGCCCGGCCCTCAACTACCCACTCTCCTCTCACCAGTCACACGCACCCAATTCTTTCAGGGTCTGCATTTACTTATTTGTGAAGAAAAGTATTTTTTAAAGTTTTAGTTTTTACATGTACTTGTTTTGTGTATTCATGCCACATTACCTATGTATTGTGAAGAGACATAAGGACAATCTGTGGGAGCTGGGTCTTTCCTTCCATTAAGTGGGTCCCAGGAATTGAACTCAGGCTACCTGAGGTTTGGCACTAAGCCCTCTCCTAGATCCCTAAGAACATATTTTGTTTTTTGGTTTTTTGAGACAGGGTTTCTTTGTGTAACAGCCTTGGCTGTCCTAGACTCACTTTGTAGACCAGGCTGGCGTTGAACTCACAGCGATTCACTGTCTCTGCCTCCCATGTACTGAGATTACAGGCATGTGCCACCAAGCCCAGCTCTTAAGAACAAATCAAAGAACAGCAGGGGGTAGGCAGAACTCAGCTCTCTAGCCCAGTAGCCCCACAGCAGTGACTAGACCACACTGTGAGTTCTGCAGCATTCTGGAGCCCCAAGCCAATCCTACTAGCCACCATACTACAACCCCAGGGCTGGCAACTGAAGAGTTCACCACGGTGTTGAGCAAGGGTTCCCACCTGGGGGTAGGTGGGCACAGTAAGACACGTAAGCAGGTCATCACAGGGGCAGGCCACCTTCTCCACAGGGACAGCAATGACCTGACTTCAAACTCTCCCCCTGTGCTGGGGATGCTCTATCATGGAGCCACACTGCACCCCTGAACTCAGATTGGGGATCTCTGTGTAAAACAGTCTCCCCACAGAACTGAGGTGAAGTTGTATGTCAGCCCAGCTACTTAACCCTAAGCTTGCAGTGATCCTCCTGCCTCTGCTGGGTCATGGGAATGAGTCAGCAAGCCCGGCCGGAGCCTCATCTCACTGCCCAAGAACACCGGCCCTGGGATCTTGGTGCACCTCTGTTCTTGCACTCCATCCTGTGGACAGCTGGCCCCATGCACCTTTTTTTCCCTCCCCACCTGGAGCACCACAGAATGGTCTTAGCTATGCCGATTGGCCTTATCTCTTCTAGAATAACTTTTGTGGGGCTGCTGAACCTCTTCACTTCTTTATTAAGTTTTGTATGTATGCATGAATGCATGCATGTGTGGAAGCCAGGGCGACCTGCTCTCTATCCAGGCCAGCCAAGACTATACACAACATCATCCTGTCTCACATAAAAACAAAACAAAACAAAACAAACAAACAAACGGAAAACCTGCAGAGCCTTGTCAGCTTCTCTTCCACTATGATAAGGCATCATGAGGAAATGCAAATGAAGGACGAGTCAGGGTTAAGGATGGGTCCATCTCAGCAGGGAAGCATGGCAGCAGGGCAGGCAGCTAAGCTGGCTGGGTGGATTGTGGTAATGACCACAGGCAGATGGACAGCTAGACTCAAATCTCAAAGCTCTCTGTAGTGACAAGCTGCTTCCAGAAAGGCCACACTTCTTCAACCTCTCCCAACAGTAGCAGCAGGCAGGGAACTGGAGCCTGTGGGGAACATTCTCATTCAAACCATCACAGAATCCATGCAGGATCCTTGACATTTTTTCCTAAGGATGAAACTCACCCTAAACACAACACCTGGCCTTGTGTCATGTTCTAGTCATGTTCCCCCAAAACCCCATCTGAGACAGAGGCCCAAGTGCTGGGTAAAGGCCAGCACAATCATGCCCACCTCCAGTCACGCCATCCCCCACAGAGGGCATCACCCTGACTTCTTAAGATTCTGTAACACCCACTGTGGAGGAGCACTGAGATAACCTGAGACAGGCCTTTCTGGAATTTCAAAACACCTCAGTCAATCTTGATCAAAACCCATCACCAGGTACTTGAGAACTCAGTGCATGCAATTACAAAGCAGCCTGTGTGGCAAAGGACTCAGAGGGAGGAAGGAAAGAACAGACCCTTGCCCTCTGGCCACAGCTTGATTGCTGGGCACAACCACACACATGTAAGATGCACTCAAAGTCAAAAGCAGAGCCCTGCCAAGTACTGCACAGCTCTAGATAAAGTCAGATCCTCCAAGGCAAGAGGGGCTGCCAGAGTCTGACGACCTAGCGCTACGTTAGTGAGGTTTTAGAATGAGCAGAGACCTGGGGGTGGTCTGTACCCTCTATTCTTGTGGGTGACAAGGAGGAGCAATCTTTCTAAAGCACTTTGGGTTTCCTCCCACTCACACCCTCATACAGTATGAAGAATTAAACCACAAACCACACACACTAAACCATCACAGGCACAAACAGCTCCTGTCAATTACAATGCTTGTCCCTCTGACAGCACACCCACAGCAGACAGGCAGCACACAAACAACACAGCACAAACCCAGCCACAGCAGCCTGCAGAGTACCCAGACCCTACAACTCAACAGAGACAACCACTGAAGGTGGGCAAGGGGGGGCAAGAATGCAGCGTACAGGTGGCCAGGGAGTCAGAGGCCAGAGACCAGGACTTCAGGGTCATCTGAACCACACCCCTAGGGGGAGGCCAGCCTGGACTACTTTGGAATGCCAAAGTCTCTCTTTAGTGAGTTCTCAAAAACATATATTCCTTTTCCACATGTGGTGATAGGCACTTGCCATCCTAGCTGGCTGGGAGGCCGAGGCACAAAGAGCACCCTGGCCCAGAGGTTAAAGACCAGACTGGAGTCACAGCCAGAAGAATGGCAACAGCAAACTTTTAAGTGCACCCCCACATCAGGGTGACAGAGAGTGACATCTGGGTACTCTGACACCTGGAAGACAGCTGTCAGAATGCTGAAACAGAACGAGGAGTTAAGATAGCAGGGGTAGGGGCGGGAGAGATGGCTTAGTGGTTAAAAGCACTGACTGCTCTTCCAAAGGACCTGGGTTCAATTCCCAGCAACCACATGGCAGCTCACAACTGTCTGTAACTCCACTTCCAAGGGAGCTGACACCCTTATATCAATGTACATAAAAGAAAGAAAGAAAGAAAGAAAGAAAGAAAGAAAGAAAGAAAGAAAGAAAGCAGCTAGGGTTTGAATGAGAACAGCTGCCATTGGCTCATGTATATTTAAAGCTTTGTCCCCAGTTAGTAGAACTGTTTGGGCATGGTTAGGGGCAAGGCGATTTTGGAGGAGGTGCATCACCGAGGGAAGGCTTTGAGGGTCAAAGTCCACAGCAGGCCCAGTGTCGCTCTCCAACTACTGCCCCAGTGCCACGCCAGTCTACTCCAGCCATGGCCATGGACTGAGCCTCTGAAACGGAAAGCCAGTCCCCCAGTTAAATGTTTTCTTTTGTAAGAGTTGCCATGGTCACAGGGTCTCTTCTCAGTAACAGAACAGTAACTGTGGCTGCTACCAACGCTGACAACCCAAGTTCAAGTCCTGGGGTCCACATGCTGGAAGGAGACAACACTCCTAAAAGCTGTCCTCTGACCTTCACATACACAAAACAAAATGTGTATATAAAAATAACGTGGGGTGACTTGATGAGCTAGGATGGGTGGGTAAGGGGGGCTCCCCCTTTTCAGAGGAACAGAGGAGGGGAAGGGAAGGGAGCGTGGGACTGGGAGGAGAGGAGGGAGTGGGACTATGACTGGGATATAAAGCGAAGAAAGAGAAAAGAACATTGGGGGCGGGGGCTGGAGAGCTGGCTCAGTGGTTAAGAGCACATACTGGCCGGGTGTGGTTACGCACACCTTTAACCCCAGCACTCGGGAGGCAGAGGCAGGAGGATTGATCGCTGCGAGTTTGAGGCTAGCCTGGTCTACAAAGCGAGTCCAGGACAGCCAAGGCTACACAGAGAAACCCTGTCTTTTTTTTTTTTTTTTTTTTTTTTGGTTTTTTCAGACAGGGTTTCTCTGTGTAGCCTTGGCTGTCCTGGACTCGCTTTGTAGACCAGGCTGGCCTCGAACTCACAGCGATCTGCCTGCCTCTGCCTCCCAAGTGCTGGGATTAAAGGCGTGCGCCACCACGCCCGGCTGAGAAACCCTGTCTTAAAAAAAGAAAAAAGAAAAAGAAAAAAACAACAAAAGACAAACAAACAAAAAAACAAAAACAAAAACAAAACACCACATACTGTTCCTGCAGGGAACTTGAGTTCAGTTCCTGGCACCTACATCCTGGGGAAGGATCTGATGCCATCTTATGGCCTCTGTGGGCACTGAGCTGATCCATAGCACGAAGCAAAGTTTTTTGTAAACTTTTTATTTTTGCTCATGCTATGTGTCTGTCAAATGTGCACTGATGCTCACTGAGCCAGAAGAGGCATCAGTCCCCAAGCCCTGGACTGACAGGCAAATGTGGGCCACTTGATGTGGGTGTTGGGCACCAAGTCATGTCTCTGCAAGAGCATATGTGTTCTTAAAACAGAGCCAATTCTCCAGCTCCTTGACATTTTTTGGTTTTTTGAGACTGTTATTCAAACAAGCCTCAAACTTGTGGCAATTACCCTGCCTCTGCCTCCAGTGAACTTTCATTTTGGTATGGTGTTGGAACCAAGACCCAGTGGGAATGCTAGGTAAGCTCTGTCCACTATGCCACAGAGCCAGCTGAGGACAGATGGTCCTACCATGCTGAGGGAAATAACAAACATTAAGGGTTTTGTGTATAGTGCGTATGTGGTGTGGTATGCATGCCTCACAGACAGGACAGCGGTGTCCTCTACCACTCTGCTGCTCTGTCCTTAAGACAGGGTCTCCCACTTCCTCGGTAGCTAGGCTGGCTAGCAGCTGAGCGCCTGGGATCGCCTTGTCTCTGCCTCCCAATCACCAGGGTTACAAACCTGGCCCATACTCAGGTGCTGAGGCCTCTAACCCTCCCTCACACTTACATAGCAGCACTCTCACATACCGTGCCGTGGCCACAGCCATGACGAGTTTTTTCCCTTTGTTTTGAGACAGGTTCTCAATGTGGAGCTTTGGGCCTGAAACCTACTGTGTATACCACGCAGACCTTGAACTTGGAGATCCTCCTGCCTCTGTATCACGAGGTCTGTATCAGTGGTCTTTTTCAGATTTTAAGAAAAGCACATGTATGAGACTGCATGTGCACATGTCTATTTTCTAGTGACCAGACATACAGGAAGGCAGGTACACCCCTACTGTGACAGCTCCGATTGGGAAGGAATGCCAACTTTGCACTTTAACTCATACATCTGGCAAAACATCAGAACAAGAACTTGTTTTTACTAAAAAGGCAGACAGCAAGTAAAATGGGAGACCCTGGGGGCACTCCCAAGCAGGGCTGTCTTAAGTCATTTCCCATAGGCGGGCCAAAGCAGCACCTTGGGCCACAGAGGTGAGTGGCGCTCTTTCACTACCCATCCACATGGGCAGCATGGCTTCTACTGTGCCACTCCACCCCTACCCCGCCAGCTAACCTCACAGTGACTAAGACATCATCTCCAGCAGCCTCAACCCACCTGATTTTGTCAAGTTCCCAGAACTCCAATTTCACAAAGATGACAAGACAGATAGCAAGACGAAGTAGGGAAGTGGCCACAGGCTGGACACAGCAGCCATGGGCAGAAGTGGGGCGAGGGTAGGGGCCCTGTCAGATGGGGGGGCGCACTGTGTGGTTTGGAATCAATCACGTCGGTGGTGGCCTGGTAGTACAGGGCCTGTACTTTCTGGCAGTTGAGGCAATGAGAGGCTCTATGTGAAGCTGAAAGACCATACCTCAATCCATCCCCACTGCGTGCTCAGGCCCTATGCCAGAGGGGACAGAGGGCCAGCAGGCAGGGCTTCCTGAAAGCTCTGCACCCACAGGGCACCTATGGCACCGACACAGTGGCCCAGAGGCTCCATACCTTTGCTGGGCCTCTTAGGCATCTTCTTGTTGCCTTCTGAGGTGACTTCAATTTCATCAGGATTCCCACCTTCATCTTCAATGGCCTGAAGGGACAGTAGGAGAAAGGCCAACCAATAAAACCACACGCAGCAAATCAGCCCCATAGCTTGAGGTAGAGATAGGAGGCTCACCTGAGCCGGTAGTTTGAGCAGCCTGCTCAACACAGGGAGTGCCCAGCTCCAAGCCAATCATAAAGGCCACCCATGCCCAGGCTGGCTCTCAGGGTGTAGGAGCCCAGCTGCTGCTACCTGCTACCCTGACCCTACAAACAGCTGTCCTGCTGCGTATGGAATGAGGGCCCTAGAAACATCACCTGGTGGCTCTTTCTTGGTTTTTCGAGACAGGGTTTCTCTGTGTAGCCTGGCTGTCCTGGACTCGCTCTGTAGACCAGGCTGGCCTCGAACTCACAAGAAATCCTCCTGCCTCTGGCTCCCAAGTGCTGGGATTAAAAGCGTGCACCAAGCCCAGGCACCCGATGGCTTTTCTAAGGTAATGCTGCTTGGCTTCACTTTCTCATTTTTCTTTTCCCTAGTCCCTCAACATAGGATCTCTCCCTGAATGTGGGGCTAGGCTGGCAGCCAGCAAGTTCCTAGGACCATAGCTGCAGGCAGCTAAACTCAGCTTTTTATAGGGGTCCTGGGGCTTTGAACTCAGGTGCTCAGGCCTATGTTGTGAGTGCTCTTTCTCAGCAAATGCTCTTTTCTTTTTTAGGTTTTTCAAGACATGGCTTCTCTGTGTAATAGTCCAGGTTGTCCTAGACTCGATTTGTAGACCAGGCTGGCCTTGAACCTGCAAGAGATCCAGCTACCTGCCTTCCGAGTGCTGGGATTAAAGGTGCATGCCACACTCACTACCAGCAAGCACTCTTGATCCCTATTGACAGTAGCCAGCACCACTGCAAGACTGTCCTGGAGACTTGAGTCACGGAGGTAACTGCTTAGAGATTTGGACTCTTCCACCTCATGTGTCCCTGAGAGATGACACTCCAACTTCCCTGGCTTAACAGTTCCCAGACTATGCCTATACACAAGACACACTGACCTACTGGGGGTGGGGTGAGGGAAAGAGAAGGGCAGCTGGGACCCTGCTGTCCCCTCCTGAGACATGTAGAACGTCTGTCTAGAAGTCCCATTTCACGCCCAAGGATGTCATTTGGTGAGCAGTGGCCCAGCTCAGCAAGGGCCCCAAGCAGGTTATGTGTATCACTACCAACTGTGTCTATTATGAACCTCAGGGCTCTGGGGCCCCTTTCTCCTCACAGCCCTGTCACCCCTGCTCCAGGGAATGAAATGAGACACCTTTTCTGCGGCATGCCTCTCATCCTGAGGTTGTTTGAAAGTTGACAGTCCCCAGAGAGAAGGCACCAGCAGTGCCCTCAGAACTCCAAGCACAGGCAACTCTTCCCAGACCCCCAGGGGCTTCCTGTGGTGCAGAAGGGCACAAAGGTAAGCTGGCAGGGGACCACAGACAAGTTCCACCAGCAGCCCCTGTCCTCTCTCTGGGGATAGTCAGCTTTGAAACATCCCCAGGGTAAGGGACATGCTGTAGGGAGGTATCTCATTTCATTCCTTGGGGGGTGGTATGACAGGGTTGCCCCTCCCAAGCCACATCAGAAAACCCCCACCACCAGCTGCTCCTCTACCCCCCTTCTCCTACTCCACTAAAAAACAAAACAAAACAGGAGATGGACACCAGCTGGGAGACAGCAGGCAGAGACAGGACTGCAGACCTGCCCTTGGATCTGACAAACATACTAGGGTGTGAGTAGAAACAAATCAGGGCCTCTCTGTGCCCCCCCAAGCCTTTCTGTATCCCCCAAGAGGACAATGAGGACAGTTTCCAGAAGCCCACCCTCAGCTTCCAGTCTCAAAAGAGCGCTTGGTGCTGCCAAGGCTGACAGGTGCTTTACTGGCAGGCTGGGCACTGCCCTGGCCATCCCCTCCCACACTCTGCATGTTCTGTAGGTGACACCAGTGTGAGGGAACTTCTTGCCCATTCCAATAAAGATGCAATGTCCACAAAGAACAGAAAGGGAGTGGGCTGGGGTTCAGTAGGTAGGGTGCCTGGCCAGCACCTCCTCTCATGAGCATGTATGTCATGTACCGACCTGTACACTTTGCAAGTAGCCAGAAGGCAGCCTCAGCTACCTATCCTTCAGGCACCATCCACCCTGTCTTATGGACTTGGCTAGATTAGCCAGCCAGTGAGCCTCAGGGATCTCCTGTCTCTGAGCACTGGGATTGCCATTAGCACCCCACCTGGCCTTTTTTTTTTTTTTTTTTTTTTTTTTTTTTGGTGAGTGCTGGGAACAGAACTCAGGCCCTCATATTGCTGTCTCCTCTTGCGTGCCCCACCATCTTCTCTGAACAGAAATTATGACTGCTTTGGGGTTCGAGTGGATCCAGGAGGGTGGATGTATCTCCAGCTCCCATGTGCAAGAGAGAAGCAGGCAGGGGTCCACATCCAAAAGTCAGAGGGGACGGCTTCTCAAGGTGTAAGAGACACACAGAGACACAAAATATGCTTTAGAAGATGGGGCTCAGAGTCCCCATCTACAAATGACAAAAGATCACCCTAAGAAGACTGACTTGTTTACCCTGACGAGGCTGCAAGCCAAGGCCCTGTCCCTGTGACACCTGCCCTACCCTTAAAGGCAAACCGCTACCATTTCGAACTGAGGGACAGACACAGAAGGGGTTAAAGGTCTTCCCCACAGAGTTAGGCCACTGAGGAGGGCAACAGAGTTGAGCTCCCCTACCTGCCCCAGGGCTCAGGCTGAGGCTGGGGTGTGTGCTATGGCTCCAAGGGCCTCTGCAATGCTGGGCAAGCATGCTTCCACTGATCTATGTGCTTAGCCCTCTTTATTTTTTTCCAGACAAGGTCTCGTGCATCTCAAGACGGTCTCAAACTTCTAAACCTCCTGCTTCCATCATCCCAGACGCAGGCAGTATTAGGGATAGAACTCAGGCTTTCTGTATGGAAGGAAAGTCCTCTACCAACTGAGTAAGTAGCCTTTGGCCTCTACTTTACATTTTGAAACAAGCTTGCTAAGTTGCCCACGTTTGCTTCACCACTCCCCTCCCTCAACCTGTCGTCTGGGCTGGCCTGTACACCGCTGGTTGTTGGCTGGTCTGAACACCTTCTGTAGCCCAGGTTGGCCCAGAACTCGCATCTGACTCACCTTCATCACATACCTTCCCTAGCCTTGTCCTAGCAAAGAGTTAAAAAACACTTGGTCTGCTTTTTTTCTTTTTTCTTTCCCAACCCCTGGGCTACCTCTTCCGGTTGCCTATGAACTCCGAGGGTTCCTAAGGTTTCGTCTCCCCACGGGTCACTCTGTCTTCCCAAAAAGCACCAAGCCACCTGTTCTGCCTCGGGGGCCGAAAAGGGACTTGGGCTCGAATCCCGCCACAAGCTGACCCTGCTAGGTGACCTTGGCCGAGTCCCCTACGGTTCCCCGTTGGGGATGGGACTAAAGCAGCACAGGGAACGCGACGTCACCGGCCCCCAGAACCCGTTCGTGGTGACATCGCTTCAGGTCCCATCGCTGCGGCGTCGGGATTCGAACTTCCACCCCCCCCACCCCCCGAGCCCGAGCGGAAGCGCGCGGTGCAAAGGCCACAGGCCGCCGCGGACCCGGCGGTGGGCGTCGCCATGGCGACCGCGGGGGTCCCCCCCCTAGCGAACCCTCACCTTCCTCAGCCGCTCCATCAGCACGCTCTTGTTGCCGCTCGAATCGAGGTTCCGCTTCCGCAGCTCCGCCCGCAGGTCGATCACCCGCAGGTCGCTGAGCCGCCGCGTCCCGGTCTCTGACGCCGCGGAGCTCACGGCCGCCGCACCCGCGTCTCCTAAACCCGACAGAGTCTCCGCCATTCCAGGGACCCTGGTTCCGTCGCCCACTTCACACAGAACCGGGTCGGTGGGTTTGCGTGTGTGTGTTTTTTGGATTTATTATTATTATTATTTTTGAATCTCGGCTCTCTTACCACAAAATGGCGCCGCCTGAGAGGGAACCGCTCCAGCCTCCCCTGAGGCGCAACTCGTCACTGCGCAGGCGCTGCCGGCGCGAGACCGACGCGCTCAGACGCCTCTGCACAAGCGCTGTGAGCGCAGCGGCTAAGAGGGCGCAGGCGCGCTGTGCCGGGTCTCCCTCTTGCCATGGACCGCGACGCATGCGTGCTGCAGTGCCTGCGCCTGCGCGTTGAGAGTGTGTGTGTGTGTGGGGGGGGGGTGGCTACTGCTCAGCTTCGGAGCGGCGGTTGCGGAGCGGTGCGCGTGCGCAGCCGCAAACCGAAGCAAGGGGGCGGGGTCGGAGCGTTGCGCATGCGCATCAGCGAAACTAGGCTAGCGGGCACTTGGGCCCAGAAGGTGCGTCAGAGAGGCGCGCCTGCGCAGCCGCAAAGGGAGGCGGGAGGAAGTGAGTGCGTTTTTTCCTCCTAGGCGACGCCATTTTGTGCTCAGAGCCGCCACCGCTGCGGGCCGCGGGTGTATGAGGTTCCGGAGCGAGAGGAGTTGTCGCGGAAACGAGGATGGCGGAACCTGTGACCGGCTCCGGCGACCCGGGCTGTGGTCTGGTCGCCTCGGATGCCGGGACGCGGCGGCTCAGCGACCTGCGGGTGATCGACCTGAGGGCGGAGCTGAAGAAGCGGAACCTGGATACGGGCGGCAACAAGAGTGTGTTGATGGAGCGGCTGAGGAAGGTGAGGGGATCGGGTTGGCACTGGGAACCCGCGCACGTCCTGCTCCTCCATCAGGCTCAGGGCCTCTTTGCCCGAGTCCCCAGCCCGGTCTGAGCTGTCAGTCACGGAGGGAGCCCCGGCTGTGTGACCTTGGCCAGCCGATGCCCCTCTCTGGCTCGCTTACCCGTTTGCGCCAGGGTTTGCACAAGCGAGGCCCTTAGCATGTCCCCACGGCCTTGCATCGGCGGCATCTCTCTTCCCCTTCTCCCACCTCAAGTTTACGCTTCTGGCGAATTTGTCAGTCAGTCCCGTAATTGCCTCTCTCTGCACGGTCCAAGCCCGATCCCCAGTTTTGGTCCCCTTGAGCTTCCTTGGCTTGGAGTATGGTTGTCATCTTGTATCAGTGTGAGATGTCACCTCCCTGCCCCTCTCTGTCTTGTCTGATGTACTAAAAGCACTTGACAAAGTTGCCTGTGTGGAGCAGGGTCCTTGAGGGCTAGGGCCTTGCGATTACTTGCAGGTGGAAGGCACCAGAATACTTGGAGTGAAAAGTATTATGTTCTGAATTTCCGCATTGAAAGTCAGACCCACTCCCCCGCTTTTATTTTGGAGATCTCCCATAGCCCAGACTGGCCTCAGCCTTGCCGTGTAGCCCAGGCTAGCCTTGAGCTCTTGATTTCCTGCTGCCCCCCCCCCCCCATCACGTCCCAAACGCTGGAATTACAGGTGTCGCTGTGATAAGCTAATGATAGCCTTTTGAACGCCACTCAGCCCTTTGCGGTGGGAGTGGAAGATGAATTATCACCAACTCTGATTTGGGGGTAATACTTGGATTTTATTTATTTTTGCCTGTGCTGGGGCTCCATGCCGCCAGGGAGTGTTGTGTGACCACAACCTGCTGACCCTGATTTTACAATCCAGGCTTTCAGCCTCCCTTTCTCTGGATACTGGGCTGTGTGCAGGAACAGGGTGAGTGATGCCTGAAGCTATCTCGGGAACACTTGCTGTCTGCACGGATGGCTTTACCTTCTTATCTGTGAGGTGGCTACTTAGAAAGAACAGCTTGTGCCAGGCCCTCTGAGTAACATTATTTACAAGTCTACCCTCTTTCTTGTCAGGCAGTTAAGGATGAAGGCCAGGAGCCGGAGGAGGTCAGCATCAGCTGGGGAGCCGCGAGCAAGAGGGCTGTAAAGAGATGCACCAAAGGTACCACCTGCCTGTGTTGCTGTGGGCCTGGGGAGTGGGTGTCAAGACAGTGACTGTGGTCTGTATGTGTGCAGTATGGGTACTTAGACATGCATGTGTGGGTCAGCTTTGGTGTCACATTGTCCATCTTGGTTTTTGTTTTTGTCTTAAGGTATATCTTATGTGTGAGTGTTTGCCTGCGTGTGATTACACAGGTGTGCAGTGCCCACAGAGATGAGATCTCTTAGAACTGGGTCAGGAATGGTTGTAAGCCTCCATGTGGGGGCCAGTGCTCTTAACCACTGAACCATCTGAGCCGTCTACTTAGTGATCTGGCTGGGCTGCTGACCTGTAGGTCCTGGGATCTTCCATCTCTGTGCCCCAGCAAGCACTGGGATCACAAGTGCTCTCATGACCAGCTCTTCATGATGTGCTGGGATTGAACCCAGGCCCTGAAGTGTTTTGCCAGTTGAGCCGTCTGTCCATTGCCTGAAGTTTTGCCAGTGTGGCTTCTAGAAAGACAGCTTTTTTTTTCCTTTTCTTTTTTCTTAATTTTTCCCTCCTCATCAGCACTCCAGGCTGATGTCAAGTGGATGGCGAGCTCCAAGTTGGCCTGGCTACATGAGATTCTTGTTTGGGGAAGAAAAACAAAAAACCACTTCAGGGCTGGTGAAAGGGCTTAGCTACTAAAGGTGCTTGTTGCTGAGTCTGAGGAGCTGTTCGATCCTTGACACTCAACTGGCTTCCAGACGTTGACCTCTGACTTCCACCTGCACACTGAGCACACACATGCCTGTGCTCATAGAGACCATCATACAGTAAAAAATATTTTAAAGCTGTAGCCTGGAGGCCTAGTGCCGCCTTTTTCTGGTTGTGTTGGAAACACTTGCCTGACCTGACTCAAGCATATCAGATCAATGGGCAAAGTTGTCAAATGAGCCTGGGGTGCCTGCCCTTGTGCGTGCCTCTGTGTGCGCTGTCTGGTGTGGATGGGAGCGTGCCTGCTTGGGCAGAGCTGGAGGCATTCAGGAGTGTGGTCTTTGGTATGTGCTGGCCTGTGGCTTCTAGGCCAGCCAGAGGCTCTGTGAAGGCAGGACTCTGAGCCCAGTGGTTCTCTGAGCACCACTTTCTGACAGAGTGGGGGAAGTTTCAGGATGTCACAGCCACTGGCTTCTTACAAGTGGGAGTGACTCCAATAAGAGGGTCAGGATGGGCAAGTGCAAGAAACTCTGCATTTGTCCCAGAGCCCCCCAAATACAGGTGAACTCACTGCACACTGAACGGTTCTGACTAGTGAGGGGCCTGCAGTGCATGCCGGCACCATCAGTGTGTCATGCTATGTCCCATGAAGGTACTGCATGTTCTAGGAAGCGCCTGAGTGTTCCGAGTCCTGCTCTCCAGCTGAACTGCTCTGTGTACCAGAGGTTATTTGGTCCTGGGAATCAAATCAGGCCACCAGGCAATGCCTAGCCATTGACGTAGGGTCTTGGCCTGGGTTTAGTTTGTTGTTAGTCATCAAAGACTTGAGAGGTTTGGGGTTTTTTGTTTGTTTGTTTGTTTGTTTATTTGGTTTTTCGAGACAGGGTCTCTGTGTTAGCCTTGGCTGTCCTGGACTCACTTTGTAGACCAGGCTGGCCTTGAACTCACAGCGACCCGAGTGCTGGGATTAAAGGCGTGCGCCACCACGCCCGGCTTGTTTAATTTTTAAAAAAGATTTATTTATTTTACCAATGAGTGATCTACCTGTATGTACACCTGCATGCCAGAAGAGGGCACCAGATCTCATTATAGGTGGTTGCGAGCCACCGTGTGTTCCTAAAGGTTTCTTTTTGTGTTTTTGTCTATGTGGGTTGGTGTGCGTATTATGCATATGGAGGTTCAAGGTCAACAGTGAGTTCATCTCAGCTGTTGTCCATGTTATTTCCTGGATAGGTTGTCACTGGCCTGGACCGGCAGGTTCTGCCTGGCTGGTTGACCACCAACTCAAGGGATCCTCCTGTCTCCACCTCCCCAGCATTCCTCAGATAACATCCACCTTGATTGCTTAGTGTTTTTTGCACTTTATGTGTATGTGAATGGTTGTGCCCATGGGCACATGTACACGCGTGTAACAGTGCAAGTGCAGAGACGAGAGAGTGCTTGCTAGGAGCCAGGTCTCTCCCCCATGTGTGATCCAGGAGTCAAACTCAGATCACCAGGCTTGGCAGCAGCTGCTTTACTCACTGAGCTGTGTTGCCTCACTGGTTTTTTGTTTTAGTGTTTCTGTGAGTCTAGTGGCCCACTCGAGGTTCCAGAGGACAGCTTTACACAGTTGGTTCTGAGGGTGGAACTTGGACACCAGATCCCAGAGGGAGAGTTGGTAATGGGGAATGACTGGCCAGCAAGCCGCCGGGTCATGAAGCAGGGGGTCATGTTTTCGTCCATACACAGGAAGCAGCGAGAGAGAATGGAAGTGCAGTGAGGCTCTCAGAGACTTCTCACAGTGACAAACATCCTTTAGCAAGCAGCAGTTCCCTATCTGTGTGTTGCGACCCCTTTGAGATCAAACGACCCTTTCACAGGGGTCACGTAAGGCCTTCAGAAAACACGGGAATTTACATCGTGGCTCATAACAGTAGCAGAATTACAGTTGTGAAGTAGCAACGAAATAATTGTGTGATTGGAGGTCACCACAGCATGAGGGACTGTATTAATGGGTTGCAGCCTTAGGAAGATTGAGAGCTACTATTCATTTTTGTTTGTTTGTTTCCTGGCTTTTCGAGACAGGGTTTCTCTGTGTAGCCTTGGCTGTCCTGGACTTGCTTTATAGACCAGACTGGCCTCGAACTCACAGCAATCCCCCGCCCCTGCCTCCCGAGTGCTGGGATTAAAGTTGTGCACCATCACCGCCCGGCTGAGAGCCACTGTTCTAACGGTCCATAATCTCCTCAGCACAATGAGCTGGCACAGTGTTCACATACCTGACATTTTGTCATCCAAACCGCATATGGCAAGTCCTTTTATCCAACTGGCCTAGGGCTGCAAGTTCAGCTAAACTGTATGGCCAGAAAGTACCCAGCACTTCTGTCTTCACCTCCTCACCTCTGGAAAGACAAGTGCAGATTTCGCTGTACCAGCATTTAAGTGGGTATTGGGGACTGAGTTCAGAGTACAACTGTTCTTTTTTTTTTTTTTAAATTTATTTATTATTTGTTCAGTATTCTGCCTGCGTGCCAGAAGAGGGCGCCAGATCTTATTATAAATGGTTGAGAGCCACCATGTGGTTGCTGGGGATTGAACTCAGGACCTCTGGAAGAGTAGCCAGTGCTCTAAACCTCTGAGCCATCTCTCCAGCCCCACAACTGTTCTTTTAATGATGGTGTTCGGGATTTGTTTATGGTTTTATGACTTTCCCAGTATTCAATGTTTTGGAAGTACTTGGTATGTTGGCGTATGGAACCAAGAAAGGGGGCGGGGGTGGACAGAAGGCCCCTAAGTTGTGAACACCTGCTATGTTCCCCCTGTGGCAGTGTGCTGTGGGGTGTGCAACATCCTGGGCATTGCATGCTAGTTATATCTCTCAGTTATGACAACTGCAAGAGGCTTTGAGGCGCGCGTGCGTGCACATGCGCGCACACACACACACACACACACACACACACACACTGGAAAGCCAAGGATGCTGTTTCCTCCTCCCAGGTCTTGAGCTTTGAGTGACACTCAGGAGTTGCCATCTGTCCTCGTTGGTGCAGTTAGGACACCCGTACAGGGTTTATTTTCTTTCACAAACTTTTGATGGTGCTCAGTATGCTGCAGATTTGCCTTAAAAGCACTTGTGGAGCCGAGGTGGCTCCCTCAGCAGAGTTCCTGCGACAAAATCATGAAGGTGGGCCTGAGCTCAGGTCCCCAGCACCAACAGGACACCCAAATGTGCTGTGTATCCATAACCACAGGGCTGGGCTGGTAGACACAGGACAGTCCGTGGGCCGAGTCAGCAGGCTTCAGGCCAGTGAGACCCTGTACAAGCAAAGAGCATGGATAACAACTGAGGGAGACAGCCATTGTTGACCTCAACACCTCATACAGCTGTCCGTGTACACACAAGACCAGTGCTCAGTTGCAGAGCAAGCATTGTGGTGAACACGTGCAGGGAACGAATGCAAGTAGACCCAATCAGCAGGTTGGGCCGTCCGCAGACAGCGCTGCAGGTGTCCACATGCTTGCCCAGATGGCAGTGAAGTTTCCATTCTCAGGTGCTTGTTGCCTCGTGTGATGGGGAGGCAGAGACAGGCAGCTTTCCGGGTCTACATAGCAAGTTCCAGACCAGTCAAAGTTTTTACCTCTGTATTTTGAGGTGTTTAGTTTGGAGTGATTTTAAGATCTCTTAAAGTTGTTTTATGTTGTGCTAGGGTGATTGAAGTCTTGGCTTAGATACCCACCGAGACAGGATCCCTACAATATGGACAGATGGCTAACAACATGCAATTGTGTTGTCCCCTGTCAACTAATTCTGAGGCTGGCTCTGGACTCTAACCCAACTGACACTGTTCTATAATTAGGACCCAAGATGGAGGAGGAGGAGGGCGTCGAGGACAACGGCCTGGAGGAAGATTCCAAAGATGGGCAGGTGTGTTGGGCCTGGGGACGGCACACCTTCCCATGCTCCATGGTCTTGGTAACTGACACCCTCACTCCCCTCACAGGACCGGGTTGTGACTCTGCAGAGTTCACAAGCCAGGGACACTATGGATACAGGTGTGCCAGATGGGACGGAGGCTGAGGACCTCAGTGAGCCCTGCCTGAGGGAGGGCAGCACCAACGACCACGTTCTTCATGCCTTCGGTGACAGTAAAGAGTACGTGGCCGCGCAGCTGGGACAGCTTCCAGCTCAGCTCCTGGAGCATGCTGTAGGTAACTTGCAGCCACGCGTGCACCAGCGGCCCCAGGGGTTCAGCATCAGGGCTACCCAGGCCCTGGTAGAACCAGAGTTTAATCTCTCCACAGCCAGGTGCCGGTAGCCACTGCTCCAGGCTAGTGCAGGGCGGGCTGTGGACTCACAAGGGAGGCAGGTGTGTGCATGAAGGCTGCTCAGGTCAGGGGTCTTTTAGTTGCTGTGGAAACACGCTCAACAAAACAGGCTGTTGTCTGGTGCTGCTGTTGTCGTCTCTGAAGGCCTGAGGCCAGCACAGGTCTGTCCAGTGGACACCTGCCATCCTGTGCATGGCACTCACCAGCTAGTTGATTCTGTGTAGCATGTGGTTTCCTTCTTGCAGGACTTGCTGAGATTCAGTTTCAGCTGAGGTCAGGAGATTATGACTGCCTCTGGGCTTTAGGTAAACTGGAGGATCTCCACTCAGTACAGTCTGAGTCCGTGGCCTCAGGACAGGCTCTCTTGGCTGCAGGCACTGTCCTGGATCTCAAAGTAAAAAGGGAAAGGCAACGCAGTGGTCCTCTGAGCCTCACATGCCCAAGCATGCATACGTCAATAAGGAGTAAGAAGAGGATGGGAGTAGTGGAGCTGAGCCAGGCTTGGTGGCGCACACCTTTAATCCCAGCACTCAGGGAGGCAGAGGCAAGTGGGTCACTATGAGTTCAAGGCCAGCCTGGTCTACAGAGTGAGTCCAGGACAGCCAGGGCTACACAGAGAAACCCTGTCTTTAAAAAAAGAAAGAAAAGATGAAGAAGTACTGGAGCTGAAGTGGCACCTGTGGCGTGTGAGTCTTTTGTACTTAGAAATGGCCAGCAAAGTCGGTGTCCTCGCTCAGCTAGCACATACTTGCCAACTGCCATTAGCCTCAGCCTGGAGTGAAGGGCAACTGTGTTGTCCTCGGCTGAGCAGCCACAGTGATGAGTGCCGTAGAGGAGCAGACGTAGGTTGTGTCAGAAGCTGTGGGGTACAGGCTGAAGTGGTCACAGTTCTGGCCTCCACAAAGTCATGGTTTAATTCATTTTCCAGGTCCATGAAGATGTCTCCAGGAAGACTCTGGAAGCTTCCACGTCAGACCTTAAAGTAACTCTGGTGAGTGGGTGTCTCTCTGTGGCTCTGCAGCGTAGGAGACGCTGATTTTCCAGAAGAAAGAGTGTGTATGTGTGTGAGCATGCACTGTTCACTCTGTGGCAGTTGCCTGAGGGACAATTAAGGCAACAGATATACCTTGGCTTACAGTTCCAGGGGTTTTAGTCCAAAGTCAGGACTGTGTGTCCTGCTGTATGTCTGAGAGGAGGCAGGATTCCATGACAGTGAAGGAAGCTTCTTCCCTAGCCAGTACCTTCCTGATGTGTGTTCATATCCACCAAAGGAGGGAGATGTTGATGGGGCCAGAGCCCTGACCTCCAACCTTACAGTGTGGTAGAGATGAGGTACGGAGCCTACATTTAGAGGCTGGCACATAGGTTGTAGAGGTTCTGTGAGGTGGGGCTATGATCAGGACCAAAGGGCCAAGCAGCTGAGCTCTGTAATTACCTCGAAGGTTCCCAGAGAAACCGAGGCTTGGAGTTAGTGTAGCTGAGTTCAAGGATGAACTTGGTGTGGTTATGGCCCTTCAGCAGTAAGGGGTGGAACTTCTGGGGTGCAGGTGTCAGTGCTGAGGACTATAAGGTCCCAGGCCTGTGCGGGGTGTGGCTGATGTCCTGAATGAGAGCAGGCAGGCTTCCTTAAGTCCCAAGCTCACTGGAGGAAGGGGAGATGCCCCTGCCTTGCCCTTCTTTGTCTTTGCCAGTGGGTGTTTGGTGGAGTTGGGTTTAGTCTTAGGCCTGATACTCAGGAGCTTCTTAAAGGTGTGGCTTTCATCTGGGAAGCACCTGAGTGGCTGAGGCCCTGTGGCAGATCTGTGCCTGGGATCCGTGGCTGTGCTGTTTGGAGTGATGTCTGTCCTGTTCTCTCTCCAACAGGCTGATGAAGGAGCCCCCTTGGAACCAGGTACTGCTGAGACAGGAACAACAGTGCAGCTTGGCGCCCTGCTGCTCGCGCTTAAGTCCTGTCTGTTGTTGAGCTGTTATGGTTTCGTAAATCACCCCAGTGGTGAACCATCCCAATCACGCAGGATCAGAGATTGGAAACCCACTGTATCACCAGATCTGTGCGTGTGCTGTGGTAGCCCAAGGGCAGCCTTGGGGGCAGATGCGCTACTTGCATCAGGCCATGCAGAATGGCTGTGAGTGGCCACCGGGTAAGGCTGCGTGTCCACACACGAGACAGATCTTGTGATACCATGCCAAGCCAAAATCGTGGGGTTGAGGCAGGCTGAGGCTGTGATAGGGAACTTACCCCAGAAGCCATTGAAGCCAGAAGACAAGTGGGTCTCTGCCAAGATGGACTGCCGCGTTTCCGAAGGTGAAGAGCGGCTCCAGTAGCCTTGGACTGTGGTGCTGGTGCTGGCCATGATGTATCAAGCTGGGAGCAGCAAGCTCCTCAGTTAACGGTGACTGCTGTGGCTTCAGCACCGTGGACATTGGGAACGAGTCAGAAGATACAGGCATGATGGAACCTGAAGAAAGCTGTGGAAGCTGCACCGTGGTTGTAGGGTAGAAGTATTGGGGGGCCCAGCCTCTGCCCTTAGTGCAGGCTGGGGGCGCCATGGCCGTGGGCGCAGGTAGGGTGCAGGCGCTGTGTAGCGGGTTTTCCAATCTCTGTGTAGCCAGCAGTTCTGTCAGTGTGAGCAGGGCCGCCGAGCCCGAGCCGCAGTTGTGATTGCTTTATTTCCCTGGTGATTAAACCTTGTGCCATTCTATTCCTGTTAAATCCGTAGAAAATGAGAAAATACTCGACATTTTGGGGGAAACTTGTAAATCTGAGCCAGTAAAAGAAGAAGGTTCGGAGCTGGAGCAGCCCTTTGCCCAGGCCACGAGTAGCGTGGGGCCAGACAGGAAGCTGGCGGAGGAAGAGGACCTATTTGAGAGCTGCGGCCACCCGGAAGAGGAAGAGGAGGAAGAAGAGCAGGAAGAGGAGGAAGAGGAGGAAGAGGAGGAGGGAGATTTAGCTTTGGCCTGCAGCAGTGAGTCTGATTCTCCAAGCGCTCAGTGTCAGTGGAGCGAGGCAGACGCTCCATTAGCGGTAGTGAAAAGGGAGCCGGCGGAGGCGCCGGAAGGAGGAGGAGGAGGTGTCCTGCAGAGGCGGAGGCGAAAGCGCAAGCGTAAGCGCAGGCGGAGGAAGAAGAACCAGGCACAGGCCGAAGCCCTGGGCACAGGTGGAGGCGCCGGGATGGACTGCGAGCCTGTAGGGCTAGAGGAGCCAGTTGAACAGAGTAGCACGGCTGCCCAGCTCTCGGAGGCCACCAGCCAGGAGCTGGTGCAAGCGCCCACGGCAGCCCTGAGCCCTGAGCCCCAAGATAGCAAAGACGACGTGAAGAAGTTTGCTTTTGACGCTTGTAATGACGTCCCTGCGGCTCCTAAAGAGTCCTCAGCCAGTGAGGGCGCTGATCAGAAAATGAGGTTTGTTGATTCTCAGTCCTAGACCAGACGCTATCTCCTTTCATTGTCACTAGCGACACACACACGAGCTGTTTAGAGCCTGCAGTCGGCAGCCACGCTGCCCAGCTAGCTCCTTCAGGCAGCTCCGTGTCTCTCTGTGTATATTTAACGGGCGATTGGTTTTCCCTTACTCAACCTGCCGTGGTTGGGTTCTTAAATTGATGACCGGTACCTCCAGCTAAACTGAATTGCTCTGTAGGGATCTGGCATTGTATTTTGTGGTCAGATTTTCCAACATAAACTCATAAAAGGTGTCTTGACAGTTTAATTTGAGACTAATTCCCTGGTAGGTATTCAGTTTTAGCACATTCATACTCTGGAATAAGTTCACTTCAGCCTTTCTGTGTCGCAGTAACACTCGTTTTTGTCTCTAGCTCTGTTAAGGAAGAACAGGATATAAAGCCAGTCATTAAAGATGAGAAAGGTAGGCCTCCCTTGGCCATGTTACCATGTGGTGACCCAGGGATGGGGTGGGCTGCAGGCTGCCACGGAGGCCAATTTCTCTTGTGCACTGCACTTCCTGAACCACTGTCGGGGGTTATGGGTAAGAGAGAGAATGAGAATGTGTGTGTGTGTGTGTGTGTGTGTGTGTGTGTGTGTGTGTGTGTGTGTGTATGTGGTCTTGTCTTATGCCCAGACTAGAATACCTGCTCTGTGAATGGCAAGGCACCTGCAGGACCCCTTGAGCCATCTGAGCGTGGTGGCACACTCTTATTATCCCAGCATTCTGGAAGGCTGAGGCAGGCTTGGTCTACAAAGTGAGTCCAGGACAGCCAGGGCCGAGGACTCTGGTTTATCCCCAGAGCCATGTAGAAAGCTGCACATCAGTGTCCCCACAACCCCAGTGCTGGAGAGGCAGACAGAGGAGGTAGCCTGAGCTTCACTGGCCTGCCAGTTGAGCCTAACCTGGGAGCTGCATGCTCACTGGACTGTGTCTCAAAAATGAGGGAGACAATTATTTGGGGAAGACCCCTGCCCTCGGCACAGCACAGGGAGTCTTGCAGCTTCTACCCCATGTGGATAGGGCCTGCCTCAGTGGCACTGATGACCTCCTCTCTCCAGGCCGTGCCAGCTGTAGCTCGGGAAGGAACCTGTGGGTCAGCGGGCTGTCCTCCAGCACACGTGCTACTGACCTCAAGAGCCTCTTCAGCAAACATGGGAAGGTAGGGCCCCCCCCCCCATATCTGCCTACTGCCAAGGTGGGACCTTGGGAAAACATCCAGCTTGCTAGCTTTAGTGTCCACATGCTCAGATGTTGATGTTTTCTCCTCTTCACTCTAGAGATTTCACCTAGGGCTGAATGTGTGCTTGGGAAGTGCTCTGTCCCTGACTAGACCCACCATCTTGGTTTGTGGCCCTTGGTGGCCTGGAACTCAGTCAGAGTTCCCCTGCTGTATTGTACCGAGTTCTCAACAGTTGAACTGTCTTTCTCCTTCCACATGTGGGACAGCTGCGGTGACAGGCTTGTGCCACTGCTCGAGGGCTAGCGGTCTGAGCTATGAAAGTCCCAGCAGGCAGCATAGAGGCCAGCCTGCACTTGCTTCTGCTTAGAGCACCCAGGCTGCAGTAGAGAGATGGCTCACTCACTCTTACCTCTTCTCAGGGCCATGTGAGGACAGCTCCCTTTGACAGGCCCCTGGGGGTCTAAAGCCACACAGCACAGTTGTGTGCCAGTGATTAAGCTGTAGGCCTCCCTGTCCTTCCCTGCAGCTTCTTGGAAACTTGAGCAGGAGACTGGGCCTGCTTTTTCACTAGTGCATTGCACACGCTTAAGAGCTTCTCTCAGACACTGGGGACTGAAGGAGACTACTGTGCAGTGGCTGGGTCTGAACACTGGGACGCAGCATGCTGGCCTGGTGCCTGGGCATGGGTGTGGTCACTGGTGCAGGCAGAGGCACCTGTTCCACTCTCATCATCCGTCATACCCACTGCAGGCAGTGTTAGAAGACAGGCCTGGAAGCCACAGTTAGATTGTGGTGTGTGGGGCTGCTACCCTCCACGCCCTGTGTGCCGTGCAGGCTTAGTGTATGTTCTGGCATTGCACACGCAGAGGCTTGAGAGTCAGGGAGCGTGTGTGTCTGCATAAGAACAGCAGGGCTGAAGGCCGGGTATCGTATCAGTAGTCAAGGGTGTTCCCAAGGCTTAGCCAGGCCCACGTCCAGGCGCACTTGAGTGTGAGAGGCCAAGTGTGTTCCAGGACGCCTGCTTCTATCCATTAGATGCTTGGTGCCTGGGTTTCTGCGGACAACATGCTGCCCTTCCTCTCTGATTTGGGTACCAGGGTACTGTGCCCCCAGTCCCGGTCTGTCTGTCTAAAGTCCAAGCCTTTTGGTGCACCTGTCCCTCTCCTGTTTGATTTCCTTGGTGCTGTTGAGATCGTGGGTCTCATGTCTGCATGTGAGGTCCTGTGTGCTGAGTGCAGCCCCAGTTTCACCAAGCACAGGCTAATGCCAGTTCCTACTGCTTTGCCATTTTCACTTTAGCACTTAAGGCTTGGTGTGAAAAAAAGCACAGGTGACTGGCAGGGCCTTCACTTCTGAGGAGGCTGCCCTGTTCATGCGTGGACAGACCCGTCTCTGTAGCCGGGGCACGTGGCTTATCTTTGTTCCTCGGCTGCCCACTGCCTTTTTCTCCCAGCTTTTCAGGTTCTTCTCCCTCCCTAGCGTGCAGCGTTTTCAGAGCACATTGTGTTTTCTGGGCTCTGCGTTCCCTGCTCCCATCTTTGGGGATTCACATTCTGAACCCTTGGCCACTGATGGATTTCATGGGCTGAGGCAGGCACTAATTCTGTGGCCCAGGCTGCTGCCTCACTTCTAGTCCTTCCTCGCCTCCCAGGCCGGTTCCTGTCTCCCAGTTTTTGTTTCATTCTGGTAGATTTTCTTGAACTTTCTTCTGTGTTCTCTACTATGTGATGCTAGTCAGTGTCTTTTGGGGTTCTGGTAGTTTGGAGGATTACTACACCTTCCTGACGTGCTGGGCCGCTTCTTGCCTGAGCAGATTCTGGCATCCCCCAGGTTTGTCCCATGTCACTTGTGTCTGGTCACAATGCACCCCTGTCCCTATGGGCAGGTATACCAGGATCAGGATACTGCCATCCAGCTTAGAGACTGCATTTTCTTAGCTTACTTGTAACCTGCCTCAGTTTCCCTTCCCTGTTGTGCAGTGGCTACCACCTTCACCAGAAGGCTTGGCACAGAAGCTGGGGCCTGGCAGGGGTCAGGAGCTGCTGAGCAGGCAGGCACCTTTGACTGTGTAGGGTCTGACTAGGCTCCGGATCTGTCCATGTGATGTTTACCAGCTACTGTGTACTGTGTTTGTCACCATGAGAGCTACTGTGCTCTGATAAATGAAGAAGGCTCAATCGACTAGCCAGAGCTGAGTGCAGAGGACAGCAGCAGTTGTGGGTGTCTGCTGCTTGATCCTTAATGAGCCCTGTGGTCCTGTTACAAAAGCCAAGTGTGTCCTTACGCCAGTGTGCTCTTTTCCTTGGAGGTCATCGGGGCGAAGGTGGTCACCAACGCCCGCAGTCCTGGGGCTCGGTGCTATGGATTTGTGACCATGTCCACGTCAGATGAGGCTACCAAATGCATCAGCCACCTACACAGAACCGAACTGCATGGGAGGATGATCTCTGTGGAGAAGGTGAGGTCCCTGCCATAGTCACTGCTAGCAATAGCAGGGCTGTGTCCCCCCCAAAGTCACCACCACCCCGTTACCTTCTAGGCCAAAAACGAACCCTATGGGAAGAAGTCGACAGACAGGAGAGCTTGTGACCAGAAGGAGAAGGTGCCAGGGCTGGACAGGCCTCACCCTGTGGAGATCAAGACGGAGAAGTACAGTGACGTGGCGGCCCTGTCCCTTGGAGTCCCAGTGCCCTTCCAAACCCCACTTCCTAGCCAGTAGCCATGGGACAGTGCAGTCCCTAGTAAGAGCCCAAAGCCAGACAGCTGGGCAGCCTCCCATCGGGCTTTGGTAGCGCAGCCTTGTGATCAGCCTTGACCTCCTGGCCGTGAGAACATCCCAGACCTTCAAGGGCTTCCTGGGCTGACTCACAGCTGTCCACCAGCTTCCCCAGCTTGCAGCCCACTTGCCACAGTACTGTTACCTAACAGATGTCAGGCATTTCTATGTTCATTAAAATGTTAAAAGCCTCCCAGCGTGCCGTGCATCTCCAATGTACCCTGGGATGCCGTAGCACCTTGCTTTTGCCAAAGGACATGGCATATGTTTTTAGCAGAAACAGGCACAGAACTGGAGGCCTGGCAAGTGCCTAACAGCTTCCATTGTCACTGTTGAGAGGGCTCTGTGCTGTTGGGTGTCACAGGGTAGTATCCATGCAGGTGGGGCTGGGCTTCCAGAGATACAATGAAGCTTTCCGTCCACACCCTGGGGACTAGGCTGGCCTCAGAGTGCTTACTGTCCCTACAGTCCCACGGTGAGGATGGCAGCAACAAGCTATAGACTGAGAAAGTGGGCTACACTGGGATTATGCATCATGTCATGAGGGCAGCTTGTCCTCTGTCTTCCACATGTGCACTGTGGGTACACCCACGCACAGAAGCCCTGTGTGGACGAGGCAGCCTCTGGGGAAGCACCCAGCAGCCTACGTGAGCCAGGACTCACTCCAGGGGCTCCTGCCTGTAGCTGTGTGGCCAACCACACGGCAGGTGGCAAGCCTGTGGTCTGCTGGTAGGAGAGCATTATTCTAGTGGTGCCATCTTGGGGCATGGTAACAGAAGAGTGGGTTTTTTCTGCCAATGAAAGGATTAAAAGTGTGTTACCAAAAATCTTGTTGAGTCCCAGCAGAGCTATTAGATGATATCTGGGAAATTAGGGTCCCCTCTTGGTGCTCTGAATCTCATTAATAACAAATTTAAGAGCACATAAATGCAAGCCTAAAGGTGGTGTACTAGGGTCTAAGGAGAGAAACCAGGGCAGGATCACTGGAGACTGCAGCTGCCGAGAGGAAGGAGGATGGAGAAAGAATAAAGGCTCCCAGGGCAGTGTGGAGTGGGAAAGCAAATTATGCTCTGCTCAGCCCCTGAAAAGGCACGTGAGAAGAGAAGAATCAGCAATGCGCTTTTCTGTGGCAGGCCTACAGGAAAGGGGCAGTCGCAGGCCACCCTCCAGCACCCAGAAGGAAGAGAGGGCCATACCTAAGTAAACACTGTGTGCATGCTGTGTAGGAATATAGAAACTAGCTGGGTGCCTGTTGTGGCCCACGCCTGTAATTCCAGCACTCTGGGAGACAGCGCAGGCAGATCTCTGAGTTCGAGGCCAACCTGGTCTACAAAGTGAGTCTAGGATAGCCAAGGCTACAAAGAAACCCCAACTCTGTCTTGAAGAAACAAAAAACCAAGAATCTAGAAACTATAAAGAGATCATGCCAGGCTGAGCTTGCTCCCTGCGCTGGCTTCCTAGGCTCTCTGTCTCTGCCCTGCTTGTTAGCGTGGGAGTCAGTTAGTTTGTGTTGGTTTATTTTGAGGTTGTGTCTTATCTTGTGGCCTAAACTGGCACAGAACTCAAACCTCCTGTTGCAGTCTCCCAAAAACTAGAGAAACAAGCTTACCCACTACACCTAATTGAAATTATTTTTCTGTAAAAGTTAGTTTGTTTTTTTTTTTGTTTTGATTTTTTGTTTTTTTGTTTTTTGTTTTTGTTTTTGTTTTTGTTTTTTTGGTTTTTGGTTTTTGGTTTTTGGAGACAAGGTTTCTCTGTGTAGTCTTGGCTGTCCTGGACTTGCCTTGTAGACCAGGCTGGCCTAGAACTCACAGCGATCCACCTGCCTCTGCCTCCCAAGTGCTGGGATTAAAGGCGTGCGCCACCACGCCCGGCCTTGTAAAAGTATTTTTAAAGTGGGCAAGGTGGCCCCACTGCAAAGGTGCTTGCCAAACCTGATGGAGTTTGATTACCAGAATCTACATGGTAGAAAGGACCAGTTCCTGCTAGTAGTCCTGTCTTTCACATGTGCACTGTGGATACACCCACACACAGAAGCAAAATAAGTAATTTAGCTGGGAATGTTGCTCATTGGGAGAGTACTTGCCTAGCAAGCCTTGAGTTCCGTCCCTAGCACCGTGGAGAACCAGGTGTGATGGCACATGCCTGTCATCCCGGCATCAAGAGATAGACAGGAAAATCGAGTTTGGGCTAGCATGGGTTATATGAGTCTCTGGGTTAGCTGAGGGGCTGGGGCCCAGCAGCACTCTGGCCCTGCTGCTTCCAGCTTCTTAGGCTGCTGAAGAGGACCAGGAGTGGTGCCAGGCCTTGGATCCTCCCCTTCACTAGTGGGTGGGGATGGTGGCCTCTGTGGAGACCACCGGGAGACGACAGCTAACTATTTTCAACAGAACTGTGATCAAGAAGGAAGAGAAACTGGAAAGAAAGGAGGAGAAAAGGCCGGAAGACATTAAAAAGGAGAAGGATCAGGATGAGCTCACTCCGGGAGCTGCCAGTCGATCTCAAGTCACCAAATCAGGTGAGCCTTGGGTGCTGATGGCAGAGATGAGGATTTCATGGACAGGAGGCAGCAAGTGGCAAAACGTGCCACTTGACTGGGTGGATCAACAGTGTGTGATCAACAGTGGATCAACAATGTGTGAGCAACAGCTGCAGAGCAGGCCTAGTGTGCCCTGTCACAGAATCGCAGCATCAGGTGTGCATCAGGCTAGCGTGCAGTCTGGAGGTAAGCACTGCTCACACAGGAGGAGCAGCACAGCAGAGGGCAGGCCTGAGCTTGGGGCTAGTTACGGCTGGACACGGCTTTGTGTGCCGTCCAGTTTCTTCAGGTCCCTGTTTTGTCTGGGCATGGTAAATACCACTCAGGGTACAAGGCAGGAGGGGCACCTTGGCAAGCCTGTTTCAAAATGAGGAAAAAGCTCATATCGCAACCCAGCTCCTGCTAAGACTTTGTGAATTTGCTTGTGGGGTGTGCGTGTTGGTGTCTGTCTGTCCCTCTGTGGTCCATGCCCGCCCAGAGTAGACTCAGCAGGTTGCTCCTCTTGTGGCTCTCACTCAGGTGATGACACAGGGCTTTCTTCTGTCACTGAGCTGATGTTGCAACTAGTATTCATGCAGTTCTTGGGTTCTGAGATCCAGTTCTCAAGGCCAGTGTCGAGCTATCTCCCTGACCCCAGTCCTTGTGTTTCTCCTGTGCTGTTCGCTTCTCTTTTACAGTGACTAGTTGTATTCCCACTCTCAAGTTTGTCCGGGGCTCTCTGTTCCATTCTCTGGCTCCTCACCAGCAGCTTGAGACACTATGGTCAACCACAAAAGCTAATAATTTAAAATAAAACTAAAGCTGGGCGGTGGTGGCGCACACCTCTAATCCCAGCACTGGAAGGCAGAGGCAGGTGCATCACTGTGAGTTCAAGGCCAGCCTGGTCTACAAAGCGAGTCCAGGATAGTCAAGGCTACACAGAGAGACCCTGTCTCGAAAAAAAACAAAAACAAAAAAAGAACTAAAATTACTGGGCATCTTTAACTCCAGCACTTGTGAGGCAGAGGCAGGCAGGTCTCTCTGCGTTTGAGACAGCCTGGTCTACAGAGTGAGTTCCAGGACAGCCAAGGCTGCACAGAGAAACAGTGTCTGAAAAAAAAGAAAAGGAATTATAGCTTCTTGGTGTGGTGAACCTCCCCAGAATTTACCACAGTCCCAGTGCTTACAGCCTAGGCCTGCACGCAGAGATGCCCAGCCAGCTCCTTTGGACAAATGGAACAGCCCTGCCGCCCACACACTGAGCATGCATCCCCTTTGCTGGGCGATACACCCATCAGGCCACACTTGTGGTTTGCAAGGCAGAAACAGCACTGAAGATTGCAGAGGGCGATGAACACAAAGCTGAGCTGTAGAGTGCCCACGTGCTCATGGCTGCCTGTGGTTTCCCTGCAGGAAGCAGAGGCACGGAGCGTACAGTCGTGATGGACAAGTCCAAGGGCGAGCCCGTCATCAGTGTGAAGGCCACAAGCAGGTCAAAGGACAGAGTAAGCATTGACGGGCAGGGCTGGGACAGCGGCTCCCAGCCTCAGTTATCTGGGAAGCGCCCTAGCTGCCATTTTCTGTCCAGCTCTACCCACTTCTAATAGAGGGACTGAGGCATGGACAGCCTTGGCAGTGATGGGCCTGTCTAGCTTGGTCTAATCTGATGATGTCATATTTGTATCTGCTGTTGGCCTTGTGCTAAATTGTACTCAAAGGAAAGTAGGGCTTTGTCCTTGACAGCATGAGGGTTGTGTGTGGGCTTCCCCATGACTCTTCATTCTAGAAGTTTCTGCACAAAAGAGCCAGGCTGCAGCTAAGCACAGTGGTGCATGCCTATAATCCTAGCATTCCAGGAGGCAGAGGCAGGCAAATTGTTGAATTCGAGGCCAGCCTGGTCTACAAATCAAGTCCGGGACAGCCAAGGCTACACAGAAAAACCATGTCTCAAAACAAAACAAAAACAAAAAAAGAGCCAGGCTGCACAGCTGTGTGCTCCACCGGGCACAGGCCCAGGGCTGGAGTGCAGCTGGTGATGCTCTGTTCCCACGCTGCAGGAGAAGAATGTAAGTGCTTGGCCTCTTAGAGCTCTCGGGACTGTGTGGCCTAGTGGGCCATGGTGGGAAAGCATCAGCCATGCAGAAAACTCACACACACTGTAGGAGCGTGATGGCGGAGCCCCTGACAGTATATGCCTTGGCTTCATTCATTTACACGCATTTGCACCTCCTGTGGAGCAGTGTGTGGGATGCCCTGGAGCTCCAGTTAGAATTCTGAGCTGCCCTCCCAGGTCCTCAGAATTTAGAGTTTTCTGATTATCCCAAAGTAGAAGTGCCACTTCCTGGTCTGTGAGGCTTTGGCCAACCCTGACTTCCACAAACACCCCCACCACGAAAGCCAGACACTACACTACAACCAGCTCTGGAGGCCTCATCTCCTATAAAAGCCAGAGGAATAGAAGAGTCTTGGTCTGAGCCTGAGGTGCAGCCTTCCTTCTACCTGGAGAGTGTGGCTTGGCTCTGCTCTGATGTTTGGGTTTTGAGCAGGGGCTTTGCTACATCTGTATCCTAGGCTGGTCTTGAAATTAGAGTCCTGCTGCTATGCCCTCACACGCTGATGTGACTGGTTCCTGTCTCCAAACAACTCTTAAGGTTCAGAATAGGCTGAATTCAGATGTATTTGGGTGTCTGTCACTGCTTTGTGGTGAAAATTGAAAAGCCTGGTACTCAGGAGGTGGGTGGGCAGGGTGGCATGTGCCAGGCTGGCTGCAGAAGCTCATGGTGAGACCCTGGCCTTCTGCACTGTGCTGTGCACCCACTCAGTTCTGACTGAGTCATTCTGGTCAGCAGAGCTCCAAAAGTCAAGAGCGCAAGTCAGAGGGCAGGGAGAAGAGAGATATCCTGTCCTTTGACAAGATCAAGGAGCAGCGGGAGCGAGAACGCCAGAGGCAGCGGGAGCGGGAGATCCGAGAGACTGAGCGGCGACGGTAAGCAGAGGTGCTGCCATCAACCTGCCTTGGTCCTGTCTGCTTGGAAGTGGTTCCTGGCACCACCAGAGGGTATATGGGGCAGTGACCCTCAGAGCCAGGGAGTGTTCCTGACAGTGAGCCGAGGCCCTGGCTGGGCATGGACCTTTTGCCTCTGTGGACCCCTGGTAGGGAGGCCAGAGGCAGAGTAGGGGCAGCACTGCAGCCTGGGGCGGGTCAACTGACAGTCACCTGTGTGCAGGGAGCGGGAGCAGCGGGAGCGGGAGCAACGACTGGACGCCTTCCAGGAGCGGCGCGAGAAGGCACGCTTGCAGCGAGAGCGGCTGCAGCTCCAGTGCCAGCGGCAGCGGCTAGAGCGTGAAAGGCTAGAGCGGGAGCGCCTGGAGCGCGAACGCATGCGAGTGGAGCGGGAAAGGCGCAAGGAGCAGCAGCGCATTATGCGTGAGCGTGAGGAGCTGCGGAGGCAGCAAGAGCAGCTGCGCGCTGAGCAGGAGCGGCGGGCACTGCGCAGGCCCTACGACCTGGATGCCAGGTGAGTGCTGTGGACAGGCATGTGGAGCTGATTCTTGGCCAGCTCTGTGTTGCCCAGCCACCCTGCCTGGTATTTTGTGCTCATGAGCCGTGAAAGGCCACAAGAGGGCAAGATGCTGCTGGCTCTCAGCCGAGCAGATAGTCGTGCAGACATGCTGGGGAAGCCTGTAATTCCCATCCCTTTTGCACAGTCCCAGGGGAGAGGCATGGGAATCCAGTGCTGTTGGTGACAGTCAGCTCAGAGCCTGCCACCATCCTTTGGTGACAGCACCCTTGGCGACTGTGGGATGCTGCTGCCACTACTTTGAACTAAGTATTCTTACAAAATGCAAACCAGGAGAGAGGATGGCTACTGGCCTGAAGGGAAACGCACAGCCATAGAGGACAGGTACCGAGACTTTCCCCGGCCGGATCACCGCTTCCATGACTTCGACCACCGGGAGCGTGGCCATTACCAGGAGCATGTCATAGACAGGTGAGCACCCTGCCCTGCTCCCAAGCAGCATCTAGGTGCATGGCAGGTGAGCCTTGGTGCTCTTTATGAAAAACTCATTGCTCCCTGCGACCTCCACAGGACAGCTGCAGGTGGCACTGGGAAGCACCAGGCCAAATACTAGGTGGGCCCACACAGGCACCCCATGGCCAACCCTCAGTGTCCACATGGCGGGTGGCTCAGCTGTCCTGAGTACCAAGGTGCCATGTGCCTCCCAGCAGATCCTCAGTTGGTTGGGCAGGGCTGCCTGGCCTAGGTACTCTAGAGGAGGAAGCAGGCTGTAAGGGGTGAGGGACCACTGACTCCTGGGCCTGATCCCCACCTTCCACATTCTAGTCGACTTTCCTGGGGCCTAGTTGGGGCTGCTCCTCATACTTCTCAGACTGTGTTCTAAACTATCTTAACCCTGTGCATTGGTAGGGATGCCTGGCAAAGCCTGTCTGGAGCAGCCCCTCTGGGTAGCCATTCTCCATCTCTGGCTCCATAGAGACTTGCTGACCTGGCTCCCACCGCCAGAGGAAAGCCTTCCACTCACCACTTCCATCACTGGTGCTGTGTCCTAGTATACACAGCTAGTGCTTGGTGGGAGCCAGCCTTGTTCCCAAGGGAGACTTCTGCCTCCACCCCACCCACCCGCATGCTACCACACAAGTGCCCTGTTCCCTTTGCAGGAGGGACGGGTCCAGACCAGGGATGGAGGAACGGGATGGACAGGTGAGAGTGGCCACCTGTGGCTCTTGCTGTAGGGTGAGGGAGGGACACCTGCTCCATTCTAAGTCTCACTCAATAGAGAGTGTCAGCTCAATCAATACTTGCTGGGGCATTTGGTGTCTTTGCTCTGGGGACCTGCATTGCAATGGCAACTTTGCAGCCCCATGGGGAGTTGGGCCCAGGCTTTGACCCCTCTGAGCTAGCTGTGTGCTGGTGCTGATGCTGGGGTCATGACAGTGTACTGTGTCCCCAAGTCTCCAAAGAGGAGGTGGGGTTCTGTAGGATGGGCTTGAGTCAGGACACGGCTTTGGAAATGGCTCGCCCTCTGAGTGTCCCCAGAGCATGTTTTGTCATCACCTTCTTACCTCTCAGGAAGAGACTGCTGGCGGTGTATATGCCCCTGCAGCGCCCCTCACAGACACATTGCTGCCTGGCCTTGCAGCACATCTAGGGGACACGGGGTTTAGCTCATGCGAGTGCATGGGCCCCAGAGAAGACACCCCATCTCTCCTGTACCTGCAGTACTACCTAGATGACCACCATGGCCATAGAGGGCTCCTTGAGCACCATGGTTGGGACTCCCGAGATGGCTGGCGTGGCTATAGCTGTGACAAGAAGTTGAACGAAGACCAAGGGCTGCCCCCTCCCCCCAGGTAAGTGTTGTATTAAGAGGAGCTTGAGATGGGCTTCTGGGGTGTACATGGAGGGACCCTCCTGCAGTGACCTTCCCTCAGGTGCAACCTATCTGGAATGTCTTCCTCCACCTACTGTCCCTGGATGTGCCACAGTGGTCATGGTGGCAGGTGTGGCCTTTGTTCAGTAGAAACACTCGGGGTTCGGTGGTCTGAGGTAGAGCACAGGCTGTCTTCACACAGTCCTCCTGCCTCGCTGCAGCACACTGTGCTGACAGTCCCTAACTGGAGCCTATGTCAATGTACTTTGATCTGGAAAAGCCCATACCACCAGCAGCCTCCCCCTCATCCATCCAGATCTTGCACCCACAAATCCACCACTGTGACTTTGCAAGCACATATCAAGGCACCGTGGCACATACACACACTCATGACCCTTTTACATACGTACATGTGATCCCAGTGAGGTCCCCCCATTCTGTGGTGTGGTTGGGGTGGCGCTCTTCTCTACTGCTGTGGACACCTGCATCAGGCTGTAAAGCAAGGTGTTCCGTGCTCCCTCTCAGCGGTGAGCCATTGTTACCAGCACGTGCTGCCTATGTGCCTGTGTCCGCAGGTTCCTACATAGGGGCAGGCCCAAGTGTGGGCCACTGTGGGACTGCCTTTGGGGCACCCATGGTCCTTCCCTGCTGGTGGCTGGTGTCCTCGTTGCCCACCCCTGGCCACAGTCTCATCTTTGAAGATGTCCTAGAGTTGGGCTCACATCTTGATAATGTTGGGAAGCACATGAGGGCAGCCATGTTTCACCTTCTGTTTGGCGAAGGGTCAACCGAGAATGGGCAGAGCACAACTCACGGCTGGAGGAGCAGCAGGTTCCCGCCTGGCACGGTGCTGTGGACACAAACATGACGGGCCATGAGCACATACGGTGGCGAGGTACCAAGGGGCTGCAAGGAGTCGGTGAGCACCAAGCTTGGAATGCAGGCAGAATCCCCAGAGCCATCTCTCTTCTGCAGGTGCTGAGCGGGGCATAACAGGACCCGGGCATGGGCATGTGGCAGCAGGCCGCGGTGGCATGGCTGGGTAAGGTTTCAATGTCTGCCACTGTCTCCCTCCTTCCTCTCCCCTTTCCTCTTCGTGTCTGCACCCTGGCTGGGCCGGCATTCCCTGTGAACTGTATAGGGCCCTGTCCTCTGAGTTGGCACCTTGTCACCAGTCATGGCCCTTGCAAACCATCTGCCTTTGTTCTAGGCAAGGCAGCTTTGCACACGGTGGACATTCCCAGGGTCATGTGGTGCCCAGTGGTGGACTAGAAGGTGGTGGCGTGACGAGCCAGGACCAGGGTGGCCGAGTCCCCCACCCCCATCCCCACCCTCACCCTCACCCTCACCCCCATTTCACCCGCCGCTACTGAGACCTGCTCTGGACCAAACCCTGCTGCTCCAAGTAGGCAGAGGCTGCAGCTCAAGCCACCTCCAGCATTGTGACACCGTCAGCATTCGCAGGTTCTGCCAAGTGTCGTGTGAACTCACTATCCTAGTGTTTTTAATAAACACAGTCCTGTTCTGTCATTTGTAAGACAAGGTCTCTGACGTCAGGTACTCTGCGCCCTCACCTGGCCCATTCCACCCACCTGGCTGTTGTGTCTGCAGCTGTGACTTGCCCTTGCTGGTTCTCAGGGTCTTCTGCTTGAGCTCGGACATGGTGGAGCTGGAATCAAAGCCAAAGGCTCGGAGCCTGTGGCGTTGGAGGGCAGCTGCAGAGCCACCAGCGTCTTTCCTTTAAGACCAGTACAAAAGCCTGAACTGGTTTTCCCTTAGAGGCCTCCTTGAAAAGCCAGGCTCTGGTGGTGGCAGGCACTTAGGTCCTTTCTTGGGCAGTGTCAGCCAGGCTCTGGTTACAGGATGACCCACCTCAGGATTTGTCCCCATCCTCTCTGAGCACAGGCTCAGGACTGAGAGGTGTCCACACCTCTGTGGCTGCAGTACTGGGGGTGTCCTACCACAGGTGAGAGGTCCTTGCATGGTGACTTGAGAGTCTCACTGGGTTTTCCTTAGCAGTTGACACCACCTCAAGCTGGCTGTCAGATCCTTGTCCATTCTGCCTTGGGGCCTTCTCTGAGGCTAGGATGCCATCTGTCCTTGTGTCTATCCACCAGTGCTGGGTGGCACCAAGCTTGCATCTCCAGCCCTCAGCTGACCAGAGCTCGTCTTGCCCCCAGCACTTGGGCCCTGGTCACATGGCATCCTACAGCCCTACACCAGGCCTTGGCCTGACAAGCTCTGTCCCTGAAACTGTATTTGGTCCATCCTAATGGCAAGGCTGGCCTTGGCTCAGCTTTATTAGAGAGTGAGGAGGTAGACTACCTTCCACTGGGTGGCTGCTGAGCACGGCAGTGGGTCCAGTGCTAGGCAGTGCTAACAGTTCTCATAGAGGCGAGACTGACTCAGGCCAGCATGCGCCATGCAGGGAGACCCTGCCTTCAAGCCACACAGGACACTGGACCTTGAGGACACAGTGCTCATTGGCATGAGCCAGACACAGAACACACACTATAGGGCCTGCTGCCAGGACATCCCTCCAGTCCTCAGCCACAGGAAGGAAGTGGCATTGTGGTGCTGCAAGGTGGGAGAGGATTAGTTAGTGTGGAAAGTGAACATAGTTTTGTTGTGTCAAGATGGAATCTTCAGGTGGTGGGTGTGGCCACCCAACCTTACCCTCAAGCTAATGTGGTAAACGTCGAGTTTGGGGTAGTGTTTTAAGGGGACCACACTCCCGCGTAGGCTGGCTGGCCTCAAACTCAAAACCCTGCCCTCCCATAGTATGTGCACTATACTTGTTCTGCTTGCTGGAGGGCTTGTTGCACTGCAGGAGAGGCCTCTAGTGCCTAGCATACAGCAAGTACTTAATAAATCCCGTATCCAGGTCCCAAGCCCTGTCTACCTCCCATCCTTGTGGCCTGCATCTTCTTAGGTGCAGAGATTGTGATGCTGGTGGGACAGTTTACCTGTTGACCTTGTACAGTCCACTTTAAGACATCTGATCACCAGGCCTGCTGGCATTGGCATAGGCCAGAGTTCAAGGACAACCTGGACTACACAGAAAGTTCCAGTACAAGAAAAATAAATCACCTGACAGCACTGGTCTGGTCGGTCATGCCAGCAATCATTGGTGGCTGGTCTCTCATGGAAATGCTGTCCTGGTACCCAGACAGGTGTGGCCATAGCCTTCAGAACACCACAATCAGTCTGAGCGTGGTGGCACACGTCTGTAATCCCAGCACTCTGGGAGGCAAAGGCTGGTGGATCTCTGTGAGTTGAGGCCAGCCTGGTCTACAAAGCAAGTCCAGGGCAGCCAAAGCTACAAAGACAAGCCCTGTCTTTAAAAAAAAAAATAATAATAATAAATAAATAAATAAAACCCCACAAGCACTGGTTCTCACTCAGGGTGCTCACCTCCAGGCTTAAGTCAGATGACCCAGTTCCTGCTTCTCTTCAGACATGCTGGGACCCCTGGCTACATACTGTCACGTGGCTTGGAACAAGCATTGTTCCCCTTGAGCTTGCTGCATACTTCTTGTATAATTAATATAATAAAATTAATATTTTATAATAAACCACATATGTGAGAATTCCACAGTTCTTTATGGAATTAACCTGCATCTCCTCGATCCTGGACTCAGTTCTTACATGCCCACCCCTTTCCACCTCCTCCTGTTGCCCTACCCCTGAGCCACACCCTCAGCCTTAGGTTACTTTCTGTTTGGTGGGGGTGGGGGTTGTGTCGAAACGGGGGTTTTTCTGTAGCCCTGGCTGTCCTGTAGCTCCCTCTGTAGACCAGGCTGGCCTCAGCCTCACAGAGAGCTGCCTGTCTCTGCCTCCTGGGTACTGGGATTACAAGAGTGCGCTTCCACTGACTAGCTGGAACGAAGTTTTCCATACATGTTTTTCCCATTCCTCAGATCCTCCCCTACCATCGAGGTTTGTAATAGCGTGCGCACGCGCGCGCACGCGCGCGCACACACAGAAAAACTACAAAAATGGAAACCAAAATATAAAGGCTCCCAAGCAAAGCAAAATGTCTGCAAAAATAACCATTGAATTCATTCTGTGTTGGTCAACTGCTGGGCACGTGGCCTGGACGGTCCACTGGAGAAAACTGAATTTTCCTTCACCTGACGGTGCCAACTGGAAATAGCTTCTTGGGTAGGGGTTGGAGCTCCAGTCCTTTTCTCTGTGCCTGCAGTGGAGTCTTATCTTGCTGGAATGTGCATGCTGCCACCATTTTTGTTGAGTTCAAATGTGTGTCGGCCCTGTTGTGTCTGGAAGGCACTGTTACTTTGGAGATCCCCTCCCCCCGCCCCCGCCTCCCTCACGTCCCTGCCCTGAGCCCTGGGGTGGGATGGAGACGTCTCATGTATGACTGGGTGCACTCAAGTCTCACTTTCTGCATTGTCCACTGTAGAAGGAAGCCTCCCTGACTTGTGAAGACTTTTTTAAGTCAGCACAAAGCAGCTCTCTGCTCCATGACAGAAGCCTTGTGGGTTCCAGGCCAGCTTGGACTGTACCTCAACCCTGTCCAAGACAAAGTGCCTTCTGCCTGTAGCTCCTGTCTCCTTGCTCAAGTGAGGGTTCTCAGACTGGGTCCCACACAGCTATCATCTGTAATGTTATGTTAGCAATCTTTTTAAAGCAAGGCCTTCTCTCTGGCCCCTAGGGCCCTGCTCCTTGAGGGCGTCTCGTCTCCTAGACCCATCACACCCCCCCTCGTGGGGACTAAGAAGCCACTGGGCCTTAGTGAGAGGACGTGTGAGTTTCATGGCACACTTCTAGGAGACACTGGCCATTTCCCAAGCATGACTGAGCGTTTAGAGCCCTCTGGAATAAAACCAGTAGAGTGGCTTTCATGGAGTCTCCATTTTCTCATTCTTGGGTCACCAGCATGAGCAGGCAGGGAATTCTGGCCCCAACTTGGGATTCCCTAAGAAAGGGAAACCCAGGCCCACATCCTCCCCAGGGTTCCACTCTGTCATTCACCTCCAAATTGCTTCTTGTGTGCTGGGGACATGTGAGTGGCTTACATGGCAGCTGCTTGGCTTTCTGGGGGTGACCAGCAGGAACAGTGTTCTCAGAGAGGGAACAGCATATACAGGAACCCCTAGGAAGGAGGACCTGAGAGGACGGAGTAAGCAGAAATGTGCAATACTTGGGGGTGCAAACTCTGGCCTGAAGGCTCCACGGACCCACAGCAAGCTGCAGGCCTGGAGGGGAAGACACTGGAGACAAAGTCTTCTCTGTGGTGCTGCCTTGCTATGGGATCCAAAGCGCTAATGTCAGGGACCCACCCAGCAAGTGAGGAGGGAAGGTGAGTCACAGGCCCTTGGATGGGCGGCCTCATATCTAAGAGTCTGTACCCCTAAGACCACAGCTGGGCTCCAGAGGGAAACCCTGGCTTTCAAAGAACAAAAAGCAAAACAAAACAACCAGGTCTCGGGTGGAGCTAGGACTGTGTGACAGCAAAACCATCCTCAACATCAAATAGGAGAGGGACCACAGGCAAGTCAGAGTTGCTGAAAGCTTCTAGTTTCCAGGTATGCCGCTTCTGCCCCACATCGCCACCAGGTGGCGCCGAAGAGCCATACTCAAGTGGGCCCCCCCAGGTCCTCCAGCCAGCTCCATCTCTGCCTCACCATCCAGGGCCACTCCTGTGTAAGTCTAGTCCCTGGGACCTCAGTGGTGGCTGGCAAGGAGTCTCCACTGGTACCCAGGGTCCCCAGAGGCGCCTGGCTCCAGGCTACAGTTGGGGGTGCACTGATCTTAGAATTAGGAGTTGCTGCCCATCCTTGGCTACATCACAAGTTTGAGGCCAGTCTGGGTTACATGAAATCTTGTCTCTTTCAAATAATAATAACTAATAATAGCAACAACAGTAACAATAGTGATAATAATAACAAGTGAGGGGAGGCATTAGGCTACCTTGGTGAGTAAAAGAACATGGCAGCCACCAGGTGGTAGTGATGGTGGCGGTGGCTTATGCCATTGATCCCAGCACTTGGGAGGCAGAGACAGGTGGATCTCTGAGCTCAGGGACAGCCTGGCCACAGAATGAGTTCCAGGACAGCCAGGGTTACGCAGAGAGATCTTGTCTCCAAGACAAAAGAAGGAACAAAAACCAAAAACTTTAGCAGCCAAACTGCAAATGCATACACACAAATATATATATTTTTTTGAATTAGAAAAATGTGGGGTGTGATGACACATGCTTCCCAGCACTCAGGAGGAAGAGGCAGACAGGGTTACATATACAACTGCTAACCAAATACATATTTGTGGAAGAAAGAGGGAGAAAAGCATAAAGCAGTGGTAGATGTCTGTCATCGCAGCACTTGGGAGACAGGGGCAGGAAGATAGTCATAAGTCTGAGGCCAGCCTAGACCACATAGACCCTGTTTAAAGAAATACTACAATTGAGCTACGTTCTACACAATGGAGCACCCTGGGCTTCTAGAGCATTGAAGATGAGCAACGAACACTCTCAGGATACAGAGAATGTCAACCAAAAATAAGACATGAGCGATGACTGCTTTCGTTCACATGTAAAAAGTATCCGTGAATCAATAAAAACCAACAGTACAATAAGGAAGAAGGGGGTGAACTATTTGACATTCTGAAAAGCAAATTCAAATGTCCCTACATGATGGGAACTGACCTTCTGAGCAGTGCTGTGACCTGAGCGTCTGGCTTTTCAGAGGTCAGGGATTCTCTGAACTTGCTGCCATCAGCCTGTGTGTTTCTAGAACATACCACCGAGTCAGATACAAAAGCCATGATCCCTCCAGACAGCCAGGGCAGAGAGCCCACAGGCCACAGCCACCTTGGCTTGCCTCTGAACTGGAGGTGGCACTGAGAGCAGTCCAGGTGGCTACCATGGCCTCCACCTGCTGTAGCCCTGTGGCCTGGCCCTCACAGTGACCAGTAGATACCCATGAGTGTGATGGGTGACAACTGAGAGCTTGATCTGTGAGTGGTGCGGAGGGACATGGGGACCTGGTCCTGCAGATGAAGCCAGACACCCACTATGCTTGCTAGGACTCAGTTTCCCCCTTGTGCCACAGGTTGCATGTTAATGGCTCAGCAGGTGTGTTGTACCCTAGTCTGACTGGATCGTGGACAACACAAGCAGTTCTGAGCAAGCAAGCCATTCCACACTCTGCAGTCCAGCAGTCAAGACTGAGTGTTCTCCGGGTGTGGTGGCGCACGCCTTTAATCCCAGCACTTGGGAGGCAGAGGCAGGCGGATTGATGTGTTCGAGGCCAGCCTGGTCTACAAAGCGAGTCCAGGACAGCCAATGCTACACAGAGAAACCCTGTCTCGAAAAAGTTTGCCTCCCGAGTGCTGAGATTAAAGGCATGCGCCACCACGCCTGGCCAAAAAGCTTCATGGGACTGTAGGCAAAACTCACTGGTAGAGGCCTATCTAGAACCCCCGCCAATGAGGGGCTGGGGTGTCCTTTCCCTGTCATGTGCCAACCCTTGGATTTTATTTGTAGTTTCACGTGGAGGATGTGCCCTGTCACAAACATGTTGTGTCTTCTACCCATTTTTGTAATTTAGTGTTCGTACTTGTTGGTCTCCAGAAGCCTTTTACACACTTTGCCTGTTGGTACTTTGTCTATCAACTCTCGGGAGTTTTCATTGGCTTTGTTCGTGTTTGCCTATGTGAAGTGTTTGTCTGTAGGTGTTTTATATTTGTGTGTTGTCGGTTATTAGTCTTTTAATTAAAGCCTCCAGGATGTAATATCACCCTACACAGTACACTGAGGTGTATGTTTTTCCTCTGTATTCTCCTAGCTCTTTTGTGTGTGAGGGGGATGGGAGATCAGGGTAGCCCAGACTGGCCTCAAACTCACGAGGATCTGCCTGCCTCTCCTGAGCCACCAAAATGTCACTTGGTTGCTAGAATGTTTTGTTTTTCTCTGTGGAGTCAAACTCAACACCTAGAATACTCTCTCAGCAGAGCCGTTCTTGGGTGAGTGTGCTTCAGGAGCCCCGTGACAACCTCATCTTACCATGCCCCAGTTGACAGACAGAGACACTGAGGCAGGGTGGGGGTGGGGGGTGGAGACTGGGTTAGAAGGGCCACAAGGCCGGTGACAACTAACGCCCAGCAGCGCAGAGGACAAACTGCTCAGTCCTGTCAGGTGTGTTTGCATAAGTGTGCTGGAGATGGGCTGAGGCTGGGGCGCCTCTTTCTCCCCACTTACTGAGCTCTGTGGGTGGTGACTGTGGGCAAATGGGAACATTGAACTCTTACCCATCTCCCTGAAGCCCCAGCTCCAGAGGCCACATGAATTTCTTCTAGCTCAAACTCAGAAGAAGTCTGTCTCCCCTGCTCAAGCCAGACCCACATAGGCTGGAGAATATGGTCCCCTTTCCCCAACTAGATGACCATGGAGGGCAAAGATTGAGATTTTTCTGGAGCCCACCAACACAAAGAAAGCCAATGCGGATATAGATTAGGGAAGACGGTGCTAGAATGTTCCCTGGAGGGGGTCAAGAAATGTGTGGGTGGGTTACACTACCCTCCCCGTCCCGTCCTGCTTCTTTATTCCTCATTACTTCTGCCTCAGAAACAGGGACCAGCTCTGTTCCTCCAGCTCAACCAGGATCCACGCTGCCCCAGGGCCTTTGCGTGTGCTGTCACGGGAAGGTTTGCCATGGAGGCCTGGGGCTGGGCCAGCCAACGTCACCACCTCCCCTCCACCCCCATCCCTGTGAGCTGCTCCCGTAGTAGGGCGTGCCTGAAAGGGGCGGAGGCGGGTGGCCCAGCCGGTCAGGCAGGTGCTGGCCTGCGAGAGAGAGTCGCGGGCTGGCGGCGGCCATGGAGGGGCTGCGTCGCGGGCTGTCCCGCTGGAAGCGCTACCACATCAAGGTACACCTGGCCGATGAGGCGTTGCTGCTGCCACTGACCGTGCGGCCCCGCGACACACTGAGCGACCTGCGCGCGCAGCTAGTGGGCCAGGGCGTGAGCTCGTGGCGCAGAACCTTCTACTACAACGCTAGGCCGCTGCCCGACCATCAGACGGTGCGCGAGGCGCGCTTGCAGGACGGCTCGGTATTGCTGCTGCTCAGCGACCCCAGGTGACCAGGGAGGGACCTGGGCTGGGAACCTGGGCTGGGATCTAGGCTGGGGACCTGGGCTGCTGGGGACCTGGGCTGGGGACCTGGGCTGCTGGGGACCTGCGCTGCTGGGGACCTGGGCTCCTGGGGACCTGGGCTGCTGGGGACCTGGGCTGCTGGGGACCTGGGCTCCTGGGGACCTGCGCTGCTGGGGACCTGGGCTCCTGGGGACCTGGGCTGCTGGGGACCTGGGCTGCTGGGGACCTGGTAGGCTCGTGGGTTCTGGTTTATACAGCATGTCCTGCTGGGATGGTGGTGACTCTGGTAAGGAGGGCTCCTGTGACTATGTCCTCTTTTCTCTCAGCCCCATTAGCTCTGTTGGTCTGTGACACAGACTCCAGCAGTGGCTCTGGGGACTTCCTTCCTGCCGTCCGTCCTTCTGTGTCTCTGCCTCTGTGTCCTGGTCTCTGTCTGTCTCTCTTTCCCCCACCCCCACCCCGCCCGGTTCTTCATGTCTCTGCCTGTGTGTTTCCATCGCTCCTTCAGTTTCTGTCTCCTCGCCTCAGACGTGGGCAGGACAAGCAGCCTGGGGACCACTGCTGCACTCCCAGTCTCAAGCCCCCCAGTACCGACACTGTGCCCAGACTGTCTCTTGTGTCTTCCTGTCCACCCCCTCAGGTAGTCAAGGCTGGGGGAGATGGAGCCATGATTTTAGGAACACAAGGCGGCTGAAGGAGCAGGCTGGGCCAGGGGGTGCCACACCTCTCCCTTCCTGGGAGCCCAGCCTTTTCCAGGTAAGCTACTCAAATGAGGGCCATAGAGATGGTGGAATACTCAGGTGGGGAAACCGAGGACCCACGGAGTAGACATGCTTGCCTCACCCTCCCATCTCCTAATGTTGGCTCAGCGCTGGTGGCCCCAACTTGCTGTGTGACCTTGAGGAATTCCCTGCTTGCTTCTGACCTCCTACTGCCCATGCTTGGCCTCCACTGACTGCTCTTGGTGGCCATGGGACTACAAGTGCTCTACCTGCAATTCCTATGCTGTCCACTAGGGGGCTCCAAGCACTGTGTGTCTACTGGAAAAAGGCCCCAGGGGCTTGAGTGACCACCTACCACTGCACTCCCCGTCCACACCCAGATTTAGGCTACTGGGAAAAGGGAAGGAGGGCACTGGCCTTTGAGTTGCTGATTCAGATCCCTTGGGTTCGCGTGTCCCTTGATGATCCAGGTGCCGGGTTCCCAGGTAGATGCGGTGTCCCAGCCCTACTGATACCCACTGTTTCCTGTGTTCCTGATGGTGACTTCAGACTCCGTCCAGCTCTCCAGCAAGGAGCCTTCTGGTTTCTCTGTGGCCTTGGGGACCGTCCCCCTCCCCAGGGACCCTCCGCTGCCTGGATCCTCCATCAATCCCCAGAACACAGCCTCTTCCAGGAAGCCCTCCAGTCACAAGGCACAGTTCCATCTTTGGGGACCCATAGGCCTCCTCCAGATTTGAAGATCTGTGGCCTCCAGAAGGATCTGCTAGAGCCCTGACTGAGGAGACTCTGATGGGGGGGGGGCCTGGTGAGCCCACGGGTGTGTGCAAAGTGGTCTGAGTATTTCAGCACACCACTGTGGCTGTGGGTGCTCTGCTCTACCACCCCAGTGTTGAGTGTACCTCAGCCTCCATTAGCCACGCCCCCATGTCTGTCCCCCTACCTCTCAGGTGCTGGGAACTGCACAGTGAGCCCAGAAGGAAATAATTGGTTTAATTAAGAGTTGTACAGGCTACAGGGGTTAGAGCGGGCCAGGTGGGGACTGAATCTTGGCCTTTCGGAAGCAGGGCATGCACAGCTGGCCCTTGGGGCCCTGAGGGGGTCTGGGTCCGGGCTCTGCTACCCAGTCTCCTCCCAGGCCCGCGGGGCTATTGCTCAGCTGTAGGCGATGCTGCTGTCCCTGTGGGAGAGCTGGTGGGGGGAAGGGTTGGCACTAGGGGAGGTGAGAGAAAGCATTTTGACATTTAACAAACACTATGCAAATAGCATGCAAATAGCATGCAAATCGCTACTCACTCCTTAAGCCCGACAGCCCTGGCGTGTTCAGAAATAATAATGTAGGGCCTGTCCCTGGTGCCAGTCCTGGCGGCCTTCCACTACCCCCCCCCCTTCCCTCCCGTCCCTCCCTCCCTCCTACCCTTCCCATCTTTGATCCAAGGCCTCCTAGACCTGAAGTGGGTGTAAACAACCCAATTGGCTGCCTGCATCCTGTTTTCCAGATCAGAGAACCGAGACCCACAGAGGCCTTAGGTCCCAAAGCAACAGTGTGGAAAGGATGTGGCCCCTCCCCAACAGTCACCGGAGGCCAGTATGGACAGAATCTGTGCACAGAGAAAGGTGACAAGTGAGGAGGCCTCAGGCCTGTGGTGTTGAGGCTAAGGCCCCACAAGAGGTCTCCCTGGATCCTGGGCACTGGCCCCTCTGCTGCCCCTCCCCCCCTTTTTGTTAACCCTTTTTTCAAACTCCTATTTATTCTACAGAAGCCTACCTTTGGCGCCCCATTTTTACACAGCCATTCCTGATACGCCTATAATAGCCTCCGGTTCCCTTTGGGCCCCTGCCATGCCAGCACAGAGCTCTCTGTCTGAGGCCTGAGTCATGAAAAGCAGGTGGTGGGAGGCTAATTCCATCTCTGTGAGCTCAGCTCAGGAGCCCCAAGGTCATCCAGTCTGGGCTTCTGGGTACGGAGGGGCCATTTTGGATGTGTCTCAAATAAAAGGCTGAAGACAAAGCAGGTGTCTGCTATGACCCAGCTTCGTGCTCCCCCTGTTCTTGTACCGTCCTCCTACTTTGGATGACACAACTTGCTGCCCACTCTCCCTCCAGGGCCTGCCGGGCTTCGGGCCCCACCCAGTCAGCAAGCCCTGGCTGGGGCAGGAAGTTTCGGCTGAGACTTGGCAGTTTCTCTGGTCGCAAGGAGGCCCGTGGCATCCCAGGAGGGGCCAACTCCTGCCATGGGGCCCACCCACGCTGGGTCCTGACAGTCAGCAGCTGCGGCGGGGGTGGGGGGGAGTGAGGATCAGAGCTCGCTCCTTGTGCAGGTACTCCCTCCGCAGTCAGCCCACGCGAACAAGCAACTGCAGGATACTGGGCCTTTTGCACGCGGGACCCAGCACAGAAGAGCTGAAGGCCACAGACAGGACCTCCCTGTGATTTTCCCTGAAGACCTAGCAGCGGCCCAGCGACCCTCTCCAGAAGCCATTCTAATCACTTTATCTATTTCTGTGCCTAGAGATTTCAAAAACTATAAAGAGGGCTGGGGGCGGGGTCAGGGGTGGAGCCCCGTCTAGAATCCCCCAGTGAGGGGCTGGGGGCGTGGTCAGGAGTTGGTTTCCCCCCTCCCCTGTCTAGCATCCCCCCCTCCCCCCTCCCCTCCCCCACCCCCCCCCCCGTGAGGGACTGGGAGCGTGGTCAGGGGTGGAGCCCCTGCCTAGAATCTTCCTGTAAGGGGCCCCTGGACATGGTCAGGGTAGAGATCCTTTCTTGGAGGCCACACCCACCTCCTTGAGGGACTGTAGGCAGGGCCTAATCTTGATTGACACTACCCTAAACCTTCACTCTTATGTCATGAGCTAAGATCTTGCTGCCCTTCCCACACTGAGTCTCTTTTTGGGGTCACAGGACTTTGGCACGATTCACTTTTCTCTTTAACCCGCCCCCAGCCCCACCTTTTACTTTTTTATTTTCCTTTGTTTTTAGTTTCTACTTTTGCTTCTCCTTTTTTTTTAATATAAGTATTTTATTTTTAAGATTTATTGATTAACTACACAGTATGCACCAGATCACATTATAGGTGGTTGTGAGCCACCATGTGGTTGCTGGGAATTGAACTCAGGACCTCTGGAAGAGTAGAGTAGTCAGTGCTCTTAACTTCTGAGTCATCTCTCCAGCTGCTTCTCTTTTTGAGACTGAGTTGTCATAACTGTGGCCCAGACTGGCCTCAAATTGGCAACAATTCTCCTGCCTCAGGATCCTGCCTTTTAGTTTACCCTTTAACTTCAAAGGCGCTCCTCTGGGGGAGGTTCCCAAATGATTCATGCTCCTTTAGTTTAAAAAAAATTTTTTTGGGAAGGGGGGCCAGGCATGGTGGTACACACCTTCAATCTCAGCACTCGGGAGGTCGAGGCAGGAGGATTGCTGTGAGTTCGAGGCCAGCCTGGTCTACAGAGTGAGTCTAGGACAGCCAAGGCTACACAGAGAAACCCTGTCTCAAAAAACCAAAAATTAAAAAAACATTTTTTTTTTTGAGAGAAGGTCTCAGCTGTTCTGGAACTTGATATATAGACCAGGCTGGCCTTGAACTCACAGAGATCCTCCTGCATCTGCCTCCCAAGTCATGAAATTGAGCTACCTCATGGCTTTAATTTTTCCTTTTCTTCCTTCCTTCCTTCCTTCCTTCCTTCCTTCCTTCCTTTCTTATATACATTTGTTTGTTTGTTATGCTGTAATTCATTCTGTGCCTGTTTCCCCTGCAGCTGGGGCTGGGATTCAGTAACCAGGCAGTGAGCGTGTGGGATGCATGGCACCTTCCTCCCACGGATTCTGCTCCTGTCACTATGGCCCCAGCACCGTTCCGGTTCTATCTGATCAAAGTCCCTAGCACTCAGCTCCCTGCTCTGTAATGAATGGGGAAACACTCAGGTTTAATCACCGGCTTGAGGACAGAGAGCTCAGGCTACGGCTGGACAGGGAGTTGGCCGCAGCAGGAGGCAGGCGGACGGGTGGCCTGGGAGAATCACTTTCCCTCTCTGAACTTCTGTATGGTCATGGGGGACAGGGGTGCTGTCGGGTGTTGGGAGACACTGGTCAAAGGTCACTCTGAGTTACAAGAATTTAGAGGCAGGGGCATGGTGGTGGCTTGTGCCTTTAAAGGGAGACAGAGGCAGGAGAGTCTCTGTGAGTTGGAGGTCAGCCTGGTCTGCATAGTAAGTTCCAGGACAGCCAGGGCTACCTAATGAGACACTGTTTCAAAGAAAAGAAAAGGAGGGGGGCAGGCTGGGTTATCTAGTGTCCTGTCTGATATATCTGATGTGGGGAGGGTGCAGGGTGGGGGGAGGGTGCACGGCAGCCAAGACAGCTTAGGGGAACCGTCTAGAAGGACAAACCAGTAGACTGAGCATGTGCTAAGGTCCTGGGGCAGGACTTTCTAGTGTGCCAGAGGCTTCCTCCCTGTGGGACATATTGGGGGGCGGGGATTGGCTGCAGTGGAAGCCAGCAGGGTTCACCGCTGGGTACCCCATCTGTCCTATCACCCCCTGTGAGTCACTACTCCCATCTCTCTCCTCTTCATCGCTTTCCAGGAAAACAAGCTCACATTCCAAAAAAAAAAAATTCACTTTTGCAGAGCAGACCCTCAGAGCCTGGACCTGGGGGCTGGAACGGATTGCACTTATTTGTTAACTGTTGAGGCTCTCGCTGGCCTGTAGAGAGAGGTCAGAGGTCAGCCTGCTCAGAGGTCAGTCAGAGTGGGCTCTGGGGAATGAACTCAGACCATCAGGCTGGGCAACAAGCCCCTGATGAGCCATCTCTGAGGACTGAGTTTACACCCAGCGGCACATGGTGGATTTCACGCTCGGGGTCAGCCCAGGATGCTTCAGGCTGTTCCCACGTGCTGGAGCCACAGCAGCCTCTTTGGATCCTAAGGGATGGAAAAGCAAATGATGTGTCCTTGTGCTGTCAGGGTTGGGCTGGAGAAAGCCAGGACATAAAATAACTGTCATTGGCCAGCACTAGAGCAAGATATGCCTTTTTCTCAGAGATCCCATTTTACAGGGGAGTGCACTGGGGCAGAGGGCAAGCTGGGGGGGGGGGCCCTGCCTGAGTCACACAGAGGAGAAGGGGCACACCGTCTCACCCTCCTTGCTTGCTGGATCACAGTCCCATCCCTGACATGGTGCAGATGGGGAAACTGAGGTACCATAACCATGACGACTGGTGACACACATACACAAAGGCACAAATACATGAATAAATTTACATAATGCAAAAATTAAGAGCCTGGTACTGTTACCATGGCCACCAGCCTGGGTAGAGGATTTCTTAGTGGTTACGTATTTATTTAAATGGCTATATTCTAAAATGTATTTACCCCCACAAAGGTAGCGAGTGGGACAGCAGCCAGCAGCTTGAGCCCCAGGTTCTGTACCATTAGTGTGCCCTTGACAGGTCACCTGGAGCGGAAGCTGCAGATTCCCACAATCGTCAGTGTCACCAGAGTCCTCAGCCTTCCGCAGGCCACAGGCCACCCCGAGGACATGCACATGGCCACCTGCCTGAGACACATGAGAGGGCCAGCAAGATGGCTCAGGGGAGACTTGCCGCCAAGCCTGCTGGGCTGGGTCCCATCTCCTCCTGCAGTTTTCCTCCTATGCTCAGGCCCACAGGAGCCTTCCCGAAGGTCTGCACAGCCCGTCCTCTGCCAGCTGCCTGGGGACAATTACAGTGTCCCAGACACAGCACAGACAGGCCTCATGTTTAATTCATCCTGAGTTAGTGACAGCCATAGGGAGAGGGCAGCAACCTGGACCCTCCACTCCTGGCCAGAGGTGCTTGGCAGTGGGGTGGAGGTTTGTGTTTTGCACTTGGAGTCTCCTTGGCCTGTGGGACATCCTTCCAGGGGACATGAGGGGCTGTGGGGAGTGGGCAGGCAGGGGATGCTGCTGTGAGCTCACACAGCCCATGCCTGCTCCTCCCATCTGCACCCCAGCATGGCTCATGTGACTGGTATGTTGCACATACAGGTGGGCCAGCAGGCTGGGATGGCTGGGGATGGGGATGTTAGGGTAGCAGGGAGTGGGCACGGTGTCACAGTGAGGGAGCCAGCCACACCGAGTGCATGAAACCCTGCATCAGCCATGACAGGGAGTCATGAGGAGCCAGGGACAGAGGTGGGAAGGGACAGGACAGACACCATGTGATGCCTGTCTCTCTCATACACACACACACACACACACACACACACACACACACACACACACAGTAAGTCATTGTGATGAAACTGTATAGAAGATTTATTTTGTGTAAATGGCATGTGCCTGTGTGTCTGTGCATGTGTGTGTAGTTACCTGTATCGTCCAGAAGAGGGCATCAGATCCCCAAACTTGAGTCACAGGAGAGGGGACCAATCAAGTTCCTTGGCAAAAGCTGCAGAGTTCTCTTTTCTTTCTTTCTTTCTTTCTTTCTTTCTTTCTTTCTTTCTTTCTTTCTTTCTTTCCTTCCTCCTCTTCCTCTTCCTTCTTTTTTAATGAAGCTGTCAGCTTCATAAAAGCAGGAGGAAAAAATAAGCCAGGCATGAAAGTGGGGAGGCAGAGGCATGAGGATCTCTGTGAGTTCAGAGTCAGCCTGGGCTACATAGAAAGTTCCAGGCCAGCCAAGGATATGTAGAGAGACCCTGTCTCAAAATAAATAATTACAAATAATACATTACAAAGGCATTTTGGGCATTGACTGGCACACAGTAAGTGCTCTATACTTGTCTGAAATCAACCTTCTCTTTAGGGACTGAGAGCTGCCCGCAGGCATGTGAGGTGTAATCTCTCGCTGGCCAGATTCCAAGGCCAGGGTCCAGCCTGGTGTCGCATCTGCGCCTGAGCAGCCATGAAGTGGCGGGCTGAGTTCCGTGCACATGAGTAGCTCAGTCTCTGAGGCTCAGAGAGGGACAGAGCCATCCCTGGGCTGCACAGCACAGCACAGCGGTGAGGAGGGGCCTGGCCCATTGGCATTGTCCCAAGGCCTGGATCCGGGGTTGGCGGCTGCAGACTCTGATGGGGGATGCACCTCGGCGGAGGTACCCAGCGTTTCCATGGTAACCTGGCAGGGGCCAGGCCAGAGCGATTAGACATCCTGAGGAGCAGTAGCTAAAAATAGAACACGCCCCACAGGGCTCCTTAGTGCTGGGCTTTTGGCTGCCAGTCCGTCCTGTCTGCCCTCTGTGCTCGGGGGACAGGATGTAGTGATGGCTGCCTAGGTCCCCAGCCCCGTGCCTGGTGCAGCCTTTCCCGTGTAGTTCTGCGCACCGCTAACCTGGCTCAGAGGTCCTGTTTGTCCCCTCACCACAGGGCTGACGGTGTGCCTCTGCTGAGTCTGTTAGCCCCCTTAGTCCCGGAGGCAGGAAGAACGGCTCTTGGGCCTGGCTTTCTAAGTAGGACTTGGCACACAGTCTTTGGCTTAATAAATGTGGAACCAACACCCTATGCCTGAAAAATGGGTCCGCTGGGAAAAATGACAGTGGTCTAATTTTATTTTATTTTTTTCCGACAGTCTCGTGCAGCCCAGGCTGGCTTCAAATTCACTGTGTAGCCTGGGATGACCCTGAACTCCCGCCCACCTTGTTTGTGCTGTGGACAGGCTTGTGCCACCAACGCCCCGACTTACTCTTTCAGTGCTGGGGATGGAACCAGGGTCTTGCTCACACAGGCGCACGTGAGGCACCGAGCACCATCCCACCAGTCACTGGCCCAATTCCCAGGTGATGGCCTGGCTGTGTGACCTTAGGCAGCAGATTCACCTCTCTGGTCCCTTTTCACCGTAATCTCTACAGCAGGGAAAAGGGAATTCTAGAATTCAAAATACGAGTATCAGGAGGACTCAGAATCCTGGGTTCTTTGCAACTTAGTTTACCAGTTTCCCATAATGCCATGGTTTAACTAAGAGACAAGTCCCAGCTCCCTTGTCCTATGTCCTAGGCACTGGCTCAGACTGGCAGGCGACCCCAAAACCTGCCAGGACCCAGGCTCTGATTCTCAACTCCAGCTTACATGTTAGGGCACATAATGGCTGCTCAGCTACGTCCATCACAGCCACCATCTAAGTTGTTGGAGGTAGAGAGAGCAGAAACAGGAATGAAAAAGGAGACCTATTGGCATCTTTGGAGGTTAAAACCTGGGGGTAAGCACATGGTCCCTTCACTGGCTCTATTGTGGGCAGTGAAATGATCTCCCGCTGCAAGAGTGGCTGGGAAATGTAGTCCTCCCTCATCTCAAAAGAGAAAGTGGGGCTTGTATAATGGAGCCCAGTGCACCTTGCTTGCCCGCCCCCCTTGTCCCTCCCCCCGGGGGGGGGCCTGTGACTGCTGGAGGTAGAGGCTCTATGCTGTCCCTGGGGCCTTTGCATGCCTCTGCTACCCTCCCCCAAGGCTCCTCTCATATTCTTTAGGTTCCTCAGTAGTTCCTCCCCAAAGGATGTTGAGCCACACCGGTAGAAGTTCCAGCCTGCTCTCCTTCCCCAGCCTCTTCCTGACCTCTCCCCTACTAGTGGGTGGGTAACGGAGTGGAGGTGGGGCCGTTTTTCCTGCGGAATATCTGCAATTTCTCCTCCTGCCCAACCATTTCTCTTTTCCATTCCTTTCCACCCTGAGAACGCTGGAAGCAAAGAGCCCAGGATGACCCAGGAGGCATCTGTAGCCCTCCGGGCCCAGCGCCCCACCTGCTGCCACATCAAGTCACAGCCACCCAGTGAGATGAAATTCCTACTTCAAAAGACGCCCTCGGCCTGAGGAAGCCGCTCTGAGACAGGCTTCCGTGTAGCCCAGGCTGGCCTGGAAGTCCACGCGTAGGCGGACTTCCGTGGGCTCTGGCCTCTGGGTGTGTAGCATGGGACCTCGTGGCTGCGGGGTGAGAGCTCTACCGTCAGAGGCATGTCCCCACTTGTTTGGTTTTTGTTGTTTCTTTGTGAGTCAGGGTCTCGCCATGTAGCCCAGGTTGGCTTCAGAATCGACATTCCCCTGCCTCAGCCTCAGCCTCCAGGGTGCTGTGATGACCCCTCCCCCGATGGATGTCAGTTTTGTTTTGTTTTGTTTTCTCCTCTTTGGACATCAAGGTTCTCCTGAGGAGTGGAGTTCCTTGCTTTACTGAAGGTCACTCCAATGTCCCACTCCACCCAGGCCCCACGGAATCTACACCCCCACACCCTCCTCCACCTTCCCACACCACGGGCCGCCCCGTGCCAGGATTCTGTTTAGTTTAATAATCTTCTGAAAGTTTAATTGTTCTTTTATTCATCCGTGACCTTTCTCTCTCATCTGGAGACGTATTTATGGCTAATCTACAAACTTCAAGAACCAGATCTATTTGCAAAACCAATTACCTGCGTATGCAAATGAGCCTCTTGCTGCCCAGGTCCCTGGGCCAGCTGGTGGGGGCGGCGGCAGGGAGGGGAGTGCGGCTATGCCTCATAATCCCTGTGTCTGGGACCTGGGGGACCCCCCCCCAGAGTTAATGAGAATCACAAGGATCAACAAGGACCTGATCCCTGAGTCCTGGACACCCTCCCCCCAACGGGCCTCTCCAAGTGATGGACAAGACAGTTGCTCCCTGTCCCACCCACCCATCCACCCATCCATCCATCCATCCATCCTTTCTTTCTTTCATTCATTCATTCGTTCGTTCGTTCATTCATTCATTCACCAGTGTACATTTTGTGTGCCAAGCACTGCTGTCCGTTCTAAGAAAGTGTGGATAGGAAGAACAGAGCAGCTGGAAATTCCCACTGGAATGGAGGAGACTAGACAGCCAGGGATCCTGAAATATGAGAGGCTGAGGGCATGGTCAGGGGTGGAGCCCCGCCTAGAATCCCCCAGTGAGGACGTGGGGGCGTGGCTTTGTGTCGACCTTTTGCCTAGCAGGGATGAGACCCTGCCTCAGGGCCTTTGCACTTCTGATGTGCTTTCCCTGGAATGTTCTTCCCAGAGATCTGGGCCAGGCTGTGTCTTCCTCCCAGGGTGGCTCATAAACATTTGCTGCAGCAGTTGATGGCTCTGTCTGCAGGAGGCCAGGACGAGCTGCGATCTCGGCTTAGTCATGTAGGCCAAACAGTCCCCATTTCTTGATTGAGAGCATCCGTACTGTGATAGGGGCTTCTGGCCTGGCCAGGGAATCCCAGGGAGCTGGGCGGGCTGGGCATTCACAGGGGCTCCGAGGTGAGGAACGGCTGAGAAAGTCACCTCTGGATCCTGGGTTGGAAGTCAGGACCCCTTTCCCTCTAGACCAACCAGAACTGCTAAACCTGAGCAAAAGGCAGCTGTGGCCACACATCCCATGTCTCCCTTTAGGCTTTGGGGTCTCTCTCCTTGGGCTTCATCCTACTTCCGGTGGCCACGATTCAGCGCCTTTCTCCCTGTCACCCACAGTGGCTGGCTCCTGCCTCTCTCTTTCTTTCTTACTCTCCCACAGTGTATACAGAGACATGAAAACAGACAGCTTTCCACAGACTGCTCCCCATCCAGGGTCCCCTCCACAGGGGCAGCTACATCACCTCCCCTTAGCATGCAGTTCCATGACTCTCTCGCAAGAACGGACCCTCTGCTGGGTGTGGTGGCACTCGCCTTTAATCCCAGCACTTGGGAGGCAGAGGCAGGCGGATCACTGTGAGTTCCAGGCCAGCCTGGTCTACAAAGGAAGTCTAGGACAGCCAAGGCCACACAAGAAAACCCTGTCTGGAAAAAAAAAAAAAAAAAAAAAAAAGAATGGACCCTCTAGAAGTAATCTAAGAGAGGAAGACTGATGCTTTGTGGTGGTGGTGGCTCCTGATCGGCTTAACAAGCATGTTCTTAGTCCACACGAAGCCCATTGCCTGAGCCCCTGGGCATGTTTGATGAACACCACACCCAGCCCAGAGGTGGGGACTCAGCAGGTGAGGAACTGGGTCTGTGGAAGGTACTGCCTGAATGGAAGTAGGATGGGTGGATGGATGGGTGAGTGGGTGGATGGGTGAGTGGGTGGATGGATAGATGGATGGGTGGATGGATGAGTGGATGGATGGGTGGATGAATGGGTAGACGGATGGATGGATGGATGGATGGGAGGATGGATGAGTGGATAGATGGATGGATGGATGGATGGGTGGGTGGATGGATAGATGGATGGGTGGATGGGTGGATGGATGAGTGGATAGATAGATGGATGGATGGGTGGATGGGTGGATGGATGGATGGATGGATGGATGGATGGGTGGATGGATGGGTGGGTGGGTGGTTTGGTGAGTTGGTGATGGAAAGATAGATTGATAGATAGCATCATGAATGTGGTCAGGATAAATGGGTGTGTTGGTGCCTGACTGGAGAGATTGTTGGTGTGGTCTTCCCAGGTGTGGCTGTGTGCGCTGAGATGAATGGTAACACACAAGCACATATGGAAGAGCAGTGGAGGTGTTGACTGTGTTCAGCAGAGTGTTGCTGGTGCTCAGTGATGTTTGCTTAGTTGCTGGCCTGGGACGGGATAGGGTAGTTCACAGTGTGTGTCTGAGCTGGGTGGGAAAGCCTGCTGTCTTCATTAACATGTGGCTGTGGTGCCATTGTGAGCTGGTGGGTGGAACGTGTGATGAATACTGTCTATACTGAAGCCATTCTGCGGCCAGCTAAAGTTTGGGGACAGTGAGGCCCCTGCGTTTAGGCGCCCGATATGGTACAGACGCCTTATTCTGTGTTTAGGTTTCAGCTGCACTGGAAGGACCCCCACACCTCCTTCGTAGCTGTGCACGGAACCCAGTGCACCCCCCTGGTGAAGGCCCCTCTCAACTGCTCTGTCCCGCCTTCCAGCCCTTTGCTTGAGGCTTGATTCCATCCCGGCCACCTGCAGATTCAATTACTAGACTGCGGGGTGCGGGCAATTTGCTTTCCGGGCTGAAATGCTGCTCCTGTGTCTTTGTGACTTTTAAGAGCCCTGAGACAGGGGGACAGGAAAGAAGAGAGTTGAGTGAGAGGAAGACGCAGAGGAAAGGCCAGAGACAAATGAGAACAGAGACCTCCCAGCCCAAAGGCACCCTGTTCGAAGAGGCCACGTGTTCCCTCGCAACATGCAGCAAGTCACCAGAGACAGACAGACAGACGACAGACAGACAGACAGACAGACAGACATGCACACAGGCTCCATAGGAGAAACATCACAGCCCTAGTTTCTTTCTTTCTATCTGTCTTTTTTCTTTTTTAGGAGGGGTGGGGGGAATGGTTTTTCGAGACAATGTCTCTGTGTAGCCCAGGCTGTCCTGCATCTCACTCTGTAGACCAGGCTGGCCTCAAAACTCATAAAGATCCCCCTGCCTCTGCCTCCCCGAGTACTGGGATCACAGGTGAGCGCCACCACCGCCCAGCCACAGCCCTGGTTTCTCTGGGGAACTAATTGGTAATGGCAGCAGGGGGAAGATAAAGAGCTAGCGAGTGACCCACGTAGGGAGGCGTCCCGGATGCCACCAGCACGGTGGAATATTCCTTTGAGGTCTCAAATACATTCAAGGTCACCCTTTATTCTGAAGCAGGCTCTGAGATTGGGGGGTAGAGTGGCAGGGCCTGGTGGGCTTGCCCTGGAGGCGGGTGAAACTGAGGGCTGTGCACATAGTGGGGTTTTCTCGAGTGCTGGTCCTGTCTCCTCCCCCTCCCCCCTCCCAGACAACGCTACGCATTCCTGAGTGGCCTGAAGCATTGCCACCCAGGAGCCAGGCTCAGAGCAATGGCCTCTAATCTCCCAGGGGTATAGCTCCCCTAGGAGGGGTGTCTGCTCTTTATGCAGCCCACCCCGACCCCCATCCCCCATCCCCCTCCAACCCCCACCTCCCAATCCCCCAACCCCCTCCCCCCCAACCGTGAGGAGTTTACCAAGGTGAGTCCCCAAGGGAGCCTAGCCTTGACAGCGACTGACTCAGCCCTGGCTTTGTCCCCTGCTTGCTGTGCTCTCTGGGTCATTGTCCACCTTCTCTGTTCCCGGTATTTCTTTCCTGGCTTCTGGGGGGAAACAAGTCACTCCTGAGAGGAAGGTCCTTCTCCATGGCCCCTACTACAAAACCCGAGATGAAAAGCCAGGTGTGGTGGCGCACGCCTTTAATCCCCAGCACTCGGGAGGTAGAGGCAGGCGGATCACTGAGTTCGAGGCCAGCCTGGTCTATAAAGCGAGTCCAGGACAGCTAGGGCTGTTACATAGAGAAACCCTGTCTCGAAAAACAAAAACCAACCAACCAAACAAACAACAACAAAAACCAAAATGGTTGCATCTGGGCTGAAGAGACAGTGGGGAAAGAAATCACTATCTGAGCAAGCACGAGAATATGAGAATTTAAGAGTTTGAATCCCCATAATCCATACAAAAAGCTGGGCATGGCCGAGATTTATCTAATCCCGGGGTTGGGTCCCCAGAACCGGCACAAGCTTTCATGTGGGAGCCCACGGAAGGCTGAGACTGACCTCCCCAACTCCAACTGCCACTACAACTCCTCCAGGAAGCCTGGAGAACTCAGGTATGTTCCCCCATCTCAACACAGGGTCTTCTTGCCAGGCGTATTTCTAGAAAGGACTGGGTACATCTTTCCTTCCACCCTACCCTCTTTTTCTTGCCCTTGACTGGGACAAACACAAGAGTAAGAGCAGGGAAAATGATTTTGGCTTTAGCCATACTTAAGTCTCAGTACCGCTGCCTGTGGCTGCTAGGCACAGCCAGACGCGGGGCTTGTGCACCGTGCAAATGTGTCACTCCACTTTCAGGGCCACAGCAGCTCCACAGTCTTACACTTGGGGATCCAGGCCCTCCGCTTTCACTTTCAGTCCTTGGTTTTTCACCTCTCCCTCTCTTGCTTTGAGGAGCCAACCCTAAGTAGCCCCCCCATCCCCCACCCGCCCCAAGTATCTGCTGCTTTGGATACCCACAATTCACTTCGCCATCGTGGGCACCTTGTATACATACCCGGTGGTTGTACCCATTTCACTGTGCTAAAGAATACGCTCCCCTCCCCCCCAAAAGATTAAGGTCCAGAGGGCTAAAGTTACACAGCAGCACAGCAACGGAGTGATGGAATTGGGAACAGAGGCGGGGACGGGAGCGGGTGTGTGTGTGTGTGTGTGTGTGTGTGTGTGTGTGTGTGTGTGTGTGTGAACGCACATCTGCCTGTCATCAGAAACTTCCCACACCACACATATCACCGAGGAAAAAAAGTTGTAGCGGTCCATCTCTGAAAGCAAGCTTCATGGCTTGGAAGGTGCCAACCTCCTACTTGGGTTGGGCATTACCTTTTGTATGAGTCTGTGAACCTCGGAACCTCGGGTCTTCTCAGCGCTGACAAGCCCACACGCATGACCACGCCCCAGACCTTCACTGGGGGGATTCTAGGCGGGGCTCCACCCCCCGACCACGCCCCCAGCCTCTCATATTTCAGGATCCCGGGCTAACAGTCTGGTCTCCTCCATTCCAATGGGAGCTTCCAGCACCTCTTCCAGCCTGCTCTCGCCATCCGTGCTTTCTTGGAACAGACAGCGGTGCTTGGCATACAGAACATAGAATTATTGAGTGGATGGATGGATGGATGGACGGACGGACGGACGGACAGGTGGATGGACGGATGGATGGATGGATGGATGGATGCAACAGAGAGCAATTGTCTTGTCTATCACTTGGAGAGTCCTGTGAGGGAGGAGGGTGCCAGGAGGGGCCTCTCCTGGTGCAGCTGTGGTTTCACCCAGAACACCTCAGAATTTCTCAGCCATCAAATTGTCGCTTTCAGGACCCCAGGCCTCCCTTGGGCCCTGGCCCCTCCTGGCAAGGCTTTCCATACCATGCCTTCCATGCTGACACAGGATGCCACCCATCCTGCCCACTGCGTCCCAGTCCCTACTTTGCTGCCGTGGTAGCCAGTCCTTGGGAGCTCAAATTGTCCCCTTCTGAATTTTACCCCTTCACAGCGACATCAGTGAGCCCCCAACACACACACACACACACACACACACACACACACACACACACACCAGTGAGTCCCAAGTGAGCTGATATACCCCAAACATTTTTGTAATTGATAAGGCTTTAATAGATTGCAGCCACTTTCTGGAACCTTCCATCACGATAGGGTCTAGGCCTGGTCTCCCATCCGGGGACTTCCTGGACCCGGGCCAACTCCTTCCATTATGGAATTGCTTGGGCAGCATTTTAAATAACAAAACACAGTATCATTTAATTTTTTCGAACCATGGAGATCAATATGCCGTCCTTCAGGCGGCCGAGACCCTGCAGTAATCTCATTTCCCTGCTCTGCCTGGCTTCAGTGGGGGTGGGCAGGACTGCCTGGGAGTCTTCTCCCGGGTCTCACTGTGTGGGGAGGGGGCCGAGGGAGGCAGCCCCATAGGGGCTGAGACATCACACAGAGACCCTTCGATGGAGACCCTCTGTACAGGGGTCACAAAGGCAATCTGGAGACCTCAGTTTTTCTTGCCTAGTTTTTAAATCTTTAAATTTTATTTTAGGTTCTGCGTTGATGTGTTTGCACAGGACTGCAGTTCCTAGGGAGACCAGAAGAGGGCATTGAATCTCTTGAGCTGCAGAGAGTGGGGAGCTGTCCTGTGAGTTCTGTGCTCTGACCCCGGGTACTCCGCAAGAGTAGCACTTAAGACAGGATCTTTGGGGCTGGAGAGATGGCTCAGAGGTTAAGAGCACTCACTGGCTGTTCTTACAGAGGTCCTGAGTTAAATTCCTGGCAACCACGTGGTGGCTCACAACCATCTACAGTGTGATCTGATGCCCTCTTCTGGCCTGTATAATTTTATTTTAGTAAAAAAAAAAAAAAAAAAAGACAGGATCTTGTATGTAGGGTAGATTTGCCTTCAACTCATGATCCTCCCACACCCAGGGTTCCTCCCAGTTGCCATGGCTGTGTGAATTATCCAAAAATGTATGTAAATGTAAAAATATATATTTAAAATTATATTTACATATAATTTTACAAAAAATATAGCCAGGCGTGGTGGTGCATGCCTTTAATCCCAGCACTTGGGAGGCAGAGGCAGGCAGATCACTGTGAGTTCGAGGCCAGCCTGGTCTACAAAGCAAGTCTAGGACAGCCAAGGCTACACAGAAAACCCTGTCTCAAAAAAACAAAAACAAGGCCGGGCGTGGTGGCGCACGCCTTTAATCCCAGCACTCGGGAGGCAGAGGCAGGCAGATCGCTGTGAGTTCGAGGCCAGCCTGGTCTACAAAGTGAGTACAGGATGGCCAAGGCTACACAGAGAAACCCTGTCTCGAAAAAACCAAACAACAACAACAACAACAACAACAACAACAACAAAAACAAAAATATATATACATATAAAATGTATTCCTCTTATTGTTTTGTGGCTCAGGAGCCTGGGACTAGATTACCTGAGGGGGTCTTGACTGACCACAAGGTTGTTCCCTGTCAAGGGGTCAACCTGGGACCACATGACCTGGAGGTTGGTTTGGGCCTGGAGGAGCCAAGGAGCCCACTAGGCTGGAACGTGGGTTAGTGGTGAGCGGTGGTATTGCACCCTTGTTCTTTGGGGAAATCTGCCGCCCCTAATGGTAAGCTGTGGTATTGCACTCTTCCTCTGTGAGGCATTTGGGTGTGAACTCACTCTTGAGGCTTTTGGCAGCGCTCTCTACCAGATGTGGCTTGAATACCCTTCCAACGCGGCTTCCACTGACTCAAGAGTGTTAATCTGAAAGAGAATGGAGAGGAAGTTGGAGCGACCCGTATGGTTCAGGCTTGATCGTCCCTGTCCTTGTCAGTGTCACGTACTTTTACTTACATAGGTAAAGCCCTCCTCAACACTCTCAGTGCCATCAGGGACCTTCCAGGGACCACACAGGAGGTTTGCTGCTGCGGCTGACGCAGCCTGGGATGTGAGGCCTTAGGAAGGATGCTCATCCCTCTCTGAACCTGTCTCCCCAGGTGTAAAGGAGTGAGACAAGTGTGTCCAGAATATGGGAGAACCTGGCAGTGGATGTGAATTATTTGTTGTCTGGAGACAGGGTCTCATGTAGCCCAGGCTAGCCTCGAAATTACTGTACAGCCAGCGAACGACCTTGAACGCTGGCTCTACCCACCAAGGCCCAGTCGCTGGTTTCATTGGTAAAATGAAGAACTTGGGGTATAGGAAGCAGGGACCGGAGTCTCAAGCAAATTCGAATCCCGAGTCTCTGTAATCGATTAACCACACTGGATCAGCTCGGTCCTGCAGCCCGCTAAAATCAATGTAGACCTGGCCCCATCTCGCCTCTTGAGCCATTCAGGGTGTCAGGCACTGAAAAAGCCCACAAACCCAAGAGGGCTCCAAAAGCTGGCAGAGGTGACTCCCCTTTGGGGTCCCCATCTTGGACACCTGTTCTCTTTGTGAGTGGCACATGCTGCGGGGGCCCAGAAACTCTTGAAATCTGCAGCGACTCAAGGGCGGCCTTTGTCTTGTGCCGGCCGGCTGGGATCCCCCAATCCTCCTGTGTCCCCCCCCTAGATCCGCTGCTGGGCTGTCATCTCAGCAGGAATGCTTGGGAGGCACAGACAAGACTGACCCGTGATTGTGGAAGAGGCCTCTGGTCTAATTTCCCAGAATGGGTTTTGAGCGGTTAATGCGGCCCCTGCTGGGCATGAGAGGCTGGGCCCGGCAGGGCCTCAGGCTCCAATGTTCAAGGCGCCAGAACCAGCCAGAGCCCCCACAAAAGCTCGAGTCCTGGCGAGGAAGGTGAGAGAAACCCCTGCCCGTAGGCAAGGCACGTCCCTGGGTGACATTCAGGATACTTCAAGGGGACAGAACAGGGCTGGGGAAGACTCACTGACTTTAGAGATGGACACTGGAACTGAGGTTCCAAGGGGCCAGGGGTCACACCCAAGGTCAGTACCCAGTCACCAGACGTGGCCCTGTTAGTACTGAGACTCAAGCTGGGCTCAGCAGTATAGTCAAACTTTGGGGTTCAGGCTGAGAGTCAGAGCTGTTTTGAGGTCAGGTCAAGTTCCAAGCTGGGATTGTGGCTCATTCTAGAATGGAGCTTAGTTTATAATAATTTCAAGAAACCCTGTCTCGAAAAACCAAAAAATAAATAAATAAAATAAAAAATAAAAACGGCAGCAGGGTGGTGTTTGTTGAGTGAATAACGTAAGATGGCGGTGATACACACCTTAAATTCCAGCACTTGGGAGACAGAGTCAGAACAGATCTCTGTGAGTCTCAGGCCAGCCTGGTTTAAGAGACTGAGCTCCAAGGCAGCCAGGGCTGTTACACAGAGAAACCCCTGTCTCGATAAAACAAAACAACAGCAACAAAAAAAGATGGCTGTGATCACGTTATGAATGGGGCACAGGCGGACAGATGTTTCCTCTCTGACCCCGGGGTCCCAGCCCAATCCTGTGGAAGCAGACTGTTGAAAGTAGACAGACAATCCTCCGTGACGTCGCCCAAGTCCTCCCTGGGCCTCCCTCATCCATCCTGCCTCCCCCCTCCTTCCACTCTCACCATCCCTCAGCTTCAGCCACAGGGGCCTTTTCGCTCCAGCACGCCAGCTCTGGGATCCGTGCACAGCCGGGACCCTTGCTTGCCTGAGCCTCTTCTGGAGTTTCTCCTGATCCATGCCCGCCCTGTCCTTACAAGCCTCCCACTGTTTTCCCCTGACGTCCCCAAACTTACCATTTGCTCCCAATCACTTGCTTGCAGAAAATTCTCTTGTCCGGTTTTCAAGTAGGTATTGTGCAAGGGGTCTAAAATAATGCCTAGCACACAGTAGGTGCCTAATGGGTGCCTGCTGCTGGGTTGGGTGAGTCTCGCCTGTGGGGCACCTTGGATTAATGTTTCAAAATAAAATTCAGTCGTTGAGGATAGGTTAATTGCCTCTCTTTGTGGTACTTCTACAAGTTAAATATTCTCAAGCCAGCCAGCAACAGTGGCGCTTTATTTCCCATGGGTGCCCGCACGGGGGTGGGGGTGGGGGCGGAATCCTCCCCGTTTCCATCTTCATTGGGATTTAGTGACTTTGGTTTTCAGTGAGGTCCTTGTCCCCTCCCCCCTCTGTGACTGGACAAGGGGCCTCTCTCCCACATGCTGTCCATGCCCACCCTAGAAGCCGATAGAAAGTTTTGTCTACTAAGCAACAAGGCACAGAGACCGCAGGCAACTTTTGAAGGTCACACAGCCATGGGCAGCCGGGAGAGCCCACCCCTGACGGTCCGGTCCCCCCTCCTCAGCCCCGTTGGGCCCTCTCTTCCCACGCTCTCAGCACCGCAGGATCGGGCGACTCTCCTTGGCTCGGGTTAACGAGCATCTGCCAGTCGGGAATGCGCAAAGGCCCAATAAATTTGTTTTTCTGAATATCTCAATGCGGCTGCCGGCCTGCGCGCCCTGGCCGGTGCAGCCTCCCGTTCCTCTTTGTCCATATCTCAACTTGGCAGGCGAAATCCCTCGCCCAGCAACGCGCCTTCTGCAGCCTTTTTTCCTCCCCTCTGTTTTTATTTATTCGCTACCTCCCTCCTCCCAGCAGCTCCGGGAGGAAGCGATTAGATGAAGGCTCAATAGAACTAGAAAAGACGAACAAAGACACTGCCTTTTGGGTAGAAGGGGATTCTTCCCCCGCCCCCCCAAGAATGTAAACTGTGGAAGGTGGAATTCAGAGGTTTGAATAGAGGCTCTA